>NC_080099.1:9710099-10024742 GCF_950005125.1 Chionomys nivalis | reverse complement strand
GGGCAGCCCTATCCCGTAAGCCGACAGCAGCTTCCATCTCTCTCTGATGCCCTAGTGTGGATACAAAAGAATCAGCTGCTGCGAGGCCCTGCAGTCGCTCCCCACCCCCATGCTGTACGCTCAAGCTGTGACAAACCGTCCCTCCTTCCTCAAGTTACTTTGCCATGAATGTCGCCAGCAAAGAGGGTGGGGAGAGGTCACCTGAGAGGTGCCAATCTGCTAATCAGCCAGTGGGTAGCTGTGTTAAATGACTTCCAAAAGACCTTCTGTTTATAAGGCATTTTTTATTTATTTATTTATTTTTTTTTTTCGAGACAGGGTTTCTCTGTGGTTTTTTGGAGCCTGTCCTGGAACTAGCTCTGTAGACCAGGCTGGTCTCGAACTCACAGAGATCCTCCTACCTCTGCCTCCCAAGTGCTGGAATTAAAGGCGTGAGCCACCATCGAAGGCATTTTTTAAAATGTCCCCAAACAGACTGTCTTGTAGCCAGGCAGTCAGGGACATGCTTCCGGTGTCACACAAGAATCAGCACTGGGTGGCCTTGGGAGTCCCCCACCTAGGCAGGCCCTTTGGTCACGTTGTCAAGAAGCCAAACAGGACCCTTCTAGTGTTCTGTCCCAGTGCTCAGGACATGCGGTCATCTCCGAGATGACTGGACCCACATGCTCCCTGTCCTCGACCACAGACACCTCCCTCTCTACCCGCTACTTCACTCACTTCCCAAGGGCTATGGTGCTGTTCACAAAGAAGTCAGGGTTTAGGAACAGGTAAGTCAGGTGACCACCAGCGCAATAGGCCGTAGGAAAGGCCGTGCTCTAGGAGCAGAGGGACACAACTGTGGTCCCACTGGTGTGAGTGGAGACCGGACACTGACTTGTGCCAGGGTTGTATTCCAGGGAGCTTCTCTCCTGGTAAGTATGCTACTGTTTATTAGATTGCAGGCCTGAATTTGGTTCGGTCAGTCAGGTCAGTTGTTACCGGTGGAATGCTCACCAAATCTAAACAGTCCTGCCTGCCTCTCATGACCTCCCCCAGCCAACCCCATCTCAAAAGAGATACCTGGAAAACTCTTCCTCCTTCCACACCCTAACGGACTGTCAGCAAAGAAAGCATCCTTGTACATGTGGGAGACACATCTTCTTTAACTTGACGTTTATTGGATTTGAAAGCAAGTTGATTGTAGGAAAGTTGGAGACATCAAAACAGTCCTACGACGTAAAGCGTCTCCCACGGTGCAAGCCTTAATAACCATTTTCTTGCCATCTCTTTTCAATGCAAATAGACTCAGCTGTGAGCTGCTAAGAAAACCCAGCGCACACAGTTTTACAGCCTGCTCCTCTGCCTCAGTGGCAACTTCTTTCCATCTCTATAGATTCAGCTAGAGACACAGAGATCTTAGCCCCGTAGGTCTCTACCTTCCTAACTGTCTTAGGGTATCTATTGCTGTGAAGCGATAACATGACCACGGCAGCAATTAGTTGGGGCAGCTTACATTTTCAGGGCCTTAGACCATCATCATCATCATGGTGTGGCATGGTGCTGGAGCTGAGAGTCCTCACATCTTAACTTTAATTTTGCTATTGTTACGAATTGTAATGTAAATATGAGAAATGTGGGATATCTAATATGCAACCCCAAGGGGGTCAAGACTCCCAGGATAAGAACTGCTGCCTTAGAGTCAGACAGGGAATGTGGGGTGACTGGCACAGGAAGGGACAAGGACTAACTTCAGCTTGATCACCCAACAGCCTTACCCTCCCTTTACCCAAGCTAGCCCCTCCCACTGGCTGGCAGGTCTCTTTTCCTTTTCTGTGAACTGGATTTAGCCCCTCCGGGAGCCTCTATCTTCTAGTTCTGTCCTTCTGAATGGGACAGGCTGGCCTTACGGCTTTTCCCTGCCAACCCCTCAGGGAGTCACAGTTCCTTTCTAGGTTTAATAACCCCAGACCCCCACCTTCGTAAATATCATCTGATCCATCCTCACTCCTATCCCGTTTGGTCACACTATATCTATCAATCTGTACCACTGAGGTAGAATTGCAGGTGTCTTTTACTTACTGCTGTATGATCTTTAGTTTCCAAATTTGCTGTCACAAGTTCATACTACTTCTACTACTTAACAAATAATAAAGCACAGTATTATTTCCCTACTGTGGTATTCTTTTCTCTTAAATACTTTAAAACTGTTTTGCTGAGCTAAAGTCTCATTACGTAGCCCAGGTTGGCCTTGAACTCAAAGTCTCCTGCACCAGCCTCCTGAGCACTGGGATTATAGATAGGTGCCACCACATAATTACCAGTGGTGACAATAGTCACTCTGAACCCAAGGTCTCAACATGTACCTGACCTCAGTCTGAAATATTTAGTGGAGATATGCACACACCGACAATCCATGAACTATGAGTAGTTCTCCTTGCCATAAATTGCGATAGTTGTTCCATTTCATCATTAAAATTATTGTTAATCTGTTGTTAATTACTGTACCTAATTTATAAACTTTGCCATAGGGCTGGGGGTCCAGCTCAGTGGAGAAATGTTTACTTGATGTGCACAAGGCCCTAGCTTCAATCCCCTGCACCAAAAGAGAGAGAAAAATCTCTACCATGGATAAAGGAAGAATTCTGTTCAGGCTTTGGTACTCCACACTGCAGGCATCCACTAGAGGTCTCAGAAGGAATCTCCAGTGGACCGAGCCCTCACTGCACTCATGGCGACATCTGCATCCATGGTTTTCCTCCAGTCCTCTGGTAACTGGACCCAAGCTCCCAAGTTAACTGGCCACAGCTACAATGGTGTCCTCCCCTATCACAAAACTCTATCTCATGAGCACACAGGGCAGCCTGGAAGCTTGCCAGAGTCATTGCTTTTCCTGTCTGACTGACCATAGGATGTTGAGAAAGATGCGGGGAAAGCTTTGGTAACAAAGCTCCCTGGGTATGGCTTGCCACGACTTAATGAACTATTCTGGAACGAGCATGTTCTTTGTAGCGAGCTCACAGGCCATCTGTTTAATAATTCCAGGGTGCTGTTGAGTGGCATTAAGCTCAGATGCCAAAGCTGGATCCTTCTCATTTTGAAAACCAGGACATTTTGCTCCCTCTGATTGTTTGGTCCCTTCTCTTTTCTCCCGCCCATCCCCCAAGCACTTTCTCTTCAGTGCCTTCAGGACCAGCCAGTAGCCCCATCTTTCTGGAACTCACAACCAGAACCGAACCATAGCAGCAGCCAGGAGCAGGGCTTTTGTGCAAGACCTGAGCTGCTGTGGCCAGGAGCGCTGTTCACGCGCTGCTGTGACTTAGGTAACTAGAGCTCCAGTCACTAGACCAACAGCTGCTACTGCGTCTCCACAGGGTTAAGTGGGGGACAGATTCCCAGAGGTTCTGGTCCCTGCATTGCCCAGCAACCCCTAGTCCATACACAGTTGCTGGGCCTTGACTACAAACCTGGATTTTACTCTGCAAAGTCCCATTTTTTTGTTCTTTTTCTTTCTTTCTTTTTCCCCCTAAAGACAAGGTTTCTCAGTGTAGCTAGCCCTGGCTGCCCTGGAACTCACTCTATAGACCAGGCTGACCTCAATCACACAGAGATTCTCCTGCCTCTGCCTCCCAAGTGTTGGAATTAAAGGCACACACGCATCACTTTAGGGGTTCTCAGCTTTGTATCTGTAGTACCTTCTATACAGGCCAACAAAGCCATGTGCCACAGGAAGTGGGTCCCCTCACCTTCACTCTGGCACTGGGAGAAACTGACTGAAGAGGCTGAGAAGACCTGGCCCAGCAGCCTCCACCTATCACTGTGTTGTTGGAACTGTTGGGGTGTACCAAGCCCCTGGGGCCTGGGAGGATGATACCGCAAAGACTTTGTCTTCTGTCCCTTCTGCAGTGCCCCGAGGACCAAGACCCGGCAGACAATTCTGCTAATCTAATACTCACCAAGGCCTTCCAGGCTGGTAATTGAATTCTGCTTCCTTCCCAGCCCAATCAGGGAGCCTCGGCCAGTTTCTGCCTTGACAAGATGCTGGGACAAATGTCTAGGGAGGGCAGGGACCTAGACATTCCTCGCCAGCTTCTGGGAGCCACTCGGGGACAGACATGTTCAAATGTCACCTCTACCGCTGCTTTCACCTCTAGAACAATCGCCAGCCAGGAGAGCTTCAAGGTGAGATGGAGCTTGTCTGTGGAGGGATGAGGGACTGGCAGCAGGAGTCTGTCAGGTGGGGATGACATCCTGGAGGTGAGAATCCAGATTCCAGTGGAGCCTAAATGGCAAAAAGTATCCTGCCCAGATGGGTCTTCCTGGCCTTCAACTTCCAACCCCAAGTCACACACGGTTGCCAGGAAGTGGGACAGGGGGTCCGTGTCAGTGTGCCTTAGACCCAGCCTCACAGAAATGCAGGGGGTCCGTGTCAGTGTGCCTTAGACCCAGCCTTGTGGAAATGCAGGGGTTCCATGTCAGTGTGCCTTAGACCCAGGCTCATGGAAATGGAAGAGCAAAATGGAAGCCTGGTCCTGGGACTGGGCACCCAGGGTACTCCCTGGCTGAGGATAAGATCACCTGTGCCCCTTCCTCTCCTTCCCCCTCCACAGCAGACAGTGTGTCCAAGCTCGTCACCATCTCAGCAGCCCCCGTCACCCTCTGACTGGCCGCCCCCATCACCCTCTGACTGCAGCCCCCGTACCCTCTGACTGGCAGGATACTGTCACACCTGCTCCTGCTCTAGCCCTCCTGACTCACACTCCTCTGGCAAATTCTCCACACATCCCCCACGTGGCTCCCTGCAGCTGTCACTCTCCAGGGGCTTCTTAAGCCCCTTTAAGTCCAGGGATCTCTGTGACTTTGCCCCCTCACCTCTCCGGTGTCATCTCTCACTACTCAAACATTTCAGCTCAGTTCTGGCCTGTTGCCTCAACGCAAGATTGCAACCCGCACTCCGTTTATTCTAAATTTCTCTTGCTACAGAAGCCTATGTGGAGGAAGAGCTGAGAGGGTAAGAGACTCACTGGCGTTCGCACCTCTCCTGAGGATAGCATCTGGATTTGCACCCAGGTGGCTGATCTCATGGTCCGATTTCTTAAACACAATCTGGATTAGAGATTCTTTAGAGCCTTCTGTGGGTATCAGTATCTCCCCTCAAGCCACCCATCCCCTAAGCCCATATCCGCTCACGAATTCCTACTATAGTTAGTATTCCTGCTTGATACACCACTCCCACCCCAAAAGCTTGCTCTGCTCCAGGTTGGGTTGAAGACAGAGGATCCCCGTCTTTCTACACACTGCCATCATTTGGGAATCTTTTTTTTTTTTTAAATGCAGATGCTTAGGGATGGGGGCACAACTCGGTGGCTGTGCATGGCTCCCATGTCTGAAGCCCTGGGTTACACCCTGGCACTGAAATCCGACCCTCTTCCTGAACAGATTAAATCTGTCCCACGTGCCCTTGACTAAAAGTCTCCTCCAGGTGACTCTAAAGTTCAGCAAAGTCTGCTCAGAATGGAGATGGCACCGGAATCGCAGGGGGTGGGGGACCACAGGAACCCACAGCGACTCCCTACCCTGAGCCATAGTCCCAGCGTGTACATTCCTAACACGTACCCCGGTTGAGATGTGGCTGCTGACGCTTCAGATCCAGGAGCCCTGGAGTTCAGGTATTCATGTATTCCCAGAGCATCACACTTGCCAGCCCAGAGCTCTTTGCTTGGTCACGCTCAACGAATCACGGGGCACTTCAACAGGCTTCATGCCCCACGCCCCACACTGGCTGACGGCGTAGAAACGGAGCAGTGAGGATCCCCAGAGCTGTTTTTCATGGAGGGCCCCCGGAACCTGGACCATGTCCTTGGGGTTTCACATACAGGGCTTCTTTGGTCTTCACAAGTTCCCTGTACGCAGGTGATATCAGTGTTTCACAGACACTGGACACTGGAGTAGGGTGCAAATGCAGTGACTTACCCAGTCAGGCCGCAGATGGACAGCGGCGGTGTGGGATTGTAGCCATTGTACCAGAAGGCCCTTTTCCAGGTAACCCCAAAGCGCAACTCTCCCCCTCCTCCATGGCCTAGATTCCCACTGAGTCTCAGAACAAGGTCTCCACCCTTTGGTGGGCCCTCATTTCAGCCACGTGCGTGCATTGTAGCAGTATTGTTTGAAATACCTGAGTCTCAGAAAGATCCGGGCACAGAGGACCGTAAGGAGCATTGTTTCGACAAACACACATGAGCTTAAGCCCGAGTGCATCGAGATGCGCATGTCTTACTGTGGGTCCCTGGCAAAAAGTTTCCAAAGCATCGCTTCGAGAAAAGGCCTCCAATTCTCCATAGAAAGGGACTGGTTCCCCGCCATGCAGGAGCTGGGAAGACCGAAGTCGGCCTCTGCTGGGCAGCAGCAGCATTGCAGCAGAGCTGTGGCATGGGGAGAGCCCTGATCATCTGGGCTTAGGAAAAAAGTTACAGTTTCTTCAAACCAGAATATCGATGCTTTTCTAAAAACAGACACACTTTAAAACAAAATGTACACGGATGATTTTTTCCCAACTTGACACAGGAAGGCTCATATGGAAGCAGGAACACCAAATGAGAAAATAAATCCATCAGTTTGGCCTGGAGGCCTGTGGAGCATTTTTTTTTTAAATTTTTTTCATTTTACATATCAGGCCAAGTTTCCCCTCCCTCCCATTCTCCTGACCCCCCCCCATTTCCCCCCACTCCACTCCTCAGAGGAGGTAAGACTAAGTCAACAAAGTCTGGCATACCAAGTTGAGGCAGGACCAAGCCCCTTTCCACTGTATCAAGGCTGAGCAAGGTATCCCACCACAGGGAATGGATTCCAAAAGGCCAGTTCATGCACCCAGGATAAGTTATGGCCCCACTGCCAGACCCCCTTTTCTGGCAGATCAAGCCATGTAACTGCCACTCATATTCAGAAGGCCTAGTTAGGTCCCATGCAAGATCCCCAGCTGTCAGTCCAGAGTCCATGAGCTCCCACCAACTCAGGTCAGCTTTCTCTGCGATTTTCCCAATCATGATCTCGACTCCACTCACTCATATGATCCCTCCTCCCTCTCTTCAGCTGAACTCCAGGAGCTCAGCCCAGAGCTTGGCTGCGGGTCACTGTATCCACTTCCATCAGTGACAGCGTGTAGGTTCTATGATGACAATTAGGGTAATCAAAATATATAAAGAACTCGAGAAACTAAATGAGTCGAGTTTTGCTTTCAGCTGGCTGCCAGAGTCTACATCACTGTGAGTCTTCTCATCCCCTCCCCTGAGGGGTGTCTGTGCAGGATAGTCCCCACCACCTTGGTCATCACACTCAAGTCTTCCCTGTGAGCTGCCGATAGAGCCACAGTCATTTCTTCTTTCCAGGTAGAGTGGAGCTCCTTGAGGGGAACCCCCATTTCTGTCTTCATCCAGACTCCCATGCCGACTGACCAGTTTGGAGGTCGTTGAGTAAGCAGACTCGTGTAACTAGTGTTGCAGAAGACCCAGGCAGGCAATGCCAAGGGTTGCAAAGACAAAGGAGGAAGTGAGATGGGTAGATGGGAGGCCGGCAACCACAGCCTGCTTCATTAACTCTCTGCTCCCCTCCCTAGCCTTGCTTAACACCACGGCCTAAGATCCTGAGACTGACAGGCAGTTAGGCCAGTTCCAGAGCTGGGCCTTCTGACTCCTGGGCCAGCTCTCTGGAAACAGGGAGAGGCAGGTCGAGCAAGGAGGAACCAACTGGGCCTCTTTCTCACCTCTTCCTCTGTCTGCCTTGCACCTTTTCTACCCAATTGTACTTGGTGGAGCTAAGCCCTGACGAGGCCAGTCAGTGGTCTTTGCAGAGAGGGGCCTTTGGTGGGTAGTCTGAATGTGTCTGGGCATAAATCCTACGGGTCCCGAAACCCCACTACAAAATCTGTTGTCTAATAGAAAATACACTTGCACTGCCGCAGCACATCTCTAATAGAAGGGGATCTTGTCAACCTTGCACCATGATGATTTGAGCCAAGCCTGCTTGGGCTGGGGAGCTCAGAAGGACCGGCAAATGGGGTGTCAGTTACCGCCCCCTTGTGGTCTCTTGGAGCAGTTCCACTCCATCGGTGGCTCCAGCTCGGGAGCTAGGGAGCTCCTCCTGGGGCCTGACCTGATGCTGCAGGCTACTAGCAGCATCTCTGCTTCTATTCACTAGGTACCAGCAGGAGCACCTACCTCCATCACCACCACCAACACACACACACACACACACAACTGAAAATGCCTCAGGCATTGTCCCCAGTACTCAGTGTGATAAAATGCTCCCTGGTTAAGAAGCGCCGTCTTTGAAGGGCTTTCTTTCTTCCATGGTTCTTTTTAGATAAGCTTTCCCTAAACCTGTGCAACAACAGCCACCATAAGCTAACACAGAAATCTCCATCTCCATGGGGATGTCATGGGGCCAACACCTACTGCCTGCTTCTACCAGGTATCTCTCCAGCATGTCAAAACCAGGGTGAACTCTGGCCATTTCCTTCTGCCTTTTGTTTTAATTCTCCTAGAAAGCAGATTCGGGAAAATGGGAGTTGAGAAACCGTGGGGAGTGGAAAAGTGAAGGGAAAAGCCAACACACAGTCCATCGTCAGAGACGCGGCCATCAGTGCTCAGGTCCACTGAGATCTCCTGAGACTGCCCAGAACTGTTGAACCAAAACACACTTGGACATTTGTCTCCTGGCTGTGACGTGTGAGGTGAGTACACTTATTAGCTGCTTTCCATTTGCCAGCTATTGGGTCCAGGGCCATTAAATCCCCTGCTTCTGGGCTGTGCAAGAACCACATGAGCCAAACAGACAGCACACACTGGATAAGTGCTGCCAGCCTGAGCCCGAGTGCACACAGAACCGCGAACCACACCTTCCCTGAAATCACAGGATGGCACAGGGCACACAATGAGGCTCCCCAGGTGGTCTCCTTGCATCACCCTGACCAATTAATGTCCCACACAAAGTCCATCCCGCCACTGAGTCTTCAAAGTGGCAGACAATCATAATCTACCAAAAAAATCATTGTGCCAGAAAGTGAACAGGACAAACGGCAGTCATGCTCACCGCTGAAGCTGGCCACGAGGCTGAAATACCATAGGTCATCTCCTTTTAACATCTGCTCCAGATTTCCTCATCGACAGACAGCTCTTTAGTCTGAGGGCTTGACAGACATCTATCCCTCTGTAGCAGGTGAGCCCTCCCTGACCTGCCACGTCACGGCATAGCCTGCCATATCACAGCATAGCCTGCCATGTCACGGCATAGCTGCCACGTCACGGCATAGCCTGCCATGTACGAGCATAGCTGTTGCCAGAACTTACTTTCCAGTACCACCAGGTAAAGAAGCTGATTGAGTTATCTAAGCTCCAGGTAGAACTCTGCTGGAAACCATTGTTCTTACCCATTCCTCAACCTTTGCTGGAAGAGTCTCGTCCCTCCACAGGAACTCCAGTCACCCATTCATCCCATTCGGCCAGTCGATTTAGTAGACTTCGTTTTGCTGCCTCATCGTCTTGTGCTGGTATTTGTGATGACACTTTGTTACACCAGAGAGTGCCAGCTACTTGAGGATGAAGACCGGCTCCAGAGTCTGGCCCACTGCCCAGCACTTAGCAAACACTTAATTCTTGGCTGGTCCCGTGAAGTATGCACAGCCCAGAGATGGCAAATCAGCAGCCTGGGGCTATTTCCGACCTGCAATGTTTTACTTGGCCCCACAACTCCAAGCTGGGCTAGGCCAAAGAGCATTGATCCAGGTGATAAGGTTGGCAAGACTCACGATATAGATTTGGTCATTGGTTGACTATTTAGCAAGCCAGAAATGTACCAGGAAATTATCGGACTGAGGATGCCAATGGCCACCATTCCTTGAGTACACGCTGTACTTATGGTGGTGGCTCCCTGTAGTCCTAGTAGCCTACACAATATGAAGGTCAGAGTACCAGTGCCCCCAGGCTCACAGCTCACAGTGGAGAAATAGGGGAGGATGTGGGGATGGTGACCCATTAGTGATGGGTTTGGCTGACTTTTATTTCTTCCTGCACCAACAGGTCTGTTCCAGCTGTGTACCCAGCAGGCCTGACTACGGCCACATGTGAACACTTCTAAGTCAGAAACTTACACTTTTCAAAAGAAAAAAGAAAGAAACCTACACTTTAAAATAAAAAGAAACCAAAGAAACTTACATTTTTAAACTCATTTTAGGAGACATAACCTCTTTTCATTTACCTCCTTTTGCTTGTTTTCCCAAGACAGGGTTTCTTTGTGTAGCTCTGGCTGTCCTGGAACCCTTGTAGACCGGGTTGGCCTCAAGCTCAAGAGTCAGTCTCTGCCGTCCATGTTCTGGGACTAAAGGTGTGTGCCACCATGCCCACTTTCATTCATGCTTTTTATTAATTTTTGAGGTGGGGTCTCACAATTCAACCCTGAAACCTGTTATGTATACCAGGCTAACCTCAAACTTGGAGTGATCCTCCTGCCTCAGCCTCCACTCTGATCACCACAGGTCCCACACCACGTAACAGTAACAGGTTTTTACACATCAACAGACTGAGTTCCTAAGAGCCTGTGGCAGCCACATCTCCAGTGTTATGGGTTCCAGTTAGCGCCTGAGCTGATGCTCATCGGATTTTGAAGATTTCACTGCTAAGAGGAAGGTTTGCATTTTTCAGTGCAGCAACAACTGTGCTCTGGCAAGGGGCCAGGGAGCTAACCGACAGAGCTGAGCTAACACCACCTGAAGCCAAGGCCTGACACGTTCTCACTCAGCATCCCTGAACGACACCACAAAGTCTCTGCTGTGATAGCGACTGAAAGCCTGCAACCCAGAAACGGAGTGAGAACCTTGGCAACAGATCTTAGGACAGAGAAGGGCATCTATAGCAAGATATAGATCCCACCCAGTGCCACGGCCAGACTGGCGGGATGCCAGCTGTGGGAAAGAGGTGGCATTCAGCAAGACCCTGAGAACTTGTGGCACCCTGTCCCACCTCCCTTACAAACCCTGCCTAAGGCTCTCTCTGGAAAGCCATAAGCACTCCCACTCAGCAGGAATAATGGATGTTTATTTAGGAATACATCATCTGTAGTTTGGAGAGAGAAACAGTATTTCTCAAAGGGGTGGGGGTCCTTCTGAAGTCTTCAGTGTCAGGGTAGTCGGTCGGTGGGGAGGGAGTCAGTCATGTTTGCCTTCAATTACGGCTATTTTTGTCTTCAAGGTCCCCTGCACATAAGTAATAACTTCCCACATAAGTAATAAACTATGTTTTGTGCCCCTACTATTTAAAATAGTTCAGAGAAGTGTGTGGCTATTAACATCTCAAAACATACTACCCTCAATTCCAAAGGTAGTTGGTATATTTCTAATAGAGTTACATACCATAAATCATCATTTTAAAATGTTTTATTTATTTTTATTTTATGAGTGTTTTCCCATATATAGAGATAAATACAGATAGACAGACATGATAGACAAGATAGATGCACTACATGCATGTAGTATCCCAGAAGCCAGAAGAGGGCATTAGAGCCACAGGAACTAGAGTTACAGACAGTTGTGAGTCCTCATGTGTGTGCTGGGAACTAAACCCAAGACCTTTGCAAGAGCAGCGAGTGCTTGTAGCAGAGTCATTGCTCCAGCCTCAGAAATAAACATTCTAAGGCATGTAATTCAGTGGAGTTTGGTAGATTCCAAAGGGTGTGACGGCCACCTCCACATAATTCATTAAATGATCTTATTTTAACTTTAAAATAAGGTGTGTTTGTGTGTCTTTGTGCACACACATGTGGAAGTGTGAATGCCAGTGGATTCCTCAGAGGTGGAGGCAGCTGCAAGCTGTCTGACGTGGGTACTGGGAACCCAACTTAGGTTCTCTGCAAGAGCAGTCATGCTCTTAACTGCTGAGCCATCTCCAGCCCCAGCACTACATAATTTTACAGCATTTCCATAATCCCCAAAGATAGCCCTGATACATTAGCATTGGGCCCTTATGTCTTGGTTCAGGTTTCTATTGCTGTGAAGAGACACCATGACCACAGCAACTCTGATAAAGAAAACATTTAAGTGAGGTGGCTCCGTTACAGTTTCGGAGGTCCAGTCCATGATTATGATGGAGAGCACGACAGTGTGCAGGCAGACGTGGTGCTGGAGCTGAGAGCGCAAATCTTATAGGGAATAGGAAGTTGACTGACTGTCACACCGAGGGAAACTTGAGCAAAAGAAACTGCAAAGCCCATCCCCACAGTGACACACTTCCTCCAACAAGGCCGCACCTCCCAATAGTGCCACTCCCTTTGGGGGCCATTTTCTTTCAAATCACCTGGCTGCTGTGATCACTGAAGCAATAAACATAAATGTACAAGTACCTCTAGTGTACTCAGACTCCTTTGATTTACATCCAGGAATAGAATAGCTAGATAACACAGTAGTTACATCAAACAAACCCTTTCTTCTTCAAGTTGCGTTGGTTATGTGTAGGAAGATAAGGCCTACGAGGCCAAGAGATGAGACAACCTGGAGTCTGCCTGACGGCCTAGCAACAGGCACTGTCAGAGCCTAGCCAATGAGGGGCAACCGCAAGATGTCAATGGATTGGAGTGCAGCCTAGGTGCTGAGAGAAGGTATACCAGGTTCTGCCCATCGCTGTTTGCCTTTACCTGACTCGTGATGTCTATGCCGTTGACGCTGCGTCTTCTCACCCCCTCCCTCGAGGGGGCCGTTAGGACCCAGCAAGAGTCATGGTGTTTATCACGGCAACAGAAAACAAACTAAGACACAGATGAGTTGGAGCAAATAAGAGCAAACACAGCATCTTATGAACAGCAACATTTAAAATGCTGTAATGAATTCCATTATTTTCATCTCATTTGTCGACTTCTGTAATTATTTAGTGAGCGACCACAGTAATCCTCAGAAGGTCCTGTAAGTGCTCCCGCAGTGCTACTTCGGAGGTTGTGAATCAGTCAGTGGCTTTCTTGAAATGTCTAAGTGTCTTCATCCAATTTAAAAGACACTTTTGCTATACATAGCAATCTTGGTTGGAAGTTATGTTCAGGGCTTTGCTTGCTGATCTGCTGAGATGTCCACCAGCTCCTGCTGCCATGACTTACTTCCCTGCCATAGACTGGTTCCTCAAATTGTGTGTATGTGTGGTGTATGCACACGAGTGTGTACGTGTGCACATCCATGGATGGGCGTTGAAGCTAGAGAGCATCGGGTGTCTCACTCTCTGCTGCCACCTTATTTCCTGAGAGGGTCCTACTCAGGGTCACCATTGCTGTGATGACACTCTGTGACCAAAGCAACATGGGGAGGAAAGGCCTTATTCGGCTTACACTTCTACATCACAGTTCATTACTGAAAGAAGTCAGGCCAGGAACTCAAACACAGCAGGAACCTGGAGGCCAGAGCTGATACAGAGGCCATGGAGGGGTGTTGCTTCCTGGCTTGCTCCCCATGGCTTGCTCAGCCTGCTTTCTTATGGAACCCAGGACCACCAGGTCAGGGGTAGCACCACCGACCATGGGCTGGGTCCTCCCCCATCAATCATTTATTAGGAAAATGCTCTACAGGGTTGCCTATAGCCCCATCTTATGGAGGTATTTTCTCTCTCACCTCTGGTGATTCTATCACCAGACATAAAACTAGCCAGCACAGAGGGTCTCTCATTGAATCTGAAGCTTACTATTTTGGCGATGCTGTCTGGTCAGTGAGCCCCTGGGAAAAGCCTGTGTCCACCCCATACTGCTGCAGGTATAGATGTGTACAGGCATGCCCCACTGTTACGCTGGTGCCAGAGATTCAGACAAGGGTCCTTTTGCTTACACTCTTACCCACTGTGCAATCTCCTCAGTCCTTAAGTTGCTTCCTATTAAGTATTTGGTCACAGAGATGAGAAATGTACCTAACACAAAATACTGGCGCCATGAAGCTCTTGTGCGAAACCTGCCCATGTTAGCTGCAGCTCTGGACCAGACCGTGGGAGAATGGGAGATTGGAGCTGCAGGCTAGGAAAGCCTAGAACGCCACACGCAGACTTGAGGATGAACAGTGAAGCCAGACTTGCCGGGTTTCAGGGAGGCACAAAGGTTGTAAAGGGAACTGGAGTGCGGTCACTGTGACGTTCTGGCCATGCATGTACGTTCTCTCCATGACCTAAAGAACTGAGTGTGACATTCTGACCATGCATGTATGTTCTGTGTCGTAAAGAACTGAGTGTAACATTCTGACCATGCGTGTATGTTCTCTCCGTGTCCTAAAAAACTGAGTGAGGCTAAATTGAACCATGATGGACTGATCTGCTTGGTGGGAGAAATTTCAAGGCATCCAGGCTGTGCCATGGCTATCGCTCACTTTCTTCAGCTAGGTTTCAAACAAGAGTGAGCAGAAAGTAGGTAAGGTGTGACAAATATACAGATTTTTCAGGAGAGGAACGTGTACACCAAGTCGCAGACAGAGGAGACAAGGCAGATGTGTGCAGAGCAGCTGTGACTGTTAACAGAGACGGGTGCAGCTAAGGACAAGCCAGAAACTTTGTTCTGGGACAAGAGAATGATGCCATGAGGGCAAGACTCCATTCCCAGGAATAAAACTGAAAACCCTCTTGAAAAACATTTATTTCAAAGGAAAGCTCCTAAACAGAGTGTCTCAAAGGCCTCATGCTCAAAAAATTCTCTTAGGGAAGTATTTTTCCAGGCTCGGCCACCCCGGGTCAGGCTACATTCTGAACCAGCAGTGGAAGGTTTCATCATTCATATGGTACTGGTTTTGAGGTCATGCAAGTCAGAAGACTTAGAAGGTCATGGGGATTTGTAGAAAGCTTTCAGAAGCTTTTAAGGACAGGCACCGTGTACCTGAGTTGCATTCCCAGCATGCAGCCCGATTGAGTTGTTCACAAAACTGCAAACTGAAGATTGGGTTATAACGGATACCCCAGGCTATTAGAAGCGTTAAGAATATGGATATCTGCCAAGCAGCTCTACAGGTACATGGAGGAGCCAGCCAAGAAAGAGGTCTCACATGCCACAGGAGGCAGGGGTCACAGTGACAAGGCCACAGAGCCCACTGAAACTCAGCAGACAGCACCAGGAGCCTCAGATGTTGGGCCTGGAGTTGTCAGATTCAGTCGCCTGGCTCTATTGGCCACGCCCTGGTCTGATCCATCCTCGCTTCCATATTCCTTTTTGGAAGGGCAATACTTACTCTGTACCATTTTATACTGAAAATAAGTAACTGAGAACTTGTTTTTTCCAGGGACCCAGGTAAAGACTGCCTTGATACAGAGAAGATCAGCACGGCCCTGAGCAAGGATGACTCACAAATCTGTGAAGTTCATACTTTGCTTTCTCTGTCTCCTGTACATTCTTAACACCCAGGGATTAACCAGTGTCATCAAACAGAAGCTGAAGGGGGGCTGGAGAGATGGCTCAGCGGTTAAGAGCACTGACTGTTCTTCTCAAGGACCCAGGTTCAATTCCCAGCACCCACATGGCAGCTCACAACTGTCTGAAAATCCAGTTCCAGGGGATCTGACACCTTCACACCAATGTACATAAAATAAAGTTAAATAAACCATAATTTAAAAAAAAAAAAACAGAAGCTGAAGGATAATGACGTCACTCAGCTCAAGAAGAATGCAGACACCCTGTGGGACATTCAAAAGTACCTAAAAAACCTGTGACTGCTAGATCCTAGGCTAGAGAAATCCCAAATCTACAGTGTGATAGCCATGAACCTTCAATCTTCAGCTTTGTTCATGGGTCAGTCTCCTTCTCCCCTGATGTGATATGCACTCACAGACCAAAGCCCAGGCCTGTTTGATGCTTACAGTATGAGCTCTTGAACAAACAAGGGTACCTACTGCAATGTGAAAAAGGAAGAAAAGAGAAGAAGAGGAGGAGGAGGAGGAAAAGAAAAAAAGAGAAGAGACTACCTTGAATCTTAGTATCTGCAGATGTCTGAAGAGTTGGAGTTCTAAGACTATGGAGATTTTTGAAGTTGATTTGGCATTATGATATGGCTATGTGCATACAGGAACCATGGGCAGAATGTTATGGTTTAGTGTCAATCTCTCCAACACTTGTTTCCTAGCAGGTGGTGGTGGGGTCTTCGAAGCTTGCAGACAGTAGGTAGGGCCAAGCTGGAGGAAGGAGGCCTTTGGAGTAGGCCGCTGGGGTAAGGACTTGGCTATCACTTTCTACTCCAGGCTGTTTCCTGATTCAGATGGTCCTCAAACTGGACAATACTCTCAAATCACTGGGTAAAATAAATCAATCCCTGAAAACAAACTAAACCCTCAACTATCATTTCACACTTTCCTGGCTCTAACAGTTTGGGTTAAGAAGGCTCACAATATGAGCAATTGGGTCAAGACCATGATGGATACCCACAGAAACAGCTGACCTGAGCTAGCAGGAGCTCATCAACTCTGGACTGATAGTGGGGGAATCTGCATAGGCCCAAATTAGGCCCTCTGAATGTGGGTGACAGTTGTGTGGCTTGGGCAGTCTATGGGGCCACTGTCAATGGGACCAGGATTTATCCCCAGTGTTTGAACTGACTTTTTGGAGCCCATTCTCTTTGGAGGGAGGGCTCAGCCTAGATATAGGGGGGAGGGCCTTGGTCCTGCCTCAAAGTGATGTGTCAGACTTTGTTGACTCCCCATGGGAAGCTTTACCCTCTCTGAGGAATGGATTGGGGATAGGGAAGGGGAGGGGAGAGAGTGAGAACTGGGATAGGTATGTAAAATGAGAAAAGACTGTTTAAAAAATAAAAATAAATTTTTAAAAAATTCTGACAATATTCTGATGTGTCACATGCCTACAATGTATTGGTGTGTTTTCACTTGGATCTTTTAACGTTGTTCCAACTGAAACGTGCCATGGCTGGGTTCTTCTCCAGCCATGTCTATTTAGGATTTTAAATGACTCTCCTCTTTGTACATGCATCTCTGTTTAGATTTGGAAAGTTTTCTACTATAATTTCATTCATAGATTTCTGTGCTTGAGTTTTCTCAGCTCCTCTTCCCAGGCAGGGCTCCTTAGGTCTGTTGTATCCCTTGGTTCCTGGAAGTTGCGGTCACACTTGTCCTTGTTTTTCTGTGGCTGTGACAAACACCATGAACAAAAGCAACCAGGGAGGAAAGAGTTCATTTGGTTTGACTTAAACATTCAGGTCACAGTCTATCTTGGGTGTGTGGGGGGGGTCAGTGAAGGAACCAAAGCAAAAGTCAAGCATGGAAGGATGCTGCTTCAAGGCTCATTCTAAAGCTTTTGTTCTTTTCTAAAGCTGAGATTATGATATCATTTCCTCTGATGTGGAATTCCCCTTTGTATTCTGTGAATACCATTGGTTAATAAAGAAGTGCTCCGGGCCTATAGCAGCGCAGAGTAGGCAAGGTGGTAATTCCAAGCAAATAGAGGAGAGAGTAGGCAGAGTCAAAGAGAAGCCATGGAGCTGTCAGAGGAGAGAGATGCCAGCTGCCACCCGGAACCTTACTGTAAACCATGAGCCTCGTGGTAAAATACAGAATAATAGAAATTGTCAGGAGCCGTGTCCCCCCAAAATTTACAGGAAGCACCACCGTGAGGAGTTTTTGCAGAGGGCTTCACTTCTCAACTGTATTGAGAATAGTCTTATTGACCAAGCCTATCCCACACCCAAATTAACTGTTAATAGAGAGCTGTTAGCGGAACCTGCCTCACATTCCAGACTATCTAGAGAACTAGGTGGGTCACCTTGTGACTTCCTGACCAAGGAATCGTGACCTAGCCTACGTGATGGGCGTGGACCACGTGGCAAGACCCAGTGCCCCAGCCCCCCAAGCTCCCCATTCAGGGGCTATATAAGCTGTAACCATGACCCTAATAAACGGAGGCTTTGACAAATACGCTTAGCCTCCTTCCCCTTATCACCTATGTCTTTCAGGTGGTGCCTCTCCGTGACCCTGGAATAACTGGCCAGCCAGGCGGGTTACAAACCCTAGACAGAGTAACCCGTCGAGGCCGCTACAAGAAATGAGCTAATTTAAGGTATAAGAGTTAGCCAATGAGAAGCATAAGCTAATAGACCAAGCAGCGTTATAATAATACAGTTTCTGTATGGTTATTTTGGGTCTGGATGGCAAAGAATGAACAAGAAGCCTCTGCCTACATTCCCCCTTAGCTTTCCTCCCTCCAACCCCCACATTCATGGCCTCTTTTTCTTTGTTGGTGGTGGTGGCTGTATGTGTGTTACTGAGATGTAAGTAAAACCTGCTCAGCCTATGTAATGTTACTTGTGTGTTCGTTTCCAGGGCTGACCATTTGGTACCGGGTAACCGATCTGGGTGCTCTTCCCTGGGGAAGACTGTTTCTCCCCGTCTCGGCACTCGTCAGCTGTCTGTGGTTCTTTCTTACACAGGAGCTTTGTGGGCAGCCATGTAGCTTTGGTGATTCCTGTTTCTATTGCTTCTGCGTATCAGTCTGAACACCCACTGGTCTGGACGCTTCCTAGTTGTATTTCAGTATCTTCACAGTAAGCAACATGCTTTTGAGGGTCCACTCGCAGAAGAGGAAATTAACCACGGCAACAGCAACAAGAATAACCAGAGCAAGACACAGAAATACGCTTAGAACCACTCAAAGTCCACTTACACGCCACGATGACTACAGGCCAGAAACAGCAACAAGATGTGTGCTATCAAGGTAAAAAGTACTTTGAGTAAATACAGAAATAAAAAATGAATAAAATTAAGGAAGGGAGTAGGGGGAAAACAAAGAAGGGCATATAAATAAAAGGAAGAAAGGCCAGGCATGGTTACTAGGTCCTTAATCCCAGCACTCAGGAGGCAGAGGCAGGCGATCTCTGTAAATTCAAGGTTACACTGACCTATACAGGAAGCTCCAAGCCAATCAATCAGGGATATATTAACATAGTGAGAGCCTGTCTCAAAAAGGAAAGGGAGGTGTGAGAGAAAAATGTCCTGAAGAGAAGGGATTAAAAGCAAGAGGCATTACCAATAATGAGAGAATTCATAACCAAAAAAATCTTTTAAATGTAAATAAAACCTTGTACAGAGGCCATGCTAAACTTCTCTGTATCGCTCCAATTTTAGTATATGTGCTGCGGAAGCAAGATTTTGCAGTGGCATTTAAAAAAAAAAAGGTTTATTTAGTTATTATGTATACCACGGTCTGCCTGCATGTACGTCTGCACGCCAGAAGAGGGCACCAGATCTCATTATAGATGGTTGTGAGTCACCAAGTGTTTTGCTGGGAATTGAATGTAGGCCCTCTGGAAGAGCAACCAATGCTCTTAACCTACGAGCCATCTCTTCAGCCCCTTGCAGTGGTATTGATGACTGTGGACTCACAGTTGAGAAAGAGGGATATAGAAAGCTTCTATGACAACCCATACTCTCACCCCATCCCCACCCCTACAAAGTAACAGCCTAGACAGACAGCCATCAAAGAGAACCCTTAAAAATGTGTTAAGGATGCTGAAGTGTAGCTCTCCACAACCAATGGCTTCTGGTGGAACGCGGGTGGGGAAGGACTGTTTCCTTTAAGGGGCTGGTCTCTGGGAGTTTGATTGTGCTCCAATGAGTATATGAGTAACAGAAGTTGGACTTTTTCTCTGTGTCCCCTTCTCCTTTTTGGGGGGAATGGGGCAGACCTGGGAGGACTGGGAGGTGAGTGTGATCAGAATGATATAAAATTCCCACATAATCAATAAAAATATTACGTGATTGAAAAAATAAAACCACAAAAAGCTTCAAAACACAAAACAAAACAAAAAAAGAATTAAAGGATAAAATCCTAAGGAGATGGCTCAGCTGATAAAGGCCACAATGAACAGGTCTCAACCCCCAACACCCATGCAAAATGAAAAAGGAAAAGCTGTATCCCAGACTGGGATGGTGTAGAGACAGGAGGATGCCTGGAGCTTGCTGGCTAGTCACTACACTAATCAATGAGCTTCCGGTTGGGAAAAAAAAAAATCAGATAAAGTGCTGGTGAGATGGATCAGCGGGTGGAGGCACTTGCTCTCAAATCTAAAGAGCTAAGCCCAGTTCCCAGAAACCACACATGCTGGAAGTCGAGGACCGACTCCCGCAGACGGTCCTCTTCACACCACATGCTGGAAGTCGAGGACTGACTCCCGCAGACGGTCCCTCTTCACACCGGTGCTGCCTGGACTGCCTCTCAGATGGGCTTCTGCTTTCCCCAACTCCCCAGGGAACTGTGAGGGTAGCTGGAGCCCTGTTTCTTTTCAGTTCGTTCATGGAACACTTCCGCTTCTTCTGTGACTGTCAATGGCTTCCTTCCTCCTCCATGGGACAGAGTCTGTTTCTTGTTGTCCTGACTCCTCTGATTCACAACGAGAGAGAGGCAGGTTCTAAACCTGTCATCTTCCCTGGATGTCTGGACACGAGTCCTCTGCCTTGGCTCGAATCTCCAGCGTCCCCCAGGCTCTCAAGCTTTGAGCGACTATTTCCCGGCTTCTGGGGTTGTTCTGGAGGCTGTGCAGTTAGACTTGTGGAAATAGCCGCAGGTCTTTAAAGGCTATGCTGGCTTCTGGTTCTGCCCTACCAGTGTAAACAGGCTGCTGCTTCCCAGGGCCACACCACAGACTGAGATGCCCCCTACTGCCATCCATGCCTTCCACTCTCAGACAGACAGGAACCTAGCCACCCTTAAGTTGCTTTTTCATCTCACTGATCAAAATGAATGAGAAAAGCAACTAACAGATCTTAACAACTGAAGCAGCAGTGAGAGCATCATGTATTTGATTGGCATCTTTCTGATGGTGCTATTTTTGTGCTATTACTGAATATTTGTCTGTTTTCCAGGTAGAATTATCCAGATCCTTTACCCATCCCTTTTTTTCCCTTAACACACACACACACATACACACACACACACACACACACCATAGTCTCACTATGTATCTATCCCTGGCTGGCCTAGAACTTACTATGTAGATCTGGACTCAGACATGTGCCCACCTCAGCCTCCCAAGTGCTGGGATTAAAGGTGTGTGCCACTGCCACTGGCCTTTGTCCATTTCTGTGCTTTTAAAATTGGCTTGTAAGAGCAGATACAGACACAAGTCTCTTAGTTGAGGCCTCTAAGCACTTTTTTTTATTGGGTGAACAGTCTTCTCTATTTCTTGAAGCAAACTTCAGCTCCCCAGGGCACACAAAAACAAACAAACAAAACACCAAACCCCCTCAATGGACTTTTATAAGGAAGAAGCCCAAATGGGGCAAGCACCATCCACGCATCAGTATTATTTTGTATTAGTATTATTTTATTTACTTGTGTCTATTCTGCAAAAGGCAAAAGGTCAGGAAATGAGGTCACCCATCACCAGTTTCCTTCTAGAGTCAGGGTGTGCCCCCACAAACTCTTGGTGGGAGCTATCATATACAGGTTTCAGATACAAGGCAGTTTGAAGTAGGCGTTTCAAACAAACTGGAAACAGCCCTGCTTCTTGGACTGGGAGGACCTGGAGTTGAGTGACAGGATTTAGGGCTAGGCCTCGTTCTCTAGACCCTCATTCTTCTTCATGCACTTTACAAAAGTCATAAGGTGTTCAAACACAGCTTCTACAACTTTGGTAACCAAATACAATTCTGAAAGCAGAACCAAACTAGGGAAAGAGTTTGTGAGGTTATTTGTAAAATACAGTGTTAAATCACATGGCGCTTTCTGGAAAGTGATTAGTCCTGAATGGAGTTTTGTTCCTGGGAGCAAACGTACCTCAGATTGTGCCAAAAATCACTGATCCTAGCTAAGAAGAAAGATTCAGGCTACAGAGAAACTAATGTAAAACTACCTTTCTTTTTTAAGTGCTTTTACATTGTGTGTGTCAGGGTGTACATACAAGTGTGTACTAGGGTGCAGAGGACTACCATCCAGCTCCCTGAGGCGGTCTTCTGATGGCCTAGGGCTTACAAATGACTGGCCTGTCTGGGCATTCTGCTCCATGGATCCTCTTGTCTCACACCTCCCCAGGGCTGAGATTCCAAGCCTGTTCCACCTTCAGCTTTTTACATGGGTACTGAAGATCAAACCCAGGTCCTCATGTTTGGTAAACACTTTACCAACTGAGCCAACCTCTTAGTGCCATGAAACTACTTTTGCCTAGATCTGACACAGGCTACTCACAACACATCTTGGAAATAGGATACATCTATGGGTTAGCTCACATGGTGTCTTAAAATGATCTATTAACAAAATAGAACATTTTTTCCTCCAAAGCTGGGGGACGGTTCCAGGCACTACCTTATTAACTAAGGCAGGAAAAAAAAATTCTCACCAAGTATCATTGTTTAAATACACTCTATTTTTATTTTGTCTTAAAATAGTTTAACCTTTATGCTACAGACTTATTTCAAAAAACAAAATCTTATCTTGCACCAAAAAATATATATATAACACTCTGTTTATTTTTTTTTCTCCAAAGACCATTAAATACTAAATGGAAACAAAAACTAAATAATGATGTAAAGAACCAAATTCATTTTACAAACTCGAGTTGCACGTTTGGGAAACATTACTTCTACGCAATGATCTGTCGTCACTGCGTCAAGTCCACGCTCAGTCCCCAGCAACAGCAGATCTGTTAACGCCAAGTGCACTGGTTCCTAGCCATACAATGGCTGACAATTCATGTTCAAGGTAAGAAGAGCAAAGGATTCAATGACCTTCGCACTCTTTAAAGAACAAAGCAACAACAAAAACATTTCCTAGTTTCCAGTGATTTTTTAAGATCACTACCCTTTGAAATTTGTTAGAGAATAAGTAGTGTTTTAAATAAAAAGAAAAAAATACAACAGCATTGGACTAAAATACGTGATTATTTTAAACAAACAGTGCACAATCTGAGGGAGTTTGGTTAGGGTGCAGCAGTTTTATATACACATGGAAGTCACATCACACACATATGGGAGAGCAGGAATTGGGGCTCAGCGCTTTGCCTTAAGGGGGGGGGCTGTCAAAACTAAAACAAAGTCGTGCCCTAGGCTTTGGCAAGCCTTGGGACACAAACAAAAAAGCAGGCAATGAATCTGTCTTAAGTTAGTCATGGTGTTAATCTCTAACAGTGGATGGACAAATAGCTAAACTAGCAAACCGGGCAGGCCATGCGCGTAACCGTGCTGACAAGCACATGCAACGGCCGCTCTCTCACCACTGACAGCATCCAGTTAGTCCACAGGAGTGGTTCTCAACTGTCCTATTGCTAATGCACAACCATAAAACTATTTTCATTGCTACTTCATAACTGTAATTTTGCTACTGTTGTGAATTGTAGTGGAAATATCTGATATGCAGATGGTCTTAGGAGACCCCTGTGAAAGGGCTGTCCACTCCTCAAAGGGGTCGTGACCCACAGGTTGAGAACCACTGGTCTACAAAGAGCAGCAGTTGCCTTACAGAGCAGCCACAGTGGCAAATAGCCAGGTTTCTGCTCCTCTGGTTTTTCAAATTGGAGGGGAAGGGAATTAACCACATTAGTGGCATAAACCAATCTGTGATCCCACTGTAACCCAAACAATATCTTGGCAAAGCATAAAGAACTACTTATGTTACCAAACGTAAAACTTTAATTAGAAAATAATACTTTTAAAGACAATTTCAAATATTATGAGATTTATGTCACAGAATTTGATTAATACCTCGCCAGAAACCATACTTCCACTCTCCTAGATGTAGCAATAGAGAGAGCTGAAGAGGAGTTCAAATGCCCTCTTAATTAGTTATTTGATGGGAAAGTCCCGTGCGTTTTACAGAGAGCCGACTGCCTCAAGCATCCCCTCACTCCTTGCATATTAATGCCTACATCTCTATTCTGATGCAGGGAGTCAAGTAGTCAGGGACCTGTATCAGGAGTAAGGATCTGTCTGTGCAACCTAAGATAAAGGCAAAAGGCCAGAAAAGAGCGAGGGGCACTCCATTCTGTCCCCAATCCACAGTGCACCCAAAGTTAGGGGATGGCTAACAGGGACTAAAGAAACTGTCAGGGGAAATTGCCTGTAGTATAGACTTGAACAAAACATTAGTAACATGAAAACAAGCCATGCAAAAACATTCTTTAAATGGGGCTGTGCCCTGATACTGGGGGAGATAGATAAAAGCTGCGAAAATTTCAAGTCATACACTCCACTATATTCTCTTATCAATGATTTTCTGGAAAGCAAAGACCAGAAATTATATATTTCTCCTTTGTTGAGCATTTTAATTCAAGTAAAAAAATGTGTAACAGTAAAACTCAATAAATTAATCCTAAAGCAAGAGGTGAAGGCCCAAAGATATACCAGCAGTGAATTTTCAAAGTTCTGTTTCGGTCTGACCTCTGGGTCTTTGGTTTCTGTCTAGGACTGTGGCAGGTGAGAGCAATAAATGATGAACTGAAACTGGAGAGTCATAATTTTTAAAGTCTAATTAGTAGTAGACTAAAGAAAAAAAACTGAAAAGTTGATGAGCAGAGGGCAGATCAAATGACTACCACCAGATAAGACCAAAAAAGAAAAAAAAAAAACCCACATGCTCAAATATAAGCGACTGAAGGAACCCACAGAAGAACTGAAGTAACAAGAAGGAAAATTAATGAATAAACTTGTCTTTA
The DNA here is from genome assembly GCF_950005125.1 of Chionomys nivalis. Lineage (NCBI taxonomy): Eukaryota > Metazoa > Chordata > Mammalia > Rodentia > Cricetidae > Chionomys > Chionomys nivalis. The sequence continues at coordinate 10,000,132 of NC_080099.1, read as the reverse complement.
CATAAGAAAAGAGAAAATGTCAGGCTGACTCATGCATGAGCGTGCAAACTGTGTCTCATTCCTCTCAGGGCTTCCACAGTGTCCACCCTGCACAGTGCTTTTGCAGAATGGGTCCTTGGTGAATGTGTGCACTGAATGAAAATGGCAGGTCTCATCCTACGATCAGGAAGAACCACCAAGGCATAAGGAGGGAAGCAAAAGGACATGGCAACCCCGCATGTAACAAAGCAAACAAAAACCAAACGTGAAACCTTCTGAGCCAGTATTACTTCACTCCCCCTGGGCACAATACATAGTGTTCTAATTCTAGGTATTGCTTTTTAAAAGTTCTTCACTAGTAACTACAACGTTATAGGAAAAAGGTAGTAACTAATGCCACAAAATTCCTCTGCTGGCATTTCCTAAATTCCCTGAAGTTTCTATTACCCTTTACTAATCCTTTTAGATACTGTAAGACTTAGAGTACTTATCAATGTGCTTTGCATTTGATTTCTTATGGTATATCTTCATTTCTCTTGTGTATGTATTTTAGAAGGCAAAGAAAACTACCCAAACACAGCGTGAGGTCCAGTTAAACAGCTGTTACACACCCTCTATGGAACAACAAACTGTAAGAAAAGGTGCCTCCCTCTCAGATTTCCAAGTGCCTACAGACTTAGATGCCACACAGCCTCTTACGCTCTTCCTACTCAAGTAACAGGTTTCCCTGTTTGCCTTCCTATTTGAATAAACCGGGGAAGGGGGGAAGCTGAGAGAGAGAGAGAGATTGCCCACTGATCTCTCAATGCACTCTTCAGACATCCAGAAACTCTCAAGAATTAATTATTGCGACAAGGAGACCAACTGAGTCCCCTTAATAGTATCTGGAAATAAAGGGTGGGGGCATTTCAAATACCTGTGTTATGGCAAACTGACAAGGAGCTATGTCAGGAAAGAAGGCAGAAGACGTAAGCTAAAGAAAAATATATTTTATAATACTTCTGTCTTCCACTTTGCAGGAAGGGTTTTCTAAATGCACATGCCCTACCAGGTGCCAACAAGAAGGCCCTGACTGATATGTATGCAAATGCCCTAGGGTAGGAGTGACAATGAGGCAGATGGAGGGTGGTCATATCTAGATATTAATTTCATTATACAGAAAAATAAATATAAGATTCAAAACCTGAAATCCATTTTGACTAGTAAGTAAAATATTATTCTAAATGGAGAGTGACTTTTAAGATAAGTCACTAAGCAAAATGAAATTCTCTAATAAAATCCACCATTCTCATGTTCTTACTGAGGGAAAAAAAAATTATTTTTTCTGTGTTAAGTTATTTTCCTAAGCGAATTATTTTAATAAAAAGTGGGGGAGGTTACCATGAATTTCAATTCCACAAATGCCACAAACAGCTTCTGAAGCTGAAGCTATGACAATGAACTTCCATGTCACACAGAGGAGGAGGTGAGGAAAACAGTGCAGAGAAGCAGTGACACTGCATTACAGTAGGTATTTACGCCTGCTGTCCTCATCCAAGGTGAGGTCAACAACTTCTGCCGGGGAAGCCCACGTCTGCTGGGGAGTCACAGCAGTCCATGACTGTGTTTGCCGGGAGCCACCATACTGCGTGCCAGAGCCATGCTTCCAGGAAGAGACACTCTGTATCACACCTCCTCGGGGGTGAGCACACCTGCAATTGTGTAAAGAATAGAGCCCAGTTACTTACTGTTAGGAAGCTGAGATGCTGTGACTCCAGCTGCACTCATCAATACTACCAATCCCATTATGCACACTTTGCTCAGTCTACATGGCACCCCATGAGGCTTGGTCCTGCCTCAAGTGCTGTGACAGACTTTGTTGACTCCCCATAGAATGGTCTCACCCTGAGGAATGGTTGGGGGGTGGGGTGGGGAGAAGGGGATGAGAGTGGGAGGACAGGAGGGAGAGGGAGCTGGGATTGGGATTTAAAATAAGATTGTTTTAAAAATTTATATATAAAAATGTTTATTTTACAAGACCAAGGGCTTGTCAGCTCCTGAGTTGTACCAGGGTCAGTTACTGACAACAGGGAAGATGGTTTTCTATGGACTCACTTAAATCTCTCATTTCTATGATACAGACATAGAAATTCCCAAAAAAATGAACAATCTTAGTTGAAACAACAAGAAAAATAGAAAAAAAAATCTACCTGTAAAGTAAGTTTTGTGACACAAACAACCATGTTAAGAACAATGAAGACAAACCAGGCAGTTGGTGGTGCATGCCTGTAATCCCAGCACTCAGGAGGCAAAGGTGCGAGGAGTTCTGTTGCAGAATATTATTTTAAGGTGTGTTACTTTTGTTTCTGCTGTGGAACATTTGTTTAATGATGCAAAGATGTATGGCTTTTGTTTATTGCATTTGTTTAACTCTGTGAAGCTGTGATTCTCCCCCCCCACACACACACAGGATTTCTCTGTGTAGCCCTGGCTGTCCTAGAACTAGCTCTTGTAAACCAGGCTGGCCTTGAACTCACAGAGATCCGTATGCCTCTGCCTCCTGAGTGCTGGGATTAAAGGTGTGAGCCACCACTGTCAGCAAAGCTGTGATTCTTTGTCTAAAACACCTGATGGTCCAATTAAGAGCTGAATAGCCAATAGCAAGGCAGGAGGAGCAAGGATAGGTGGGATTGGGAGGCAGAGAAAATAAATAAAAGAAACAAGAAAACAAGGAGAGGAGGACATCAGGTGCCAGCCACCCAGTCACCCACAGAGTAAGAAGGAAGACTGATGTACAGAAATAAGAAAAGGAAAAATGATGTGGGATTCCCCTCTGTAAGTTGTGAAGACCATTGGTTAATAAAAGACTACTTTGGACCTATTATACAGGGCAGAACTTAGATAGGCAGGGAAAAGCTGACAAGCTGCCAATATAGGCAGAACTGTCTTTGAAATTTCCTGATTCGTGGAAAAGTCTGCTGGATACTATGGCCCTGTAGGCTGAAGATGGATGCCCCAATGATACAGAAGAACTTTGGGTGACTGTCTAGGCAGCGAGATGTCTCTGTCAATTCTAGAGTTTTGGAAGTTGCTTACCTGTTTACTTAGGTAATATTATATCCTTCTGGAGTCTTTGATGGAGTTGAAGAGTTTATAGTTACAGTTATAGTTTTCCTTACTTATGATAAAAGATAAAGTAAATAAAAATAATTCTCACTTGATACTTGTTTTGTTATATGTAATTTTACTGTGTTAAAATTAAAGCCTTCCTTTTTATTTAAACAGAAAAGGGGAGGTGATGTGAGATTCCCCTCTGTTTGCTGTGAATACCACTAGTTAATAAAGGACTGCTTTGGACCTATAGCAGGGCAGATCTTAGATAGGCAGGGGAAACTTAACTGAATGCTGGGAGAAAGGAGGCAGAGTCAGAGAGAAGCCATGCAGCTGCCACCAGAGACAGACTCACTGAAACTTTGCTGGTAGCCACAACCTCGTGGTGATGCACAGATTAACAGAGATGGGTTGAATTAAGATATAAGAGTTAGCCAATAAGAAGCTAGGGCTAATGGGCCAAGCAGGGACTTAATACAGTTTCCGTGTGATTATTTCGGTTCTGGGTGGCCGGGACAAAAAAAGCAGCTCCTTTCAACAGAAAACGTGCAGGGGCGAAAGGTAGATGTGTTAATTTAAGAAAGAAAAGCTGGCTAGAAACAAAGCAAGCTAACACCAGGTGTTTATAAGTAAAATAAACCTCCATGTACGTTTACTTGGGAGCTGGGTGGTGGACCCCCAAAAAAAGCCAAAAGGAAAAAAAAAATCACACAAAAGATCTCTGTGAGTTCAAGGCCAGCCCCTTGAGTGAGTTCTAGGACAGGCTCCAAAGCTACAGAGAAATCATATCTCAAAAAACAAACCAGCGGCCCCCCCCCAAAAAAAAAAAAAACAGATAAGGGGCTAGAGAGATGGTTCAGTGGTTAAGAGTATTGACTACTCTTCCAAAGGACCCATGTTCAATTCCCAGCACCCACACGACAGCGTAAGATTCTGTAACTCTAGTTCCAGGGGTTCCAACACTCGCATACAGACATACAACACAGGCAAAACACCAATGCACATAAAATTTAAAAAAAAATAGTGAAAATAACACTATTTTATAGCTATATTTCTAAAGTGTATGGGAACCCCACCTTGCATAAAAGGTCTATTATGTCCTTCGCCGTGGCTCGGGGAGAAGAGCAGGGCTGAAGCCTCAGTTCATAGCACACGGGAGGGAGAACCACACTGCTGACGAGTTACACTAGCTCACGCGGAGAAAACTGCTTCAGAAACACTAGCAGCCTGAATTCCATACTCCAGTCAAATGATAAAACCAGAGCCCTGAAGGAAACCCTGATAAAGCCTTGACTAAAATGAAAGAAGGCAGAAGGCTCAAGCTTTGACGCACATCTGACAGCATTGTGTGTGAAGCAGCAAGCAGCTTAAGTTTCGGGGGCCTGACAACCAGAGAATAACCAAGTTATTCTCTGATCACTACATACACGCAATGACATCAGTGTATCCATCCACACGTATCACACACATGAAAACAGTTAAAAAAAAAAACAACTGCTTTTAAAACCATACATTGCCCGAAAAAAAAAAAAAAAACTACCTGTTAACCTGCCAACAACTAAGAGAACTATGGAAGAATAGAGCCACTGGGGCCAAGGCACGGGGCAGATGTATTTTTGTATTTTTTGGGGTTTTTTTTTTTTTTTTTTTGAGACAAGGTTTTGCTATGTATCCCAGATAGCCTTAAATTGACTAGGTATCAAAACTCACCTCGAACTCGCACTAATCCACCCACCTCAGCATCCTGAATGCTAGAATTACAGGTGTGGGCCATCACACCTGACTCAGAACACAGATTTCCTAAGTACCAGAGAATCTGTTCAAGAAATGGGCCAAGTACCCACTAAGCCAGAGGCTAATACAATATATTCAAAGACTTTCTAGCAAAAGTATTAAAATAAGGAACCCACAGCACAGTGTCTAATCCCAAACCCTACAGTCTGTTAAGTAAACACAGACTAAGTGAAGGGAAAATGGCCATGGAAGTGGAACACTGACAGAAATTATTTTGATGGGATACTTATACAGTTTCATATATATTACCTCACTGGCCTTTTCAAATAACCCTATGAGGTGGAATGGAAGTCATTACCCTGTCTACAGACAGAAACAGGCTTAAGCAGGTGACAGGATTTACATGGTAATAGAACTCTTAAGTGTCAGGTCAAGGAACTTTGAGACAAGTCTACTTTAAATCGGCATAATGAAATGAATCATCTTCAAGTATGAAGTTCTCTAAAAGTTCAAAAGCTCATTTGCACAAGCATTCTAATTTAAGTAAAGCTGACTAGAAAGTCAAAAAGAATTCAGGGACTAAGGAGCCACCAAGGCAGTCAATGTAATCTTTGGCAGAATTCCTATATTATCTAAACAAAGGGATAGAAAGTCCCACTGTTACTTTTCCTAAGGAATCCCAGGCAGTGGTTTTAAAGGGATCTAATCTAATCTGTATTTTACAGAAGAGACAGACCAAGGATGAAATGCAACTTACATTCAAAACTACAGAAAAGTCACATTTCCATTAAGGTTTATTTTCCTCTAAGTAACTATGCTTCCTCAAACAACAGCTGAAATACTACTGTTTGGTCCAGAGGACTGTTGCTTGGTCCCAAAGGTATTTGTTAAACATGAAAACAGATTCTAGAAAAGTATTTGTTGTAGGAGCAGGAAGTGCGAGCGAGAGTTTAAAGTCTGCATTTACTACTGAAGAGTGAACAGCCACAGTGGACAGATGAAGTGCATATTTAACTAAGCGCTCACTTCTGCATTGTGTTGCAAGCAGTTTTAATTACCAGAAGCGAAAGGGGCAGTTAGGACACTGGAACACCTAAAAGACCTAAGGATGAGAACAAGCCCTGACCACCTGAGTTTGTCTTCAGAATTCTCTAGAGGACATGGTGATCATACCGCTCTGGCCTAAAGCTTTTCTGGCTCTAGACAGCTGTAGCCAGGTGGTTAGCTTCCAAAGAGAACCAGCATAAACTGTAGAGCCCCTTGGAGATTTCAAAGATAAGTGACACAGATCAGCTTCTAGAGGACAATTCTTGGGTGATCACATCTACACAATTCAGCCACCACAAAACATATAAACTGCCCATTAAGATTCAAGTTGGGGGTTAAGAGAGCTTACTACTCTTACAGAGACCCCGAGTTCAGTTACTAGCACCCACCATGGGAAATTCACAACCATCTACAACTCCAGCTTCAGAGGAGCTGACAGCACTTGAACTCATTCATGTGCCCGTATCCCCACAAACAATGAAAAAATAGACAATTTTTAAAAGAGCCAAGCTGGGCATTAAAGAAGATACTAACATGACCTCCAAGGTCATTAGTGACTAGGATTTGTTGGAAAACAGGATCAAAATCACTAAGGGAATGACTTGGGGAAATCAAGACTATAGAGTGTAGTCACAAGAGAATAATCTGTCTGTGCTTTGATCTGTATGCTGGATACTTTAAAAATAAACAGTTTGCAAATATTAAGGTGTACAATATGACTTGTTTTGTGTGTTATAAGCAGTAAAGCATTCATTTTTTATGGTTTAACTACCTCAAACATCTTAAATAGAATGATAGCCAGGAAATGAATGACACACTGAGGATTTTTTTTCATCATGAAAACGCGGTCCTACAGCCCCAATATATAACTATATAATTTAAACCACTGCTTGGCCTATTAGCTCTAGCTTCTAATTAGCTAGCTCTTACATCTTAATTTAACCCACTTCTATTAATCTGTATATCGCTGTGTGGCTGTGGCTTAATGGCAAGGTTCCAGTTCATCTGTCTCCGGTGGTGGCGTCTCCCTGATTCCGCCTTCTCCCAGCATTCAGTTTAGTTTTCCCCACACAGTTCTGTTCTGCCCTGCTATAGGCTCAAAGAAGTTTCTTTATTCATTAACCAATAAAAGCAACACATATACAGAAGGACTTCCCACATCATAGAAAAAGAACTTTTAGGAGCAGGAGTTAATGTATGTGTTCATGTGGATATATGCACATGTGCAAATGTGTGTGGTATATGCACCCATTTTGTGTGTGCATACCCACATATGGAGGCCTACAGACAACTTCAGCAATCTTTCTCAACTGCTTCTCCCCCCGCCCCCCCTAGACAATGAACCCAAGGCTCATCAATCCTGCTAGACTGGCTGGCCAAGGGGCTTTAAGGCTCCGTCAGCACTGAGGTTACAGATACAGTCACCCTAAGAGCTGTGGATCAGAAATCAGGTCCTCATGTTTTGTGCCACAGGTACTTTACCAATAAAGCCACCACCTGGGCCAAGAACTTTTCTAAAGCGCACAAAGCAAGCCAGTGTTGGAGAAATGTTTCCACTACTTTGTAAAATAAAGTCCATTACAGAAATAATTTATAGTTTATAATGATAGAGATGGAAACTTTCATGTAGTAAGACTACAATGGTTTTTATAAGCCCCACAGAGTTGTTCTTGAGGCTCAGATTTCAAGGCATTAAAATAAAAATAAACAATTTTCATGCATTAACCCATGTGCTTTCCTGTATTATGAAAGGCATGGGATAGCCTACACCTTCATGCCAGCCAGGATGAGGTCTATCACTTTCTTTCATTTAAGATTTTACTTATTTTATTTTATGAGTGTTCTATCTGCATGTACACCTTCATGTCAGAAGAGAGCATCAGACCCCATCATAGATGGCTGTAAGTCACCATGTTGTTGCTGGGAATTGAACTCAGGACCTCTGGAGGAGCACTTGTGCTCATAAGGACTGAGCCATCTCTCCAGCCCTGATCTATGACTTATCTTTTGGTTTAAAGAGAGTCAGAATACCCCCAGGTACTCGCCTACCTTGCATGCTCCTGAACGCCCACAATCTCCACTTCGCTATCTGAAGAGGCAATATTAATTTCTTCATTAAGTGGTGCATTGCCAACAGATGTTTTGTCACTTGCTAGGAATCCTGGATCCAAATGACCTGAGAGAAAAGGGGAGAAAAGCAAGCAATACAGATTGATTCCTTTAAACAAAAACTCAGTGATAGATTACTCATCTAGATTAATTACAGAAATAAGTAACTCTATTCAAGCTCTATTAGCCACAGCAAAACTGTTACCACTGTCAAATAAACAGGGGCACAACCCTGTGTTTTGTTGGTTTTTCTTCCTTTTTCCATTTTTTGTGTGCCATGTGTGTATGTGTCTGTGTGCTTGTCATGCATGTGTGTACACAGATAACCTTTTTTTGCACATGTATAGGTGCACATGTGTGGCATGCATGTGGAGATACAAGGTTGATATCTGGAATCATCTTTCATCGTCTCTACCATACTCACTCTAACAGGCTCACTTCAGAGCTCCCTGACATTGCCCATCTTCAGGCAGGAAGTACAGGCAGGCTAACAAGGCCCCTGGCATTTGCATGGGATTCTGAATTCCACTCCTCACAACTGGATGGTGAGCACTTTAACCAGAACCATCTCCCAAGATGCTCTGCCACTTGAAAACAAATAAACTGTCTTTTAAAAAGAAATAGAAAGGGCTGGAGAGCGCAGCATGTGCAGCTCCTCCAGAGGACCCAAGTTCAATTCCCAACACCCACATCAGGCAGCTCACAGCTCCAAGGGATCTGACATCCTCCTCTGGCCTCCATGGGCACCCACACACATAATGAAAAACAAAAATATCCTTTTAAACAAAGAAATATAATGTCTGGACATGGCATGTATCCAAGTAGCACATCAGGGCTTTCCAGCAAAAGTCCCTTATTCTATACTTCTGTCTCTTAGGAGAAAACAAAATACTCTGACTAGCACTCTACCTAAATATATTTATAGATATACTATAACACTCTATATTTTATTCTGTAGTGCTTTTTGCATTCAACTCTAGTCTACTATTAATGACCTGCACAACCCCCTTGAGGTCAATAGGGTAGCTCTCTACCGCTTATCATCACAGAACAAAATTCTAAATCAGAAATCTGTAAAGGCATTTGCAGAATCAAAGTGACAATTAATACTGTATTTTTACCGAATGCTTTTTCCTATCAAGGAATGACAATCCCAGAGTCTAATCCCAAAATCCATGAAAAAGCAAAGATAAGAAGCAGATGGAGCTTTGGGATGCGCATGACTGAAACATATGCTGCATACAGCTGACAACTCCCAACAGACATGAACAAAGCACGAGAGCCTGGGGCGTACCCAGTTCAGCGCACTGAGACACAAAGGATCGCTGCACAGGCATCTTCCTAAACTACTCGTTACATGGTGCGATGAAATGCCTGCAGTGTCACAGTGTGCCGGATTGTCACGGACCTGACCATCCGTGTAACGGTACAACATCAAATCAAAACACAATCCAAACACGAGTAAGAGAATTCAGCTATGTGCACCAATCTTAAATATACAATCTTAAATGAATTGCAAATTCCTACATGGTCAGCAATAAAGTTCAGTGGTAAAATCATTTGTCCTGCAAGCCAGACAACCCGAGTTCAATCCCCAGACACACAATAGGAGGAAATAGACTCCCCAAAGTTGTCCTCTGAACTACACACACACACACACACACACACACACACACACTGTCTCCCACTTTTTTGTTGTTGTTTTTTGGTGAATGTTGTTATTGTTGTTGTTGTTGTTTTTCAAGACAGGGTTTCTCTGTAGCTTTAGGGCCTGTTCTGGAACTAGCTCTGGTAGATCAGGCTGTTGTAGACCAGGCTGACCTCGAACTCACAGAGATCTACTCGCCTCTGCCTCCCGAGTGCTAAGATTAAAGGCATGTGCCACCACAGCCTATTTCTAACAAATTTTAACTAACAAATTAATTCCTACAAATTAACTTAGTTGTAGTCAACACAAATTTTCATTTACTCATTAAAAAAATTTGCATTTGCCGGGCGGTGGTGGCGCACGCCTTTAATCCCAGCGCTTGGGAGGCAGAGGCAGGCGGATCTCTGGGAGTTCAAGGCCAGCCTGGTCTACAAGAGCTAGTTCCGGAAAAGGCACCAAAGCTACAGAGAAACCCTGTCTCGAAAAACCAAAAAAACAAACAAACAAAAAAAAATTGCATTTAAAATATCTGATACAAATTTTTTTCTCTATATTGAACAAAAATGTTTACGAAAGCTCATACAAATGAAACCAATGAGAGGAAGATCTTACAGACATGGATCATCCTCCTCTTTCACTGGCTCCAATGCATCAGCATCACTGAGAGATTTCGTATTTTCCCTGTCAGCTGTTCAACATAACCCTTTTGGAAAAGCACAGGCAGCTCCAAATTTAAACTTCATACTGTTTGCATCCTCTACCCCTGCAAACTCACCTTGGAGAGTTCACCCTATGAGGAAAAGCCTTACATAAGCGAGACGTTACAATAGTCAAAGATGGGCACGACAGTGTTAACAGACTGGGAAAGCAGACACTCAACATTAAAGTATAATTCATACCATTATAAAATGTGTAGACAGTAAGTAAAGCTGTGGAAAGTAATCAAGCTTGATGAGACTGTTAGTGCTTACTGTTTAATGCTATTTTCACCTATCTGGGAAGTTTAAAACGACCGAGAGTTGGTGAGATGGGTCGGTGGGAAAAGTGGGACTACCTGAGTGAGTGTGATCCCAGGATCCACATGGTGGAAGAAGAGAACCTACTCTCAAAGTTGTTCTCTGACCTCCACATGTGCACTATGGCACATGTGTGCCTATATATGTATAACCAATTTTTAATGACTAGAAACAAGGTGACTGAGACTATATTACAGTCTGCATGAGTTTGTAATATGATTTGGATTTCATGTGGTAACACTGGCAGTAGCCACCAATCTTTAAAACCAAAATGCACGAATATTCTCTACATGGCACCCAGTTTTGTTAAGTCAGGGATGTTGTTTAGATGGGATTTGGGGAAGTCTAGAACTGGTAAACCCAGATCCTTATTCTGTCTACCACCTTGCTTTAGTCAAGTGTTTCATGCATCTGTACCTTCACTACGCACACTGCTCCACCTGCACTGCAGGGTAAGACAGATTGACAGCCTTGCTCTTTTCAAGTTTCAACAAGTCTGTAATTGATATCTCAAGTAGATTTTATTGTTTATCTGTGTGTTCTTACAATAAGTATATTACTTGTGATGTGGTATACATTATACTGGGTGATAGGAACACTATTTGACAGAGGGCAAGTACCGGCACAATTCGCAATAAATCTGTAATAAATCGGCAATAGAAAAAAAAGCAATCCATTACCCACAGCTCAAAAAACTGCTCCATGTTTTTTTGGTAGGAAGCAGCCTGGAAACATGAACAATGGTATACATCTGTGATCTAGCATCTGGAAGCCAGGCTGGGTTACGTATCAAGTTGTACAAGGAAAGAGAACAGGCACATTCCCCAGACTCTGACCAGGGAAGCTGAGCTCCCAGGGAAGACCGGGTACAGTGAAAGGGGAAGTACCCTTAGGGTCTAACAGTGTATTGAGAGTTAGAATAGAAAAAGTCATGATGAGCACTGCTGGCAACACTGGCAAAGGTGAAATCTCAGGCTGGAGCCTGGACTTGATTTTGAAAGGTGAGAAACCACTGAAAGACATGGAGAGTGACACAATTCAGCTCTGTATTCTAAAGGCTTCCTTTTGAGGTAAAGAAGTCAAACTGGCAGTAGGGCCAGAAAACTGCAGGCAAAGGAACCAGTTACACTGTTGTGCTTTCTGGGGAAGGTACCAAACAGGGACTGCTCATGTGATGCTGGGTCAGATAAACCAAAGGATGAGGAGTGAAAATGATGTGTGCTGGTGACTTAGGCAGCTTGAAGGAGACAATGAAGGCTGAGGATAGCTTTCCAACAGATAGTTGGAAGTACTATTCAAAAACACTTTTGAGCAAAACAGACTTGATAAATCCTTCCTGTCCCCGAGAGAAGGGTCACAGCAGTGAAGGGAGCACAGGAAAGAACCCTGATGACCACCACTAATTAAGAGATGGCACAGAAAGGGGAATCCATGGGAAAACAAAAACAAAAGCCCAAGACATGGTCAGATAAGAACTGAGAAGGGGGGGGATTAGCTACTTGGAACCCCTCCTGCTCTTGGGAGTTCTTTCTCAATTTTTCTCAATAAATCTATGCTCACTGCTGAAGAATAAACAAAAATATGAAAATAAGTAGAGACTTCTAGAGTCAACAACAAGATGACCTTGGAAAGCAGGGTCTCAGGAATGATGGAACCAAAACAGCAAAAAGGCTGAGGGGAAATAAGAACAAACTACAAAAGGCGGAATGTGGACGAAAGAAGGTAAATGAGGGAGAATGATGAGTGTATATGTATTTTTAAAGATTTTTAAAGATGTGCTAGATCAGGTTATATGAGAAAAAGGGAAGCAACAGAGCCATGGCAGGCAGCTGAAGTGGTCTTTACTGGATGTGAACAGGGAAGTTGGAAGTGGAAGTACTGCAGTTGTTCTAAGAAAAAGTACTCCTAAGGAAAGCACAGCCTGAGAGACAAGGTGACATTGCAGATGAGGGAAATACAGTGACCCTTAATCCAACCAGGTAACTGTCTCCGTTTGGGTTTAGCAGTGTAAACACAGGCTAACTACAGTATGCCAGGTGAATATAGCTAAACAGTCAACTACACTGAAAAGCTGAGGACACTCGCCAAGGAGCCCTGGAGCCAGACCCAACAAGCGAATAGTATCAAGAGTAGAGAAAAGTCCTCAGTGCAAAGCTGGAGTGGCAGCTGTGATCTCAGCCTAGAAAGACTGAGTCAGAAAGGAGGCCACAAAACTGACAAAACAAGCAAGGGCCCTGGTTGTAAAAGGAGAGAACAGGAGCAGGCAGAGAGCCAGCAGTCAGGAGAGTAACACACCGCCACTTCCTCTTCCACCTACACAGAAATGCTAAGCCCTGGCCCATTCCTCTTCTCCGGGCTCACCCTACAGTCTTGTTCTACTGGGTTTGTGCCACCCACAACTCACCTGTCAACAACTCTTCTACTGTCTTCTGGAATGTCGGTTCAGGGTAAACTGTGCAGAACTTTCCCTCCACTTCCTTATGGAACAGGCTTTCCTGAAAATGCTGCCCACCCCAGTCCAGCTCCTAACCTGTGCCCCAGTTTGGGACTGGCTAAACAGTCCTTCATCCTCCAATACCAGCAGTGTCTTTCTTCCAGGGAACTTTCCTACCTTCACACACTGGCCCCTGACAGATTCATTCATTCATGAATCATGACTGGAGTCTCTCTCCTCTCTTTCCACTTGTACATCAGCTCTCATGAATGCTCATCTGTGTTCACAGCCATCTTAAAACAGTGTCAACTTACTAAGAAATAAGGAATTGTGCTCCAGGAGGCACTTAAAGCCACATGTGACAGACTTGCAACAAGATTCTCAGTCTGTGAAGCTCCCCAAAATATGTAAGTAAACTGTATGAAGCCTAACTTAAAAGAGCATTTTCAGTCAGTGCAGCTGTCAAACTGTTCCCCCGTCACCCAAACACAACCCACTGAACCTTACTACTTCTGTGTCCAGTTTACCACCATCCTTCTGACCCACGGTTTAACTTTATAGGAATCTGTGCTCCATCTCAGACATTCTTGTATTCTTGAATACCAGCCTTTACTAGGCAGGCCCCTCACCCTGACCTGTGCCCAAAGACCTATCAGAGCCAGCAATGTGATATTATATTAGTGGGTATTTTTTTCTTTAAAAAAAAAATTGTTTTGAAGAAACCACTAAGCCACATGTTATTTTTAGAATATCTTTTTAAAAAAAAATCACTAGTATTTCAGATTATTCTCTTTATTCCTCATAAATCTAAAAGTCATTAATTTATATACTACTTTCAAATTGTTAGACTCAAACAATTTAAACAGTACAACTGTGGCCATAAAAATTGCAATGTAAGCCATATATAGTGGATATGTGGCTCTAATTCCAGTATTTGGGAAATGGAGGTAAAGGATCATAAGTTCAAGGCCAGCTTGGACTAAACAAAATCTTGCCTCAAACACAAACATCCAAACGTGCAGTTCAAAAGCAAGCTACCTGGTAACAATGCTTATAGTCCTAGGATTTGGGCTCTGATGAGGAGGATTGCAAGTAAGGATGCTCTTGTCCTATATCCAAGAGCATCTCAGACTTCTGCTTCTTTGAACTCCAACTATAATTATTGTTGTTCTTTTTGTTGTTTTGAAATAGGACCTTACTCTCTAACCCAAGTGGCTGAAAGTCACTATGTCGCCAAGGAAGGCCTCAAACTCATAGCAATATTAATCTTCCTCCTTAATCTACTTCAGCGCTATCACTATTATGTAGCACAATGGTTGTTGCCATTCCTGCTTTGTGCTGTACATTAACAGTAACAATAACATTCACTGAGGCAGATACTAGTTTTATAGATAGAGAAAACTGAGGCTTTACATAACTGACCTGTGGCTACTGATTCAACATCAATCTATACATCTATACAACAATTCAAACATCACATAAGAAAAAGTAACATGGCAAGGAAACATGGCAAAAGCTAAAATGTACATCTTTGCTGATCAGTGTCTTTCCTGATTCCAAACTAGTCTTTAAAATCTGCCTGTTACCCAACTCTTTTACCAGTTCAAAACTAAAGATACTAAATAGTGCTACATTTTCATATCTAGGGAAAATGACTTTGAAAGAGAGACATTCTCACAAGAAAATATCATGGGTGCTATTGAACAGTGGTAACTGTATCATAAAGATTAACCTATCATAATTTATGGCCCAATTTGCACACATACTTTGTATTATAACTTAAATAAATATATACATACATAATAAATTACATATACATGTATGTATATACATACAAAATTGTATGTGCATATATAGAAAAATTATATGCATATATTCAAAACATGCTAACAGCATCTAAAACAGCACCCTCAACATTCAGTGAGAGGAAGTTGTGATAAGCAAGCACACAACTCACAAAATGTTTAAGAAAAAAACTACAAATGATTGCCTGCAATGCAATTAATTCAAAAGTAGGTGTTTTTAAACTAATTACTAGTAAACAAATTAAGAATATAAAGGAATAACACAAAAATTTAGAACAGCTTTCAGAGTAAGAGAGAAAGCTGCCTGGTACTGACCTCCTCACACCCTTTCAACATGTTCTATTTCTTAAAAAAGAAGGGTGGTAGGTACACAGCAATCATAATGTTTTAAACAAACAAGTTGAATATACAGTGAGCTCTCCATCCCCACCAACTGTGAATGGAAAATATTGAGGAGAAACTGCACTTGAACTGAACACGCAGGATCTTTTTGTCGGCATTCCCCCCAAATACAATGAGGGCTTGTAAGTGATCCGAGGACGACTAAAGTAGAAAGATGTGTGTAAATTATATGCAAATACTATGCCATTTATAACCGAGATTTGTTCTTTCCTATGGATTTGGGTTTGTTCTTTTTCAAACAGAATCTTACTCTATCCCAAGTTGACTCATTTATACTCTGGAGCCCATAATGTCCTTAAACTCAGAGTGATTTTCCTAATTCAGCCTGCCAAGTGCTGGGATTATGGATCCAGTCCCTCTGGGGTTTTTGGTTTTATTTTGTTTCATAATTCAGAGGTTCTGGAAATCCTCCACAGACACTAAGATATGACTATATCAGAACCTAAAAATGTAAATATTAAATCCTGGATAGAACTGCTAGGTTTTCTGTAGTTCAAAGAAAAACATTAACAATTCTACATGAGTCAACATACTGGTGAGAATTCTCTATGGTAAGTGCCAGGAGGAGGTGATGCACACCTTTAATCCCAGCACTCATGAAGCAGAGGCAGACGGATCTCTGTGAGTCTAAGCCCAGCCTGGTCTACAAAGTGAGTTCCAGGACAACCAGGGCTGTTACACAAAGAAACCCAGTCTCAAAAGAAGCAAAGGAATTCTCTATATTAATAATTACATGGACTAGAGAGACAGCTCTGCAGCTAAGAGCACTGGCTCCTCTTTCAGAGGATCCAAGTTTAATTTCCAGCACCTACATGGTGGTTCACAAGCACCTGTAACACCAGTTACAAAGGAATCTAATGCCACCTTATGGCACCAGGCATACAAGTAGTGTGCAGACAGACATGTAGGTGAACACCCATACATACAAAATAAATTTTAAAAATAAGCAAATAACATTTGGGCTAGAGAGACAGCTCCAAGGTTAAGAGCATTTTCTTGCAGAGAGCACAGGTGAATCTCCTAACACCTACACAGCGGCTCATGAGCTCCAGTTCCAAGGAATGACAACCTATTCTGAACTCCATGGATACTGCATGCACACGGTGCACATGCAGACAAGCAGGTGTTCATACACTCGTATACGCATACACACAAACTAAAGATTTCATTATTTTTTAAGAAAAAAATAACATGCTAAAAATTGTTCATTTTTATTCCTAAGAATTTACTAAAAAGTGGTCTGTATGTAATGACATGGTTGGGGAAACAGGAAAGTAAAATTGAGACAGAGAGACTACTTCTTCACCCATGAGTAGGAATCAAAGAAAAACACATCTAGTAATAGAACAAACTAAATCACACAGCTTGGAAATATGTTAAACAATTATGTGGTTATTATCATCTTTAATTTTAAAGTGTTACTTCTTTTCAAAGTATTGATGTAGAATACTAATAAATCCTTAAAAGATTCTTGTTAGGCAAATATTTATACAAATAAAAATGAAATGAAAATCCAAAAGAAAAACTGATCCATGATCAAAACCAAATCCAATTTCCAAATCAGATACAATCTTAGAAGGTCAGTAAGTTATTCTTCAGTGTTAAAGACAGTGATAGAATTCAGGACAACCACCACTGGCACTGGGTTTTAATGCAGAAAACAAAATTATGTTATAAAACTTCCCATAAAAGTAATGATTTAATGAAATAATGGCTAATGACCAATGCATTAGACCAGTGAACATAATCCTTCGAAAGCTACAAAGAAAATAGAGACTGCATAAGAGTTTAAGTTTCCTCCCCTTTCCTCTTAAACTTAAGTACTATTTTTTTATTTAAAGTTCAAATTAAAAAGAATATTTGAGGAAGAGATTGAAGGGAAGCTGGAGGCATGCTAAGAAGTTTCCAATATGCAATGAGGTCCTTTCTAAGTATCACTTTAAGAATGTCAGAGATCTAAAAAAGAATGGGACGCAAAAAAAGGAGATTCTCTCTGAAATGATGGAAGCAGGGGTGAAAGAAAGGCCTTAGGAAAGAGGAGGAGAGCTTACTGGGGAGGAATTAACAGAGAGAGACCACAAGGAAACAAGGACAGCACTGCGGATGAAGCAACACACGTGGAGAGCATCCACAGACCATACTGAAGCTACAAGTTGGCTATTCAGAGCCCAGGCAGAGACAGAACTAGTGGAGGCATCTGAGGACATCTTGGTTGCTTTCATAAAAGCATTTTAACCCAAGAGTATGCTTCCTGGAACTTGATGCCTACATGCTCATATATTTTTATTTGCTTCCTTCTAATGAAAAAATGGCATACTACGCAAATCTTCTGTTATATAGGGCAGCCTGGAAAGTCACAATCATTCACTGACAGAAGGCTGTATATGGCCTGCTCTCCTCAGCAGGGTCTATTGCCATAAGAAATGGTTGGCAGGACTCATGCACATTGTCATTAGAAAAAGGGGTAGGGGAGACCAACCTGCCTCTAGAAGCTCGCTGGTCCTCCAGGTAGCTCCTGTGTTCTGGCCGCCTACTGAATTACTGTGCTCTTGAACTACTGCAGCCGCCAATAAATTGTCCACATTTACCACTTCTGGGTCAGAGCTGGTGTCAGACATATCATAATGAGCTACAACTGGAGGTCCATCTAGGGAGGAAAAAAATGTATACTTGTATCTAACTTGTGGGGTAATAAATACCTCTCCAACTAATTAAGAGCCCACTAAATGCCAGCTACCTTAACTATCACTGCATCTGACTAGAGCTCACTTTCTATCTAGTGTTTTGAACATAATACTGAAGTAGAAAAGATAACCCAAGAATACAAAGATGAGGGACACGTTTTGGAAAGAGGAAAAGGGCATTACTTACTACAAAGAACAGAAGACAAGACTATACTGCACAACATAACACTGAATTATTCCTACAGAGCAACAAATTAAGAAAAGGCAATGATGACTCCACAACGAATATGGGGGAGACTGCAGGAAACTGTTGAATCTAACTTAATGTCTTTCGAAAATGAGTTTAGCTCTTTTAGTAGCCAATATTAAAAATTCCTAGTAGACTTGGAGAGGAAAATCCCATGTACACTTTCTTATTTACTAATAAAGTTGGCATGAGAGCTCTGCTGCACTAACTTCTTTACCTCCAGCGAGACCCTTCTACAGTAACAGGATGTTACGCACTTCACAACATTCTACAAAAAGACAATATCACAAAACCCACTGTCAGGATTTTACTTTGGGCATCTTATGAAGGATAAGGATCAAGGAATATTTATATTTTCTTTTCCCTGAGAAAGGTAAGTTCATTCAAGTAAAGGATAGTAACCTTGTGAGTAGGTTTTTAAAGAAGTTGAGAAAGTTCTTATTGAAAAAATAAGAACATGCTCCCAAGCCCAAATCCCAACACTAACTGCAGGTAAGTAGCAAAGTAATTATACTACGTAATTCATGCTACAATAGCCCACTATTCATGCTTCTAAAATGAACACATGCTTTAAGATGGTATTGCCACCCTCTTCCTAACACAGTAGTAAAAAAGTATTTTGAAATTGTTTTCTTTCAGGAAATCCCTAGGCCCCACCCCCCCTTTTAGAACAGAATTAAAGGGAATGCTGTCCTTCCCAAGAGCTAGCTATGAAGAACAAGCAAACTCTTCCTGTAGACTTTTAACATCACCCAACAAATGAGTATAAACACACCTATTTATGACTATGAATATATGTATCAGTGAATCAAAAAATAACATACAATGAAGGCTCATTGTTTCAATACATACATCCATCGTATAAACCATCACTGAACAAAACACAGAATACATATGGGCTATTTATGCCATGTCTTATGTGGTAACACTTTTTTAAAAATAGAAAAGTGATCAGACACAAAAGCCACTATATAAAGGAAAGACACATCACAACATGAAATTCTGACGATTGTGGCAATTTTAGATAATTAAAATCATTTCCGGTTTCCTTACAGAGGTAAATCAAGTTCATCAAAGCCCAGAAAATTTAACAAGATGATAATGGATTTTAGTTCAAACAGCAAAATCTGTTCATGTTTGAGGTTTTTCCTTAAGGAAAAGTCCAGCATTCTATAAAATTTTCGTCAGAGTTTAAAATGACTATTGTGGAATCATGATACTGTGTGATGTCCAAATACTTAGGTACAGGAGGTAAAGAGACCAAGTACAATGTTGACTATGTGACCACAGGTTCTATTTTGGAAGAGTTTTGTGGGTTTCTTCAGTTGTTTGCAATGAATTGCTTACTGATTTATTCTAAAATTTA
This sequence comes from Chionomys nivalis, assembly GCF_950005125.1. Taxonomy (NCBI): domain Eukaryota; kingdom Metazoa; phylum Chordata; class Mammalia; order Rodentia; family Cricetidae; genus Chionomys; species Chionomys nivalis. Next base: position 9,980,571 of record NC_080099.1, on the reverse strand, counting down.
TATAGCCAATACCAATTCTGAGTCACTTACCAATATATTCCCCATCTTTGCCCCCAAACTGAGAAACAGGTCACAGGTCAAGTCAAAATTGTACTACTCCTACATGTATAATCATGCAAATAAGTATAAATGTATGTATACATGCAGAGTCACGTCACCTACCCATGGAAATAACTTGTCTGAAAGTCTTCATCAGGAGAAAATACAACCATAAACTTGTTATCTGGCTTCATTCTTGTATCTTCCATATTTCCAAACCGCACACCTTATAACTTAGCTTAAATTTAGTATTTATCATGAACAAAGACAGCAATATTTCATATTTTAATAATATTTAACAGTTATATTATGATTACTGTCATTTTTCATTCCCATTGAATTCAAACAATGACAACTCAGAACTATACAAACTTTATTAATAAAGCAAAGTACGTTTCCAGCTTTGACTCTCAGTGAGAAAGCACTATTAAAGATCCTGAGTTTCAAGATAATCTTACACCTATCATTAGTAAGCCCAAACTAAGTAAGTGTAAGGCACTGGCAACAAGGTTTGAACTCTGAAAAAATGTGTGATAGTTAAATAATGGTGACAATTTGTTATAGTATTTTAAAGTGTGAATTTTTTTGGTTGATTATTTTTATATTTACTATGGGAGAGTGTGTGTGTGCATATAAGCACCCATTTGCATGTAGAGATCAGAGAACAACTTGCAGGAATCAGTTGGCTCCTTCCACCATGTGGCTTCTGAGATCAAACCAGGTCAGGATTGGCAGAAAGTACCCTTCTCCAATGGCCATTTCATAACCACCACTTATCTGCTTTACTTTTTAAAATATATATTCAAGTAAAACAATCAGACCACCGAGAAGCTATGAAGGTTCGATGTGTTAACAGAAAGACTCATCTTGTCAATTCAAGGCTGCACAGAGTAAGCACTCTGATGATTCCTAGATGCTTTTAGAACTACTGAATTCCTAATTAATAAACTCTCTTAACTTTCAAGAACATCAAAACAGTTGCTTTAGGTAGGTCTACATGGAAACACTAACAGTTTAAGATTCAATTGTTAACATAAACATATTCCATGCGACAACAAATAAGGCTACCCACACAGCACTCTCCCATCTGCTGAGACCCATCACACCCATAAAAATCAGCACACAATAATAAACTTGTTAGTTTTTATACAATCATTAAAAACATCTCCCTATAAAGACAAACTGAATACAATTAGTTAATAACATCAACGTGTGGTTTACCCACGTGCTACTTCCCCCTCATTAATTGCTTTCATAGGACCCAGCCAGGGTATCCTCTTGAGTTTATATACCATAGACATGCACCACTATGTACAGTTAGCAGAAACACTGTGGATGCTTTATCATTTGTTGCAATTACAAAGGTAAAAACTTTAAATCAAGAAATCCACCAACTACCTTTTATATAAGAACACAAGGCTGGAGAGGCAGCTCAGCTGTCAAGTCCCTGCCCTAGCATTTACTAGGTCCTGGGCTTAATACACTGTGCTAGATTTGTACTAAGCACCTATCTTATATGAATGGATTCTAATATCGTGTGTGTGTGTGTGTGTGTGTGTGTGTGTGTGCGCGTGCGCGCGCAAAAGCATGAGAAGGCACCAACCCTGAATATCCTTTCTAGTCTCAGGCATCGTTCACCTTTGGTGGTGTTGTTTTGAAACAGGAACTCTCTCTCACTGGCCTGGATTTCTCCAAATAGGCTAGCTATGCTACCTGGCTTGCCTAATAAAGCCCAGGGGCCTTCCTCTCCCCAGTACTGGCTTTTTCACATAGGTTCTGGAACTGAACTCAGGTCCTCATGTTTATGCTGCAAGCACTTTATTAAGTAATCCATCTTACCAGCCAGTTCTAACTTCTCAAATACAAATATTGGTGAATCTTTATTGCAACTCATTCCTAATAAATTGAAGTTTACTCTTTATGATCTTCAACTTTCTTCATTATTGATAGCAAATGTTTAATAAAATTAGTTTCCTTTTCAAATGTATTTTAATGGAAAAAAACCAAAGTCACACACACACACAAACAAAATAAATATTTCTTTAATATGCTTATCCATAATGGATTTCCTTTCAAATTTGGCAGTTAGCATACCATTTTATAACGACACAAGGTAATCACACAATTGAACCATCCCCCCTTTTCCAATACTGAGAATCCCAGAGTCTCACTAATGCTAGGCACTACCATTAAGCTACATCCACAGCCTTTTTAAAATTTTAAGACACAGTCTAGCTACACTGCCTAGCAACTACCCTCCACCTGCTTCTTTCTGTACAGATGAAAAGCCTAAGTCCCTATTAGAACTATTAAAAGAAGATTCTGAGAGTGGGTCTTGAGATTTTGGCAGAAGATACAAGAGTTGAAGCCTTCCTTCTTCTCTCTTGGCTGTTAGGACTCTGGTCAATTACGTTACCAAAGTTTCTTCATTGGTTAGGCTGGGTGTTCAAGAGCCAACAGGTGCTGAGGGTCGGCTGAGTCAGTAAAGTGCTTGACTTAGAGGCACTGGGACCTGAATTCAATCCCTCAGAATCCACATAAAAACACGGTGGCTGACCAATCTAGACTAACTGGTATACTCCAGACCAATGAGGAACCCAAACTTACATGAGGTGAATGGCATTCCTGAGCATGACAACATGTCTTCTGGCCTCCATATACATGCACACACATGAATATACATGGAGACATGCTCATATACACACCATAATTTATTAAAAAGATGACACTAACACAATACAACAGGAGTTAAAATAAAATACAGCCTGTCAAGCAGGATGTGGTATGTCTTTCATTCCAACACTTGGGAGGCAGAGACAAACTCTTGACTTCAAGACACTGATCTACATACATAGCATGTCTTTAGCCAGCCATGGTTACATAATGAGACCCTGTCTCAAAACAAAAGAAAAACACTTGCCTTCTGGCCCATCTTTCTGTCAGAAGGAGCTATCCTATTTTGTCTGTCTGCTTCTTTTTCAATGTACTCTCTGTAGAACACAGTTCATAGGCAAGAAGCTTTAGGGAAATAGCAATGACTCAGTTGGTGCATTATATTGGTTATACACAAACCTGCTAAGTGTCAGGCTAAGATTAAGTTAAATGAGGTCATCATTAATGCAGGTTTTATTCTCTAATCTCAGTACCTAGGAGACTAACACAGAATGTTTTAAAGTCCAGGCCAACTTAGACTACACAGCAAGTTCTAGGCTAGTCCTAATTAGCTATAAAGCAAGACCCTGTTTCAAAAGCACTAAAAAGGAAAAACCAAGAAACAGAAGTGAAATGTTAGTTTGTAAATATTTTTATAAAAACATCTCAAAACCAAAGATTATTTCAGATTGGTCCACATTCAGCATCACTTTGGATTGGTCCATATTCAACATCACTTTGGATTGGTCCACATTCAGCATCACTTTGGATTGGTCCACATTCGGCATCACTTTGCATTGGTACACACTCAGCATCATTTTGAATTGGTCCACATTCAGCATCACTCTGGATTGGTCCACACTCAGCATTATCCCTACCTACAGTGCATTTTCACTAACTTACATTTCCAGTTTCTCATTATAAAAGCTAATTAAGTCTAAAATAGGACTTCCTCATGCATGCTAGACACCTAGCATCATTCTTGATTCACCTTCACTTAGACCATGCTGGGCAATGCACCAAACATGGTTTATTCCTTTGAGTATTTCTATGACTACAGTAATATAAAACAAAGCCCAGAAAAAAATTCTTTTCATCTGTTACACCTCATCTCTCCAATCCCCAAACAAGAAGAGAGAATGTCTGTCCCGCTGCTACTAAGGAACCTTAAGTGACCCCCTTACCCCCATCAGGCCAATGTCCAGTGTCATTAGCACAAAACACAAGGAGGAGAATGAGGGGACAGACGCCACTCAGATAATGAGATGGGAAAGAAGTCAGTCTGAAAAGAAGGTTCTGAGGGATCAATTAGCCAAGGAACCTCAGAAAATAAAATGTGTGCACTTTTGTGCATGGTGGATAGTAACAGAGTGTAGAGGAACTGAAGGAAAGGGACAGACTTCAACATACAAAAAGGAGACTGAATTTTAGAAAAGTCCACCTTTAAAAGACACTAGTTTTGCTGTACTCTAGAATACAAAACTACAAATTTATATTTGTAAGTGGAAAAATGCTTGAAAAAATACTTATTTTGTTCTTTTATTACTATCAAGGAAAAAAAGAAATCCAGAACTGTTTGAATAAATAGAAAGCAGCCCAAACATCTCTTAAAAGAGAATTATGTCAACAGAAAACAAAAATTTTAAAAAGTATTATCTTTGGAAAAAGTAACCTTAATATCAAAAGTTGTGTGAGTATGTTTTTCTTCAGAATAACAGCATAAAGCTATTTTAATAAAAAGAAAAATGTTAAATGGGGGGAATTAAACATATGCAATTCATCAATATGCATTACATTCTATGTTTAGGAATTATGCCATCTTTAAAATAAAAATGAGCCAGTTTGCTGTAAACTTTTCCCTCTGTACTCATTTCAATTATTAAAATTGAGAAACTTCATGAAGTTCCTACCATGGAAATGGTTTTAGGAATCAGTGTCTTTTCTTCATGCTGATAAACAGTCAGTCATTTTGTTCAGAAACAAAGTTACCTAGGATGGATACAAGTGCTTCATTTGTCACTCTGAGAGGATCAAAGAGGTAAAGGAGTGAGTGCTTCCAGATCCTCAGAACACCTGAAAAGCTGATCAAGAGACAGCCTAACAGTTCAGCATTATCTACAGAGAAAAGAAAGCGCTGAGTCAAGTGAACTAATTCAAAAGATAACCCAGTATCCCTTATAGAGATACTTAAAGGAACCTAAAAATACAGACAAGGGGCACCTGAAGAGGTTGCCATCTGCCTTGAGGACTGAGATCTGCAGAAAGTGACTAAAGCATCTGCTACAGATGCCAGGAGCAGTCCCAGTGCAACCTCTCCAAGTCTAGCTCCCTGCTAAGGAGTCACTCGCTTGCCATTTTAGTTCCTTCTTTTAAACAGACATGGTCTACATTTTGCCATTTTCCAAAATGCTCTGATTTTTAACATGATAAACAGTAAAACACATAGTTTAAAGGAAAAGACAGACTTTTAGGTTTATATTGGTGTTTTATCTCCCTTTTCAATATACTAATTCCAAAACTGAAAATCATCCTAAAAAATACTGTGTAAAATCCATTATCCTAACTATAAACTAACACTGCTAATTTTATTGTAGAAATATTATTTCTTGATTCAGGAACAGAATGAACTAGCTGGTAGGGAATGACTAACATTACAACAGAGTCCTCAATAGAGTAACAAGAAACATTTCTTTTTAATTTTTTTTTATTTAATCTATTAGTTACACTCCAGATGCACAGATGTATAAAGGATATAAAGAAAATGCAATAAAATAAAAACAGCAATTTAATAACATTCTTCTCAAACCTTCAAGGTTCTAATAGAAATCAGAATACATTTATGGAGGCCATTCCTTTGTATAATACTGTGGTGACCTAACACAGCAATGAGACCATCTACTCCATACTTAGTGCTCTACCTAGTCTGCTGCTGACTCTTCTCTTAGCTTCAAAGAATAAAAATTACAAACCCCTCCAAAAAACACAGAAGTGAAGTAGTATTCAATGTTATTTATGTTTATAAATTCACACACCTTCTAGATAAACTGACACATTTCTTGTCTATACTATGATTAAAGGCACTTATGCCTTTTTTTTTTTTTTTTTTTTTTTTTTTTGGTTTTTCAAGACAGGGTTTCTCTGTGGTTTTGGAGCCTGTCCTGGAACTAGCTCTTGTAGACCAGGCTGGTCTCGAACTCACAGAGATCCGTCTGCCTCTGCCTCCCGAGTGCTGGGATTAAAGGCGTGCGCCACCACCGCCCGGCACTTATGCCATTTTTGAAGAGGATCTGAGAAGAATCTAAGAAGACTTTTACAAAAACAAATCAATAAAATATATTTAATGGGCAAGTTTAATAAATCTGGTAGAACTATTTTTGATACTATACTTTCTGATATGTGGCATAACATGAAATCTCACCACTACCCATAGATTATTTAAATCATTTTAAAAGAATAAAAAGGTTTAAACTAAATAGAATATAATACTTTTAGAAGATTGCCTGTCCATAATTTTTTATTATATACGTATAAAGACAGCAAGAAGCCTATGTACCATTTTCCTATACCTGTAGTGTAACTACCATTAGGCAAAGTCAACTGAATACTGAAAATGCATCTTAAGACCTGGTGTGATGATACACAACTGTAATCCCAGAACTTGAGCAGTGGAGCCAAGAGAATTGCAAGTTCAAGATCATCCTTGGCTACATAGTAAATTCAGGTCAACCTGCATTACAGGAGTCCCTGTCTTAAAAATAAAGGAATAAAATTAAAAATTAAGAAAGAGGAAGAAAAAAAAAGGGAAATAATCAGTAGTCGAGCAAGGCAACAAAGGCCTGTGATCCAGGATGAAGCAAGGCTGGGCCGGCAGGACTGCAGATTCAAGGCCTGTGATCCAGGATGAGATAAGGCTGGGCCAGCAGGACTGCAGAGTCAAGGGCAGCTACATAGCAAGACCTTGTCATTGACAAATCAAGTTTATCAGTAGTATCAACTTAAGATGCCTTGCTGAACAAAATGACTTACTACATAATTTTTTCATTAGCAGCCACGGTGTACTTGTACAAGCCACACAAGCTTTCATAAGCCTAGACATAAGCATACTCAGAGGCCCTTGCTTGAAACCTATATAACAGTAAAGCAATAAGTAAAATAAATTCATTTGAGTGTGTGCACATTTTTGGTTTGTTTTGCTTTTTAAAAAAACGATCTCATTATGTAGTCCTCGATAGCCTGGAACTTGATATTAATACAAACAGGCCTGAAATTTGCTACATAAAGCATACCAGGCTGGCATTCAACTCAGAGATCCATTTTCCTTGTGCTAGAATTACAGGCATGCACCACCATGCCAAAGCTAGATATCTTATATTTTTTTATTCAGTCTGTTAGCAATAATTTATGCCCAAAGATACTGTTTGAAAATAAAAGCCCTTCCTCTCTCCAATTTAATTAGCATAACTAGGTTTATATTGAACAACATTTTCCCCTGTATGTTAGGAAGCAACAAATGGACAGTGTATTAATGACTGGATCCATTCCTATCACTGTAGACTACAACACAGGAATTTGTCTCTAGACACTCATCAAATAATTTTAATGAATTTGGAATTAAGGTAATAGGTGTATATATATCTGTATGCATACACATCCCTCAAGATCAGACTCCTTTTTCTGACCTGGAGGGAAAAAAAAACAAAATAGAAAGAAAGGAGGGAGAAAAGAAAGAAAAGAAGGAAGAAAGAAAAAAGAGAAAATTAAAGATAAGTTTCTTACTTTAAAAAACTTCATGCAAGAGGTTGGAGAGATGGTTCTGCAGTTAAGAGCACCTGTTCTTACAGAGATTCAGGGTTCTGTCCTCAGTACTCATACGATGGCTCACAACCATCTGTAACTCCAGTTTAAGGGTATCTAGTGCCCTCTTCTGACCTCAGAGGGCAACAGGCTCACATGTGGTACATATACACACATTTGAGCAGACCACTTCAACATATAAAATGAAAATAATTTAAACTCATGTAAAATATTAAATCTTAAGTTTTTAATTTCTTATGTATTCTACACTAAAATTTTACTTGAACTTTTGAAAGTTACCTCAATTTTAATAATGTGTATAAAATATGTCAATACAATTGTTACTATCTCCTAAGTGGCTCTAATAACTAATTACTTTAATCTGTTACTTCAAATGTCTCTTCAAATGATTAGGTATATAATATGTCAGAATGCCAAACTAGTAATATCAGGGAGAAAACAGAATACAGAAACATTATTAGAAAGTATTATTTAACTTTATGAGGGGATTAGGCCCTTGAAATGCCACAAATGAAAGTGAAACACAGTGATGAAATAAACTCAGTAAGAGTCATGACTCAGCAAACTCCCTAACACCTGCCAAACAATGTAAGTGAAGGAACAACTTTTTGTTAAGTCTTCAACTTGACTGTCTAATTCTCTATCCCATGGGAAAAAGCCACAAATGAAAACAATCACCCAATAGATAAAAGAAAATTCTATATGCAGATATTAAGAGATGGAACACTCCTGTTAAAGTTACTCTTACATAAAAGCATTTCAGCAATGGCTGGACTAGCCTGATTGAAGATAAATTCAATAATCCAGTTTTCTAAATATTCATAATACAAACTCAAATATTTTGAAGGATGATTTTGAATCTGTGCAATCTGGAAATGGTGCTACTGTTCGAGTGAAATCTAGTCTCAAAAGAATAATCCTTAAGACAGTTACAATGTATTATCTTTAAGGCACTGAGTGAAAAAGAAACCAGGGTAAAATTTTTGTATGTTTCTACTGCAAAATTACTCTTAAGGCTAAACTCTGAAAACTATAGAATGCCAAGTTTTAGTCCAAGATAAATTCTTAATAATTTAGTAATATTCTTTGAATTAAATCAGTGTGTTATTACCTGAAAATATCAACTATTACTTAAAAATTCCAATTAGTTGAATTTTTCCTTTTTAATTCTTGGGAGGGATGTATATGTGTGTGTATATGTATGTACATATATATCCATCCATCCAGGGTGGTGGCACATGCCTTTAATCTCAGTCAGTACTTGGGAAGTAGAGGCAGGTGGATCTCTGTAATTTCAAGGCCAGCCTAATCTACCTAGTAAGTTCTAGGCCTGGTAAGGACTACACAGTAAGACACTGTCTCAAAAAGAAAAAACAAAACAAAAACAAAACCCTCCATAGAGTTCTTAACAACAAAAATAAGACTATGTCCAGTCAATATAATCAATACCAGTGTAATTTTCTTACAGGTTATTTCTAAAAGAATTGGTCTTTTTATTTTAAAAATAAACAAAAATTTTAATTATATATATATATATTACTTGTTTACTATGTTAAATATCAGAAAGCAAAACAGAACTCATTAAGTTTATGCATGCATTAGAAAGTCATAGCAACATGCTGATATGAAAGTACTATGTTTATGTCTATCGTCTTCTTCTAGGAAAATCTGTGATTCCAGAATGAAAGTAAAGACAAAATTAATTTCCTCTAAAAACTTCCCAATTTCAAGGAGAGATTACTGAGCAAAGCTCAGTTAGCTATTCAAAATCAGGCCACTCTTTCTGCTGATATAAACTGAAGATCTATACATGTATGTATTTATAAGATCTGACATAGTCTGTAACTGTACTTTCACTTCAGAGAAAATATCAGTTATAATAAACTCCTATATCTTTTACAGGGAAAAATCTTGATGTTCAAACCTTACCTCAACTTATCAAAAACGAAGTTCATAAACCTTCAACTCATTACACAGTAATGAGAACATCAATCTACAAAGATATTCTTAGGCAAGAACATATTAAACTTTCCACAGTTAACTCAAAATTCTCATATATTATGTTTTGAACATAAGAAATTACAAGTATTTAATTCAAACCTCCTAAGAAAAAGGAAAACCTTGGCTGAGTCTATTACTCTTAATTTAAAAGTTCTAAATATTTGCATGCTCAGAATACCTGCCTGGCATGTGTGAGGCCCTGGGTTAAATCAAGACCACCCATAAGGAAAAACAATGGGCCTGGAACATAGCGTAGTTGGCAGAATGCACGAAGCCTTAGGCTGGATCCTGAGCACTTCAAAAACTGGGTGTGGTAGACAAGAGGATCAGAAGTTCAAGGTTATTCTCAGCTACACAACTAGTTCAAGACCAGCCTGTGCTATAAGAAACCTTGTCTCAAAATACATTGGGAAAGAAGTAACAGGTTTTTTCCACATAAAATTACTGATAAATATTAAGATGAATTATAGGTTTCAATTTCTTACATGCAAACTTCTAAATATACCACCTAGTCTGCAAAACATACAATTTGGTTTTTTTCCTGAGTTGATGAAGTTGCATACATAATAAATAAAACTAATTTTTTTCACTGACGTGAAGGCCAAGTTTCTCTAAAAGAAAGTATAACCTAAAACTCAGTTAACAGCAAAATTATGTATCCCTTATTGAAGACTTTCATGCTTCAATTTAACTGTCTCTCACCACATTCCTACAAATCCTCAAAAATATTTAAAAAAGAAGAAACCCACATTCAAGCACATCTATCATACTGCAAGACTTCTGTTTTTGTTTCAGGGACAGAGGAGATTATTATATAGCCAAGAATGACTTTGAAGTCCTAGCCCTCCAGCCTCCACTTTCCCAATCCTGGGAATAGAGGCACACACCACCAAATCTAACAAGTCTGTCAATCCTGTCATATTTATTCTCTTTGTTACACTCCACGGGACTTTTAATACTATCAAAGACTATTTTCAGACTAAGGAATAAAAACAAAATTAAACTAGTTATTTTAAAAGCAAAATTAACTAAAACTTTTTCACTAGCAACTTAAAAACCTGACTGCTATTTGCCAGGGTTAATTCAAAGCTCAAGATTAAAGTTTATCTGTGTAACACTGAAAAGCAGAGTATTGACCCACTAAAGACACTTTCATTTTCCTTGGTTTCAGTAACCCCACAGTTAGCAAAAGACCGAAATAAAAGAGGAAACCACAGAAATGACTAATTCACAAATCTTAATTTGCACAATGTTCTGAGTAGTGTGATGAAATTTTACACAGCCCTGAGCTCAAGTTCTGAACCATCCCTTTGTCCAGAGAATCTACAAAAAAAAAGTCACCATCTCAGTTATCAAACTGTTTTAGTATTGCAGTACTTTTGTTGAAGTAACTTATGCAAAACAGGCCAAGTCTTAGGCCAGTAGCACACACTTCACCATAAAGGCAAGGTATTTGCCATCTTACTACACCACAGTAAGGGTAAATGCAGTCCAAAAGGATGCTTTGAGACACTAATTCAACAGTTTTTTAGTGTACTGTTAAAACTTTTCTAGTTTTATTATTGTTATTAACCTTAATGTGCCATCTTTATAAACTAAGCTTTATAGCAGATGTACATAAAGAAAACAGCAGTATATACAGAGCTTGGTATATGCAGTGTATAACATCCACTGGAATTCTTAGAACACACCCTCTCCCCATAAGTGGAACTACTGCACTATTTTTCCTCACGCAGAAAGTCAACCTGCAGTAAGCTGGCCTTTCCTATGATACTGTCCCCCTTCCCTGAAGGACTGACCTCAAACTCATACTCCTCCAGCCTCAGCCTCTTAAATGTTGGGATTACAGGCCTGCACCATCATGCTATGGTATTCCATACAGTATGTTGCATAGCTGTTACAAAAGTAAATTTACTCAAGAAATTAATTAATGAAGACTACTGACAAATTAGTTCACTAAATAACAAAGACTATGAAAAGGCTCATGTAGTGTATTCTTTCATAATCTTCATAAAAAATTACAGGATTTGAATCAGAGGAGTTGACAAATGTTTAAGTAAAGAATGGTAAGATATTCTCAAGTTATAAACTACCCATGAGTTTCTACTAATTATCCTTTATTAAAGTTTTTATTTAGCTTTTTTACATGAACAGACATAAAAGGGAGAATCATTCCTTCCTATTGTTGCAAAAATACAGTTTAGGCTCCAATCTACAAAATAAAACATAAGCTAAAACTTACCAAACTTCTGCTTTCTGTTTTCAATACTTTTGCTTTTTTTTTTTTTCTTGAAACGGTTTCAAACAGCCCAGGTTAGCCTCGAACTTGAAAATTAGCCAAAGTGGCTTTGAAATTACTGGTATTCCTGCCTCCCTATCTCCCAAATGCTGGGATTATGGTTATATGCCACCAGGCTCACCTAATTTAAAAAGAAAAATCAAAGCAAACCTGTTAAAATACCATCAAAAGAAATTTTTAATAGGCAAATATACTTTTTACTTAATCCATAAAATGGACAACACACTTTAGTGATACATTCATAGATAATTTAGAAATGCTTCCATTTTTAGCAATGATAACTAGAAAACTATTATGTCTTTGGAAATTGTAAAATACTGCGAACCTTCAAAGGGGTAAGAAATATAAGAACTGACAAAGGATTATTGTGAGTACTTGCAAGGGTAGGGATCAGCATTTAAGCACCTGAAGAGGTGAGGGAGAATTCTTGGAGTAACCAGCTGTGTTTTGGGTCCCCTGGGTTCAAGTGCTGCTCACTGTCCTCACCAATGTCAAAGTGAGTTAGTTTCCCACCTACCTACATTGAGGACTTCTGCCTATCTCTGTAACTCAGCAAAACAGTTACTGGCATCTTCTAGAACACTGCCTATCCATACGCCACACCTCTCGTCAAGGAATTTTGGCATTTCCTATTTCCTTGGACACTCACTCACATTTAGCTGATGTGATATCATTCATAGAATGATATCAGCAAAACTGATGCCAGTTTTGAGACACAGAGGCCAATGTGTTATTTATTTTTTAACAACACATTAATAATTTAGAAAAGTGTATTTTTATTTAAACACACTTAACTCAGAAAAGTGGCAACAGCGCTGTTTTGTTTTTAAGCCTGATGGATATACCACTGATAAGCAGTGTTGGAATTCACTAACCAAGCCAAATTAATAAAATTACCAATATCATATGATGTTACCTTTTATTATAGCTTCAATGATCTATCTGGGAAAATTGGTTCTCTTACTGTACAACTGTCTTTACCTGCAGTTAACTGGTTTTTAGCCTTTGATAAATGTAAGAACCTGGAATGGCTTTACAATACCACAAACCACAATGGCTCCAAGATATATAAAGCTTATTTTTTTTAAGTTTTCAAGATAATTTTAATGTACCGCTTTAGTGAAGAACCACTGTATATTTGACTATGTTGACTGTGTTGGCTTTTAGAATTCTAAAAGGTAATTCTTGGTCACGTGGACCCATAATTCTCACTGACTGAAAGCTTTTATTTATTTTTTAATTGTGTGGGAAACACATAAAGGATGTACATAATCTATGTGAACTTCTGGGCCAGTCTTATAAAAGCCATAGTGTCTGTCAGGGTGTTAAGAGGACTGTACGTAGCAGAGGAGCCCTGTGTTTAAAGGTTGAGGTACACAGGCTAAGTATGTAGGATATACAGTACTTGCCTAGCATGCATGAAGCCTGGGTTCAATTTCCAACACTGCATGAAACTAGATGCAGCGATACATTCCTATAATCCTATAATACCAGTAATTGGAAGATGAAGGTGGGGGGGTTGTAAGTTCAAGGTCACCCTCAACTGGAAGCCAACCTGGGCTATAATGGGACCCTGTTGCAAAAATAAATAGAAAAATAAATAAATTGAATAAATAAGGCATAGTGAGAATTATATTTATCCCTTATAAAGGCTTTATTAATAGTCTTAAGTTGTCCTGTAGTAAAGAAACTTGTTTTCACATAATCTAGCATATTCCAAATATATGAACATATAAATAAGTATTGATATTCTGTAGAAGAGTAGCTTCATAAGATTCTAGTTGAACTTCACAAACTGGCCCTACACAAACTGTTCATCCTTGAGCTGGATTGTTTTGGTTTAGGCCTTGAATAAAACTAACAGTATTAAACGCTTCATTTTTAGGACCAATATTAAATAGGCTACCTTCTCACACCACTCTTGACTATACTATCTACAATAGCTTTTCTATCTAATTCTCATTCAGTCTTTCTCCTTTATATGCTTTATTATTGTTGTGGTGGTGATTGTTACTATTAGTATTGATAATATATAGCATATATTATCAATATATTAATATATACTAAATATATTAGTATATATTTATACTATATTATTATATAGTATAGAACCACCTAGTAACAATGAATGCATTTATTATCTGGCTCCTCTGGGAAGAGCACATTTCGTGAGGGAAAAGACTTCATTTACTATTATGCCCCCAACACTGTATATTAGGTACACAAATACTTGCTAATAAAATGACTGAGGGGATCAATCAATGTTGGGCTTATAAAATCTCTACATTAAGAAATTGTATGAACAGTACTGGGCTTGGGATACAGCTCAGTGATGGTTGCCTATTATGTGCAAAGTCTTGGTTGGATTTGATGCCCAGCACCACTGAAAAAAACAAAACGAAACAAAACAAAACAAAATCGGAATCACAATCTTATAAACTGTTCTATCATGTTTCCTCCAGGTTATTCCTAAAAGAATGGCTCACTTTATCATTTAGTGGCTATTTACAAAGATGCAAAAGAATGCCTCATTATCAAGAGTAACTGCAGACACTAAGAACTTTTAATCATGCCATCCTTTTTTCTACACCTATATGCTACTGAACAAATTTTTAGCCCCATTCTACTTAGTAATAAAAACCTCTTCAAGTTTGTTACCTACATTTCCTCTAACTTCATCTTACCCCTTTTCTTCTGACTACTTTCTCCACTATTTCCACTTAAAAAAAAATTGTTTAAAGAAAAGCTTTGTCTGTATTACATGATTCTTTGAGAAGTATGTACCTTCTCTTCTTGTGTATTTAGCTTAGGAAGATCAGACCAAATAGAATTGACACTTTATTCTCCTTGTGGTTTTGAGACAGTGTTGTGTTACATATCCATGCTGGTCTAACTTGTGGTCACTCTGCATCAGCCTCCTGGGGCTGTGAGTAACTACAGGGTACCTGAACTCTATACTATCTTTGAGACAGGGTCTCATTAGGTGGCTTAGGCTAGCCTTGAACTTGATAAACAGCCAAGTCTTTCATTAAACTCCTGCCTTGAGTAACCATTTTCCTTTTAGCCCCATTGCATGTGCTGGGTAAAAATAAGTGTAAGAAAGGAAATCAGAAAGCAGAAACGAGCCGGGCAGTGGTGGCGCGCGCCTTTAATCCCAGCACTTGGGAGGCAGAGGCAGGTGAATCTCTTTGAGTTCGAGACCAGCCTGGTCTACAAGAGCTAGTTCCAGGACAGGCTCCAAAGCCACAGAGAAACCCTGTCTCGAAAAACCAAAAAAAAGAAAAAAAAAGAAAGAAAGCAGAAACGATCTGTTAGATACTGACATTACCTATTTCTTGATGTATATATAAACGAGTATTTAAAACCTGAATTCAGGAAATGGTAAGAGGACACTTATACTGAGAACAGTAACAGAAGCCCTAGCCTCAAAAAGATGACTGCCAGCCATAAACACTAACAGATATAAATTTCAAGAACTAAAACTCCACAGAACTTAGAAAAATGAAGTGAATCCCAAACAGTACGGAAGAACTTTAGGTGATAACAGAAGGTCAATGTAGGCTTATCATTTTTTAAAATGTATACTGTAATTGGGTTGCTGACAATACGGAGGCTGAATGTGAAGGAAGGAGTTAGGAAAACTCTGTTCAAATTTGCTGTGAATTGAAAACTACTAAAAAGTAGTTTGTTTAAAAAAAAATTAAAAAAACAGGGATGATAGTCTCATCTTAAGTAAATATGGTCTTTTTATTAACACTAAGGTATAGTCTGTGTTGTAAATGCAAAGTTAGTGAAGACACTCATTTTAGACAAGAAGGATGAGAATAATGTATCTTTGTGTTTCAACACGAAAGGTTGCCAAAGGATATCTACTTCAAAGCCTATAAATTTAACATGCAGGCATTGTAACATCCAGATAACATCCTTAAACAACATATGCTTTAAAAACACTTAGGGTGGGCCGGGCGGTGGTGGCGCACGCCTTTAATCCCAGCACTCGGGAGGCAGAGGCAGGCGGATCTCTGTGAGTTCGAGACCAGCCTGGTCTACAAGAGCTGGTTCCAGGACAAGCTCCAAAACCACAGAGAAACCCTGTCTCGAAAAACCAAAAAAAAAAAAAAAAAACCACCACTTAGGGTGGGTGTGGTGGTAAATGAGGTGGAAATAGGAGAATCACTAGTCGAGGCCAGTTACCTCATCAGATACTGTGTTAAAAAACAAACATTTCACTGAAATGGAGAAAGAGGTGCCCCCAAAGAACTGTATACAATATACAACTCTAATTTCCAATAATCAGACACCATTTTTTAGAACCTCACACCCACTGGCAACTCCGGTGACCAGAATACCAGTTTTCCAGAGTCATTCTCACCACAATCTGGATCAAGCCACAACTCCTGGCTAACTGAACAGTTCACCTGCAGAGTTGTAAAGGCACTGGTACCCATGATCAGACCCCAGAAGATTCTGATTTGATTAGCTGGAGTGTGGCCTGGGCACCAAAAGTTTTAAGTGGCTATTAAAATACACAGCTAGGTTAAAAGCTGCATGACTCTTTTAGCCTAGTCTGCATTTACTAAACTCAAAACAGTTTTTACCTGAAGGTTCTAAACAGTTGCCAAACTAACTCCAGATTATGGAAAATGTACTTACATTAACTATATGAGGCTTTCAGCCACTGGGGGACACTTCATAGTCAATCAAGGAGAGAATGCTTCATGGGGATCCTTAGGAGTCTAAAAGTCTTCTACTATGAGTCCCTACTGCTTGGATTAATACCAAAATCTTTCCAAACAAAGGAATTAACCAATAGGTTAAGAACCACTACAAATTAAGAAGAAAAAAAGCACATGTGCCAAGAAGAAAATGTATGAAGAACATGAAAATTATTTACCAAAAGAAACAAGCAACATAACACAAATTAACCTGAAGCTCCAATTCTTCACCAAATCAACAAGAATAAATATTTATCCATAAAAAGAATACAATACATAAACACTCAAACTCCAAGATAAAGTAAATAATGTTTTGTTTTTTTTTTTTTTTTTTTGGTTTTTTTGAGACAGGGTTTCTCTGTGGTTTTGGAGCCTGTCCTGGAACTAGCTCTTGTAGACCAGGCTGGTCTCGAACTCACAGAGATCCGCCTGCCTCTGCCTCCCGAGTGCTGGGATTAAAGGCATGCGCCACCACCGCCCGGCTAAATAATGTATTTTTAAAGATCATTTTAGACTATATGGTCAGAAGCCCTAAGTGCTCATACTCTTTAATTTATAGCAGCAAAATATAAAAATGGCCCAAATGGCAAACATTAGGGAAGTTATTTTTATAGTTAACTAAATTATTCAAAATCCAAATTACATAGAGGATAATGTATTAGTTAAAGGTTCAAAATGCAATGTTATAAAGAAAGTTTACCCAGTGTGACAAATTTTGTTAGGTATTATAGAAGACAACATACTCCTTAGACAACAATGAGGACACTAAGAGAGACATACATGGATCTAATCTACATGGGAAGTAGAAAAAGACAAGATCTCCTGAGTAAATTGGGAGCATGGCGACCATGGGAGAGGGTAGAAGAGGAGGGGAGAGAAAGGTAAAGGAACAGAGAAAAAATCTAGAGCTCAATAAAATCAATTAAAACAAAACAAACAACAAACAACAAACAAAAAGACAGCATACTCAAATATCAACAAAAGTGAAATTATGGGAGGCTGGAGAAATGATTCAGCAGTTAAGAGCACATGTTGCTCTTGCAGAAGACCTGAGTTCAATTCCAGGCACCCACATGGTGGCTCACAACAATCCATAACTCTAGTTCCAGGGGATCAAAAGCCCTCTTCTGACTTCCATAAGCACCAGGCACACATACATGCATTCAGGAAAACAACTGTACACAGGAAAAAAAAAATTTTAAATAAGAAAGCTTAAAAGTTATTTTTAAAAAGTGAAATTATGGGTAACTTAAACATTTACTACTATTTAAAAAGAGATTTATCTTTATTTTTAACTGTGTGCTGTGTATGTGTCTATGAGCAGGCGTGTGCACATACATATGCGCATGAAGGCCAGAGGCACCAGATCCCCTAGGACTAAGGTTGTCCATGTGGGCGCTAGGAACTGAGCCTCTGAAAGAGCAGTACTCGTGCCTAACCACTGAGCTATCTCTCAACCCCAAATTTGTCACTTTTCAAGAATGTTTAATTCTAACCAAGAATTACTTGATTAAGTATAATAATCAGAAAAACTGGCTAGACAAATTTGTCATGATACATCTGAGCATATCAATATTTGTGGTGAATATTAGGTGTAAAGTTGCTGGCTTCAGTAGGGTTGAGCTGGTCTGAGAGCGTCACATGAATTAAGAATTCAGGTGATTGTACATATCTGTTCTCACTAAACATCCTCACCTATTCCAAAAAAAGGTAAACCGGCTGAGACAACTGCCTCTTACCTGACACAATGGGTACCCTTCTGGAACCTCGTTCTAAAAAAGCATTTTAAGACCACACAAAAGTAGGTCATAGGCCGGGCGGTGGTGGCGCACGCCTTTAATCCCAGCACTTGGGAGGCAGAGGCAGGCGGATGGATCTCTGTGAGTTCGAGACCAGCCTGGTCTACAAGAGCTAGTTCCAGGACAGGCTCCAAAACCACAGAGAAACCCTGTCTCAAAAAAACCAAAAAAAAAAAAAAAAAAAAAAAAGTAGGTCATAAGAGTCAAGATGAGACAAAGCTACCCTAAAGCTCACTCTATGCTAACTGTTAATGAAAAGGAAGGGCCAGGAAAAAACAATGTTTTCTGGATGCCCACATATTCAATGATACAGATGTAAACTCAGGAAATTCCTAGAAATGAAGTCTAATGCCCATTATTCTTGACTAAAACCAAAACCCTTCCAACAAACTTTACAGAGCTAGAATGTTTTACAGAGAAACTGTCCCCCACATGAAAAAAATGTTCAGTCATAAACTGTAAAGAAAACAAAAACCATAAATGTTCCAATTATAGAACTGCAAAGATAATATATAAAGCATACCAAAAACTCTAGAGATAAGCCAGGCATTTGATAAAAGCCTTAACTACTCAAGGTAACTATCACATAGCATTTTTACATTAGTTTACTATAGAATACTATAAATTTATCATAAAAGCTCTAAGTTCTCCAAATGAAAGTACTGCCAGATTATCTTTATCATGTTCTTCCAAAGAGGTATTTAAAGCATCCATATTTCTAAAAACTTCAAGAAAATGGTACAATGCAATACTAAGTAGCCTATCAGTTAACTGATTTAAAAAAAAAAAAAAAACTTCATAAACATCTCTTCCCAAGACATCAAACTAATTCAGTAAGACTGTACTGGTCTTCACCATTATCTGCATTCTTTAAAAGAAAATATACTGTTAAATTACTTGGCATATAGTACAATCAATTTTTAAGATGTGACGAAACGAAAGTTTATAATAAAGCATTTTCTGAATTACTAAACTGCTTGTATCTTGACAAAAATCACATAGTAGGAAATTTTACTGTTCCAATTGTTTTCCATTCTGTGTAAACAGCTGAATTCAAATTTCAACATCCAAAGATTCTCTTAGGCACATCCAATGTAAGTTCACCCGAATGTCCATGATGCTGCACTGAAGTTGGTTCACAGCATTTTTAACAACTACTCTTGCTAAAGGTTGAGTGTGCCTCCCTTCTTACCCAAAGTCATAATGTGACTCAGGAAATTAAAAAATACATGTCTGTCACAGTAGAAATGGACAAAGTCACAGTTTTTCAGAAATAACAATATGGTTGACCTGAAGTTCCTTATGTTTAAACATTAGTTCATTGTTTTCTGCTTTGCACAATTACCAAAAAAGACCATTTATACCTGTTTTATGTGTGAATAGGGTCAACCACCTTCAACTCCAAAAATATTAGCAGTGTACATCATAGTCAAACAGTGGCTTCATCTTCAGCTACCAATTCATTTACCACAATTACTTTAGAAACTATTACTTCTTCTCAAAGGCCAAAAACTTACCAAGTTGTATAAAAAAATAGAAACTATAGTAAATATTAATTTACTTCAATGTTTGATTGGTATACAATCCAGAATAGATGGCAAACAGAAAGAATATCAGTATTTCAGAAGTCTTAAAAAGGTTATGACAGTCAGAAATGAACAAAGAACTAGTCTATATATATTTAAGGAAATAAAGAGTGTTCATTAGATATTACTCATTTCACTTCTACAATGGGATTCTAGCTTTAAAAAGAATTTTATTCACCCACCTTCTCCCTTTCCATAAAAAAGGCAAAGTGATGAGGTGGTTAAAAGAAAATCTGTTTATAATTAAAATTAAGTACTGTTTCAGGAGATCCATTATAACTTAATTAATAGATTAGAACAGAATATAAGAATACACAAACAATTTTATAGGTATTTAAAGGTTTCCTTTAAAGTATTATTAAATGAAAAACTGAAATATACCTAGAACATGCTTTAGAACAACCCAAAAGTCTGCTTCTTTCATGAACTTCATTCAAATCTTTTCCCATTAGTTTTAATATAAGGAAGTAGTAAAGGAATTCAATCAAGATATTATCACAGGAAAAAGCATCTCAGGACTGTTTAAACTCATATTTAATATGCTATATGAAAGGCTTATTGTTAGAGTTCACACCTATAAAGTGCTTTCTAAATCATTCTTGCTATTGAGTTTACATGATTAGGTATAAATTTAGATGATCAATATAATTTTTCTTGAAATATATTTTATACACTAGCAATATGTTGCCTTATGCATAAAACAGAAAACTAAAAAGAAAAAAATCACCTATAAAACTTTAGAAAAACCAAAACTTTCCCCTCTGTAATGCAGGAATAAACAAAAGCTGTCATGACCTATTAAGTATGTTACCTTACAAAATACTGCTAGCCATATAATTCTCTTCACTAATGAGAATTCTTCACTTAAGACCCATTCAGATATCATCATTCTTCCTCTATGCAATCTCAAGACTGCCTCTGTAGCACTCAGTATGACATGTGACAATACAAGACAACCAGACATGTTAAAAATGTGATAAACTGCAGACCTTTTCTCTATGAGAGCTGAGAGAAGCCAATTTCCAAGTAACTTTTTAAAGCCTGGGAGATCAAGGGGAAAGTTTTTTTTAAAAACATTCTTTACAATTTGAATGACAAAACAGGATAAAAAAATGTGCAATTATGGGTAACTAGTTTATCATCCACTAAGCCTGGTAGGAAAACACACAAAACTATTATTTTAGGAGGAACAGTAATTAGAAAGTTTCAACGAAAGAATGTATTATTCCAGACACCATAAGCTCAAGTGCAGAGACTAGATAATAAAGCAAGGTGCCTATTCCTGAGGAAAATGTACTTAGTGATAATGCTGAACAGTGAGTAGTAAATCTATGGAGTGCTAAAAAGGCAATGATGGAAGTTCAGATAGCATGTTGCAGAGAAAGACCTGTAAGAATTCCATTGCTTAAAAATTAAACTTGTCCCTGTCATTAACCACTTAATGCTTCTGCTGATGTGCTAAAGTGCACTGGCAACTCAGAACAGGTTTGTTTGTGTTTTAAGCTGTTTTAACAAGCCATGTCTTGTTAAAAGACTGCAGTCTTCACATTTATACAGAGCTGCAGGTCTCCTGGATTTTTTCAAGTGTCACTCATCTAAATGAGTCTGACAGCTGAGAAAGGCCATCAGGTGCTTTACAGTCAGTTTAAAAAACATCCTCTACCTGGTATCTCTGCAGTGATTGTCTTGCTGCTCCCTGAAACTTCTTCATCGTCATCTGACGAGCTCGTGCTTGAGTCACAAGTCAGGTCACTATCACTGGTACTACTGTCCTGTAGCAGGTTGTACTTCTTCCTTGCAGCAGCCTCCCGTTTTTGCCTCAGTAGTCTGATCCTTTCCTTGTGCTTTTGGCTCCGATGACCTTTAACCTTGGTAACTCGGCCATTCTGCTTATCACTCGATTGCCGGTTTTTCTTGGCAGCCATAGTAGATGTTTCACTTTCAGAACGGGATCGCCTAGACTTGCGCCCAACAGTGGCACCAGACACTCCTGATGTATCTCCTTCTACTGTTGTTTCTGCTTGAGAGGGTTCATTCTCTTCTACAGAAGACAACGTGTCTGAATCAGCCAAGTGACCACTAGAGGAAGGGGAAAGCATGCAATGATTAGAGGAGTCACTCTCATAGACTCGGCCAGTTGTGGGCTTGTCACTCTCTGTGGATGCTAACTGAGACTCTGAAGAGTCCCTTCTCAGTTCCATCAACAAGCACGGCATTGAAGAAAGAACTGTAGAGTCAGCTACACCATCCTTCGGAACTTGAGATTCCAGTTCTACAGAACCATCCTCCTCCTTGACTGTTTCTTGTTCGGAGGTTTTTGGTGGGGCTGCAGACTCAATGAGGTCTTCTACTTTTCCCACTGTCTCCTCCATCTTCATTTCAGAATTCCAAATTAAATCATGGAGCAGAGACTAGGAAACGATATCAAAGATGCAACAGGAAAGCAGCCTGTATGAAAACACATAAAGTCAGTGACTAGAAATGAAAGATTATTTAACCTATACAGTATGCTATTTTTCTAAGTGTCAAAAGTAACTACTTAGGCAGACCCTTAAGATATTATGTATCCATACTTAGTTCGTTAACAGCAGAACAATCCTAGCAGTCTTTATCTACTAAAAGCAGAACACTAATCCCCTATTGCTGTAATTACAGTATGTAACCAAAGAGTTAAGTTTAGAACTTTAGATAGGGTTGGGAAAGTAGTGTAGCAACAAAATAAGAAAGACTTAAAAACATTCAAGAAAGAATCTTAGAAAATCTTTAATATAATTAATGTTTATCTGACTTTATTACAAATGAAAAGAATGGTTTAAAACACAACTATTCTGAGTCTGGAGATGGAGTTCAGTTGGTAGAGTGTTTAACTCACATATATGAAGGTGGGGTTCAATCCTCGCCACTACCTAAAACTGAGACCCTATTAAAAAAAAAAAAAAGAGTAGTCTGACCTGGACATGGTAGTGGTAGCACAGGCCTATAATTCTAGCTACTTGACAGGCTGAGGTATGAGGCTCCCAAAGTCAAGGCCTACTTGACTTTGGAACAACTTTTGACAACTTGGAAGACCCTGTCTCAAAATTAAAACAAAGGGGGCAGAAAGATGGATGGCTCAGAGGTTAAGAGTACTCCCTGTTCTTGCAGCATACCCTGGTTTGGGTCCCAGAACCTACACAGCTGCTCCTTTCTATAACTCCAGTTCCAGAGGATCAGACACCCCTGTACATACACATGCAGGCAAATACTTCTACACATATAAAATAATTTTTAAAAAGTAAATAGGTATAAAGGAGGAAGGGCTGGAATGTAGCTTAATAGCAGAGTGTTTGCCTAACATGTTTAATGTTCCAGTACAACTAAATACAGCAGTAGCCTGGGAATCATTATAATTAAAATGATGGTTTTATACTCAATTCCCCAAAGAAAAAGGAGAACTATCTATGTACACGTATGAATTGTTAGGGGGTTGGTGATGCATTTTTTATGCATGTATGTGTGCAGGTGCATGTGGGGGATAGACGAAAAAACCTCCTGTGGCATTCCTCAAAAGCCATCCACCTGTTTGTGAGACAGGATCCTTCAGTGGCCTGGAGATGGCCAATTCCACTATGCTGGCTGGTCACTGAGTTGTAGGGAAGCCTGTCTTTGCCACTCCTGCACCTGAATTTTTTGTTGTTGTTGTTGTTTTTTGTTTTTCGAGACAGGGTTTCTCTGTGGCTTTGGAGCCTGTCCTGGAACTAGCTTTGTAGACCAGGCTGGTCTCGAACTCATAGAAATCCGCCTGCCTCTGCCTCCCGAGTGCTGGGATTAAAGGCGTGCACCACCATCGCCCGGCTGCACCTGAATTTTTAACATGGGTTCTAGGTGTCAAAGTCAGGTGTTCTGAAAGAGCTATCTCTTCACCATTTCCTTTAAAAGAAGAAGAAGAAGAAGAGGAGGAGGAGGAGGAGGAGGAGGAGGAGGAAGAGGAGGAGGAGGAAAGAAAAGCAAAAAATCAAAATGAACAACCGAAGTATAATTAATTATGCATCAAACCTGTCTGCATTCCCCTCAATAGAAGCTGTACCAAAGGAGAATTAAGAGACAAGGCCAGCTGGGCATGGTAGAATACCTGTGCAATGTGGCTCTTGCAAGGCTGACTTTGGACTGAGAGTTGGACATCAACCTCGGCTACATACTGAGAGCCTGTCTCAAAGGCCCTCAGCCCATCTACGAAGTGAAGTCTCATGTCAGACGTTTTGCTTCAAAAACAAATAGCCACTACAATACAGTTCAGTTACTTTGTGAACCCAAGGAATCCTCTGACTAGGTTCAGGTTTAAGAAAAACTCCCTGCACATTTTACACCTTTATTTGCTAAATTTAGCAAACAATGTTCTAATCACTACCATAAAGGACACAACTCTAATCAATCATGAGCAGAACATAATCTTTAACTACCACTCTGTAACCTTTTACATGGACAGAGCATAGTAAGAAGGAGCAAGGCAAGCCACTTCCTCAACTTGTACACAGAATAGAAAAGGCAAGGACCGTGATGCCCCATAGGTCACGGGTGCAAACGTTCGTTCATCATGATGGCATGCTAGTGAAGTATAATACAGTACCTCCATTACTTTAGTCTACCAACTATCAGTTCATTTCATGATGGAAACCAGAAAATATCAGAAAAATCCTTTTATTGCTCTTACATTCGAAACACCATTTTTAATTAATACAAACATGGTATTTTATGTATCATTTTTTGCTTTGCATAGCTCTGCTCTCCAATAAAATGGGCATTGTGATAGTTTCCTTAACAAACTTAACAAACAAGAATACTAAAATATTCTTACTAGAGCATTTACTAATTTGAGACACTCTTGTATGTACTACTTCATGAACATATTCATAATATGACTAATTTTTTAACTAAATGAAAACAAGCACAGATATTTTAAGGTTCTAAAAGAAATATAACACTCCTGAAAGCCAACAGAGGGAGTATAGGCTAAATCAATATAGAAAATATCACAAAGTATGCTAACAACATGAAATATTTGTATGTCTATATAAAAACTCTTGGACTAAAAAAAATAATAAGCCAAATTTTTTCTGATAAAAATAAAAGCAGCAAGAGTTGGGGCTGGCAAGATGGTTTAACGAGTAACATAAAGGCACTTGCCACCTAGTCTATGGCCTGATTCAGTCCCTGGGATCCATAGGGTGGAAAAGCCTATAAGCTGTCCTTTGATCACTACATACACACTGTATCACATGTGTGTGCCACACCCTCAAATAAATAAATAAATAAATAAGTTTGGGGAAAGCTTAGGTGGGAGTTGGTGGGCTTGGCGTTTGTAAAAGTCCTGGGTTCAAACCCAAACACTACGCAAACAAGGCATGGCTAAGTATGTGTGTAATTCTAATCAGGAGGTGATCGTAGGAGGAACAAAAATTCAAGATCATCCTTGACTACATAACAAGATCAATGCTACCTAGAGCTATATGAGACTTGAAAGAGCAAGAGAATCTCAACTGATTCTCTGTTGAGAATCCACTCATACACTCTAAAATAAAGATTTTTTTCTTTAAAGTAAACTTATCTAAAATATACTAAAATGAAGGTAAACACAAAGCCTTCTTTTGAAAGAAGGAAGCACTAGACCTTTTCAAAGTATTACAATATAGCATCATCAGACTGAAAATAATTTATCGCCTCTTTCTTCACTGCTGCCAAGGTGCATGGTCTTCTAAAAAAGCTAAAGCTGCATCAGATGACTAACTAGCACACCGCCCAGCAACGGCAGTTTCCCCAGCACCATCCCCACTGTCCCCATGGCTTATCTCCATGTTTGCCTGCATCTACTCTGCTCTCATCCTGCAAGATGAGGTAACCTGCGCTGAAAGATCAATGCTCTCATTAAAAGCAGCTGGTGTAAATTTTGAACTTTTTGGTATGACTTATTTGCAAAGTCTCAGTCAATGTCAGTCAGCACTGGGAGTATTATGTACAACACGGGGGCTGCTGGACCTGCTCAGGCACCTGCTGTCACACTAGTAGAAGCTCTGCCCACTGCTGTCATCAGAACAAGAGAAAGCAAGAAACAAGAAACAAGAGAGTGGGCAGCTGAGGTGAGAAGGCTCAGTGATTGCTGCTCTTCCAGGGGACCTGAGTTCAATCAGTTCCTAGCACTCACAATGGGAAGCTCACAACTGCAGGTAGTTCCAGCTGTAAAGGACCCAAAGTCTTTCTCTGGCTTCTTCAGGGACGCGCGCGCGCGCACGCACACACACACACACACACGCTGCCATAATTCTCATATTCATATTTTCTGTATCTCTCACACAAACACACAAATAAAAATGAATCTCAAAGAAAAAGTAATTATGCTATCTGTTTAAGTACAAGCAATGATTTATGACTTTGTCTATAGGGCAAAGAATTTCAGTATTCTTGTTATAAAATGGTAATGCCACCAGCTACCTTAAAAAGAAAAGAGAGGGTAAAAGAAAAGATGTTATTATATGCAGTTTTGTACCTATTAAATTTTGTATCATATACAACAATTATCTTTCTTTCAAAGGTCTAACATAAAAGTCTTCTGAAAGAGTAGTGCTTTTTTTCTGGACATGACACTGTCATTTTTCATCAATAAGTTCCATAAAGCTTTCCCTCTGGAAACAGTGGTCAACTTTCCTAATGCTCCAACCCTTTAATACAGTTCCTCATTTTGTGGTGACCCCAACCATAAAATTATCTTCTTTGCTACTTAGTAACTGTGATTTTGTTAATGTTATGAATCATAATGCAAATATCTGTGTTTTCCAATGGTCTTAGATGATCCCTGTGAAAGGGGAATTCGATTCTCAAAGGGGCCACAACCCACAAGCTGAGAACCACTGCTCTAGGATATAATTTTCTTGTAATTAAACACAGGGTTGGAGCTGAAAGTCATCAAAGTAGAAATCCAAGCTATAAAAAAATTTTTTTAAAAGGTTTATTTGTTTACATATTTTATATACATGAGTGCTCTGTCTTCATGAACATCAGAAGAGGGCAGCAGATTCTATTACAGATGGGTGTGAGCCACCATGTGGTTACCAGGAATAGAACTCAAGACTCTGGAAGAGCAGCTAGTGCTCCTAACCTCTGACCCATCTATCTCTCCATGACCTGAAAAAAAAATTCATTATAATGGAATTAAAATAAAGCTCTCTAAACACAATAGGAAAGATATCATACATAAAGTTTAATCATGCCAAACAACCAAATTATCTTCTTTAATTATTTTGGGGATTATAATAGAATTATATCATTTCCCTCTTCCCTTTCCTCCCTCCAGACCTTCCCATATCCCTCTTAGTTCTCTTTCAAATTCATGGCCTCTTTTTTCATCAGTTGCTCCGTGTGTGTGTGTGTGTGCGCGTGCGTGTGTGCTCCTAAATACAAAAGTGCAACCTGCTCAGTCTGAAGTGTTACTTTTGCTTTTATGCATGTTTTCAGGGATGCCCACTTAGTGTTGAATAACCAATTGGTGTGCTTTTCCCTGAGGAAGGTTATTTCTCCTACTCTTAGTATTATTTAGTTGCCGGTAGTTCATAGTGTAGGGTAGAAGTCTCATGGGCTTCCCCTGTTCAAAAGGCGGATTTTATTTTTTCTAGGGATAATCAATTAGCTGGAAGTAGAAAATGATTTTCTTAACATGTGAAGCTAGAGCTGGCAAGATAAAGCACCTGCCGCTAAACCTGACAACCTGAGTTTGATTTCTGGGATCCACATGGTAGATAGAACTCCTTGTCCTCTGATCTCCATATGCACGCATGCCTGTGCTCGCATACACACACACACACACACACACGCATGCACGCAGACATGTCAAATTAATAAATGACTAAGTTTAAAAGGGTTAGGACCAGAGAGACAGTTTGGAAAAGAAATGCACTTATAGCAAAGCCTGACAACCTGGGTTCGATGCCCAGACTCACGTGCTGGAAGGAGAGAACTGACACCTATAATGTGTCTCTGACCTACACATACACACTACTACATGGGCACACACACACACACAAATAAATGTGATTTTTAAAAAAGATGTTTTAAAAAAGGTATCCTGTGGGATCTATATCATTCAAATGGGATAAAAACCATTAACCTTCCGGGATTTAATGTTCACAATGTACAATGAGTATAAATATGCACCATCATTTGT
This sequence comes from Chionomys nivalis, assembly GCF_950005125.1. Taxonomy (NCBI): domain Eukaryota; kingdom Metazoa; phylum Chordata; class Mammalia; order Rodentia; family Cricetidae; genus Chionomys; species Chionomys nivalis. The sequence continues at coordinate 9,952,474 of NC_080099.1, read as the reverse complement.
TAGAACCATCTCATCCATGTTCTTCCTTCCAAATTAAAGGCAGGCTTCTCCTGTGTGGCTGTTAGATCTCATCCTGTCTGTTCTCCCTCTGACTAGGCAAAATTGACTATTCTTTGATGCTCATCAGCTCATCCATTCATTTATACATTCATTCACCTATTCATTTCTAAAATCCTGCCCACTGTGATAGCTCATGCCTGTAATCCCAACATGTAATCCCAATACTCAAGAGGCCGAGGGAGGATGAGTTTTAGAGGTCAGGCTGGGGTTACATAAAAGATCATCACAAAAGACAAGGGGCTGAAAAGATGGCTCAGTGGTTAAGAGTACTTGCTCTTTCAAAGGACTAGAGTTTAGTTCCACGTCATCCACAACATCCTCTGAGTAAGCTAGGAGATCTGACGCCCTCTTCTAACCTCTGCAGGTGTGCACACCCTGTGTATACACTAAAAATGCCTTAAAAATAAACATAAATAATACAAATTTTCTATTTAGCACCTCAACTTCACTTTTCTCTCTTTTAAGACAGGATCTCTCTATGTAATCTTGGCTGGCTTGAAACTGACTATGTAGATCAGAATGGCCTTAAACACAGAGATCCACCTGCCTCTACCTCCTGGATGTAGGACCAAAGGCAACACCACTACTGGCTCCTGTGTTCTTTCATAGGATACTTCACTTTGCTGTCAGGGGATAGCAGATCCAATCACTGAGACAGCCATGTATATTGCTGTATCATTGGGTTAAGTGAGTTATCTAGCAGAACATGAGACTCCAGAATTTTTGGTATGGTGTAATCAGCTACTAACAAAGAACTAGTAAGAACCCCATTTGCTACTTCAGAAACTGCACTACCAAGGGTAGTACTACTGCACAGAAGCACCCATTAAATTCGCTTGCCAAAATAGTTCTGAACAATAGAATATTTTATGATTACTAATTGGCTAAACAAGAAGTCTGTGATACTGTTAACACTGCATGCTATAATTCAACAAATTTCTTTGAGGAAGCTGAGACCCAATTATACATGATAAAGGAATAAGCCATGTTTATTAGTCTCACCCCAGTTTCTTTGGTCATTTGTTTAATTGGCTGCTTTGAAGCTTGGGTTTTTAGAAACAAAATAATTTTGAAAACTGGGGCTATCATATACTCTTAATTTTGCTCTGTATTATCCTTTTCAAATTTTGGATCTGTTGCCTGTCAGTTTCTAAAGAAATGCAAATACCTGAAGTCAGTCATCTATCTCAGTAGGTAAAGGCACTTACAACCAAGCCCAAAATACCTGAGTTCAACTCCCAGGACCCATATTTGAAAGAGAAAACAAACTGCTGCAAGTTTTCCTGACCATGTGCACACTGTGGCACATGTGCACTCACATATATACATGAGTACCTATGTGAATGCACAGACACTAGATAAACTACAGGCAGGATACATACATACATACACACACATATACATACACACATAGACAGATGTACTAACAAAATAATGCTGATCCAATGCTTTGAGGTAAAAGACAGCCAAACCTGTAGGACAAACAAAACTGAATGAGAGTGAAACCTTGAACACTTGGCTCTATGAGTCAAAGCACTTGTCAAGCACGCCAAATAACCTGAGTTTCATCCTTGGAACCACAAATGGAAAGAAGAAACCCCTAAAAGTTGTCCTCTGACTTCCATCTGCACAACATAGCATATATACCTGAATTCATACATACACATACATACACGAGCACACGTGTACACACACACACACACACACACAAATTAAAGAAAAAAGAAACCCTGAAAGTCTCTCCTTCTGTCAACCATGCTGAACAATATGACTATTCAGGTGTTGTATTTGTTTCAAGATGTTATTGTTTATGTGTGTATATGTGTATTCATCTGTGTGAGTTTATGTGCACACCATATATGTAGGTCCTCTTAAAAGACAGAGGGCCACCTGATGTGGATGCTAGGAGCTGAATGCAGTAATGAGCAAGAGCAGCAAGTGATGTTAACTACTGAATCAACAGCTCTCCAGCACTGCTATGCATGGTAGTATCAACTCCTTGTTGCTAGTCATTTTCTTATCATGTGGGTTCAGAACAACCAAAATAGGTCATGGTATTTTGATGTGGGATGTCCTTTGGTATATGGGTTGCTTTTATTGGCTAATGAATAAAGCTGTTTTGGTCAATGGCTTAGCAGAGTAAAGCCAAGCACGAAATCCGAACAGAGACATAGAGAATAGGTGGAGTCAGGGAGCCGCCATGTAGCTACCAAAGAAGACAGATGCCAGAACCTTACCCATAGGTCACAGTCTCATACTGATACACACATTAATAAAAATGGGTTAATTCAAGATGTAAGAGCTAGCTCGAAATATGCCTGAGTCATTGGCCAAGCAGTGTTGTAATTAATACAGTTTCTGTGTGATTATCTGGGTCTGGGCAGCGGGGACTATAAAGCGCAGTCTCTGTTTACAATACTTTATCACTGCAACAAAAAGGTAACTAAAACAGACGATGCTGAGCTTTGTCATCAATGTATCTTAGAAAATAATAGTGGTGGCTATATTCTGAAAAGACTTCAGCTTTAAAATGTATTCCTATATCTACTCAAGAAGATAATCTCTACTAGGAGAGAATGAAGATTTATTAGCCTCAGATGTTTATGGACAACCACTGTCTAATCGCTGGCTGTAGATCAGTAAACAGGAACAGAAATGACAAAAGCAACCACAAAAAAAGCTTAAAATTTTAAAAAACAAAGAAAAAATATTGAGCACAGAAACGAGTAGCTATACACTGGAGTGAAGGCATTTCACAAATCTGTTACCTAAACAAAGAAAGTGTAACATCTTCAAAAGGGCAAAGATCAAAATCCAAAATTGGAACAATATTTGTCTGAGAGGTCTAATTTCAACAACAACAACAACAAAAAAAAAAACTCCCAAAAGAAACAGGAAACTGTGACTCATACACAGGAGAAAAAAGTAGTCACTGGGAAAAATTTTCAGATGTTAGACTTAGCAAAGACTTCAAAGGAGCTATTTTAAATATGTTCAAAACACTTAAGGAAGGGGCTTGGTGTGCAATCTCAGTGATAAAGAGAGCTTCCCTGATATACACAAAACAAAACCCTGATCTTGATTCTCAGCAAAACACACAAACACACACACACATGCATGTGCACACAAACACACATTTAAAAAATTATTTAAAAAGAAGAAAAATGAAGAATCACACTTTGAAGGTTTACAGAATGGACAAAATAGCAAATACCATCATACACTTAATGGTAATCCTCAAAAGAGAATAAGACACAAGAAAAAAAGTGAGGGGGGAAGTATTCCAAAAGCCATGGCAACATTCATTCGTAATCCCAGTCTTGGAAGGGTAGGTACAGAATCAGGAGCTCAATGACATAGCAATTTCAAGGCCAGACTAAGCCACATAAGGCTGTCAAAGACAGAAAGACAGACAGACAGAAATTAATAATTAACACATACTCTAAATTTGATTGAAAAAAATCTAAGAAGCTCAAAAATACCTCAAGTAAGATAAATGCACAGTTATCCACATATTCACATCATAGATAAGCAAAAGACAAAAGGAAAATACTGAAATCAGGTAAAGTAACACATCAAATGCAAAGGAACCCTATACTTCAGTTTTATTTCTTCTTTGAAACAGAAGCCAGACCCACATATTCCAAGTGCTGGGGCAGAAAACTGTCAATCAAGAACTATAATTCCAACAAAACTATTCTTTCAAAATGAAAACAAGAAATTCAAAAGGATCTTCAGACCAAACGCCTTGAACCTTAAAAAAATGAATGACAACAAACAGTGGAGAATGTGCTGAGAGAACCTACAGGAACCTACATACTTTCTTCCCTTCCAGAGATGGATTAACAGGTAAGTCTTTGAAATATGTAATTTCTGCGCACCACCTTTAATCCCAGCACTTGGGAGGCAGAGGCAGGCAGATCTCTGTGAGTTTGAGGCCAGCCTGGTCTACAAGAGCTAGTTCCAAGACAGGCTCCAAAGCTACAGAGAAACCCTGTCTCGAAAAAACAAAAATAAATACAAAAATAAATAAAAAGTAATTTCAAAGTAACACACACACACAGTCTTTCAGGGACACACTGAAGACACTAATCCACCCCTTGGGTCTATACTGTTCTTTCCTCAATAAACACCAACTTTGCTTCATTCTGATTCATCCTCAAATTTTTTTTTTCTGAGATCTAAGTCAAATTTCACCAAATACTTAAGTGGAGGGTCCTGAGAAGAACTCTTCAGGCAACAAAGCTGATAATTTGAGTTACATCTCTTGCTGCTTCTAGCAAATGGATTATTTAGCTACCCATAAGTAATGGCCTGGAGAGATGGCTCGGCAGTTAAAAGTGCTTACTGCTCTTGTAGAAGTCCCAGATTCAGTTCCCAGTACTCATGTAACAGCCCAAAACCATCTGGAATTCCAGTTCTAGAGGCTCTGATGTTTCTTTTGGCCTCTTCTGGACCCAGGCACATATGTGGTACAAAGGCTTACACTCAGGCACACATATACATAGAGTTAAATAAAATTAGTATTTTTTAAAAGTTATTCCTAAATGAGAAAATAGTGGCTTCAGTAAAGACAGATTTGAGAGTTACTTAATAGAAACAAGGCTTCAAGACAGATCTGGAAAGTTCTTTCAGAGAGGAAAAATGGGCTTGAAGAACATTTTTAGGTGACAAAAGTAGACTATAGAAAGGATAAAACAGGCAGTAGAAAAGTGATCAACTTGAGTATGTATGGATTAGCACAAGAATAAAACCCTCAAACAAACAAACAAAAAATACGTGGATAAAATGTGGTGGCGCATGTCTATAATCCCAGTCCTCTGAATTTATTAGACTACAGTGAGTTCCAGGCCAGTCTAAGCTACACAGTAAGATCCTGTCAAAGGGGTGGGGGGTGGGAAAGAGACAGAGATAGAAAGACGGAAAGGCAAAAACACAAAAGGGGAAGAAGAGAGAAAAGGAAGTATAGCAATGTATGAACCTCCTGAGGACCCAGCATGTCCTACCTTACCTTTTCAACTACATACCTTTATAAGCAATCACTAACTATTGCTTACACCACTATAATGATAGCACATTTGTGCAAAAACAAATAAACTTAAACTGTGCTATCCTTTACCCTTGTGACAAAATATAAACTGAAGTCATTCGATGTTACAAGTTTATTGCTGCCAAAAAGACTTTTCAGTTGAAACCACAAATTGATGTTGTAAGCTGACAAAAATGCCCATTAAATGGCATTTTTCCTAGGCTAGAAATATAGATCAGTGGGGCATCCATGTACACAGACCCAGGTTCTATCTCCAGGACTATAATAATTCGTTTAATTACATAAACAGGATACTTGAAGTCAAGATTTTGTTCCACAGAACAAGGCACTCTAATTGCTAGCACTGCTACAACTACTAAATCATCCCCTAAATCCGGAAGAAAAACAAGCAACTAATACCTCAAACAGGATCCACATAAACCAGTTAGCTTACTCTGCTGGTCCATATGTATGCTCCAGTGTTAGATAACTTATTAATTCTAACTGTATTGTCTTATACAAAACGTATAAACTAAAAATGGATTTCTAGTTTTAAAAAAGGACTCCAAATTTTTGGAGTCACGGTTTACTGATAAAATAAGAAAGCTTCTGTTCACTAGAGTATATGAAATTTTACCTGTCACAGAAATCTGAAAGGAGAAAAGGCCTTAGAGGTGAGGTAATTCTATTCCTTTGCAACATACAACGGGGTCAAATAATATAGCTGTTATTTTAAGTAATCTAGTTTCAATACCGAATGATAGTGATTTCATCAATCTCCTTTGAAAGAATACTGTATTCTGTATACTGGAGGGATGCCAGGAAAAGAGAAGCCTGTTCCCTGTCAATGGGATTGCACATTGGTGTATCTACTACCAAAATTGGTGCAGAAAATTCTCAAAAAGCTACACATATATCTACTATATGACCCAGCTATACAACTCCTTCACAAATGCCAAAAGGGTTCAACATCCTACTCCAGATACTTGCTCAGCTATGTTTATTGCTGCTCCCTAGAACCTTAATGTCTTGGAAATGGAAAGAACCTAAATGTCTTCCAACCAACAAATAGATAATAAATAAAGTGTGGTATATGTGCATTAAGGAATACTATTTAGCTGTAAAGGAAAATGAAACCATGAACTTTGCAAATAAATGGATGGATTTTTAAAAAATCATATTGAGTAAGAAAACACAGACCCAGATAGACAAACATCACATCTCACTGGAAACTCCTTGCTTCAAATCTTCATATATAAGCACATAGCTTAATGCAACTGCAGAAACTAGGCAAGTAAAATGGGCCCACTGCCAGGACTAAGGAACAATAAGAGGGGAATAGCAGGGTGCAAATGGTCTGATTAGGGAAATAGGAAGAGGGGACTCTTTCTGGAGAGGGAGGGAGGAGGCAAACACAGAAGGTGGTAGAAAGTAAAGGGAATAGCAGAGTACCAGTGATATCCTGCCTACATGATACTCTGGTACAACAGTGGCACAGAACGTTGTGGTAATAATCAACCACTATTTGGTTAGATTTAAGGCCCACTCCACGAGATGGAGCCCATACCTGACACTGCTTAGGTGGCCAAGAACTTGAGATTAGACAGAACACGGGTCTAGGAGAAACCCAAATACTATTGTCCTGCTAAATAACACTGCAATAAAATAGTTCCTAATGATATTCTAATATATCTATAGATCAGTGTTTTGCTCAGCCATTATCAGAGAAGTTTCCTCTTGCCATAGGTTGGAACCAATTTGGAGACTGACAACTGGGTAAGTACAGAGAGTGGGAGACTTTTGTTACACTCAGTCTTAAATGAAGAAAGGTCTTCGTCAAACTCCTCTCCTCAGGGTTCAAGGAGCTATACAGGAGAGGTATCTTCCAAACACAACAGGACTAAGACAAAGACAAACTCACAGAGACTATGGCAGCATGGATAGGGTCTACACAGGCTCGTGCCAGACAGGGTCCCAGTGCTAAGGAGAAATAGATACAAACTCCCATCCCTAATCAATAATCTATCTCCAATTGATAACTGCTTGGGATGAAAAATATCAGTTTTCTCCAATGGAGTCCACTGGGCATATAAACCACATTTAAGGGTAGGCTCCAGGCCCAGCAGTAGATAGCCAACACAAACAAACAAAATGGTGTTTTTGTAGATTTTCTGTCTCAAATTGCTTTGTTTCAGCTTTTTTTTTTTTTTTTCAAATAAACCTTACAGGTCTTTTGTTTGTATATTATGGTTCCCGGTTTTTGTTTTGTGTGTCTGAGTTTCTCATGTATTTTCTTCTTTTAAATTTGCTTTTTTTTTATTCGTTTTGTTGTTGTTTTCATTTTGGCTCTGTTTTATACAGAGAAACAAGGTGTGGGGTTGGATGGGTGGGGAGGATCTGGGAGGAGATGGGGAGAGGAAACCATGATCAGAATATATTCTATGAATTTTCAATTTAAACACACACACACAAAGAAAAAACAGTTTTAAAAGCTGGGAGTAGTAGTGCACACCTTTAATCTCAGCACTACATACATACACACACACACATATACACATTAAAGAGAAGGCTGAAACTCTGAAGGAAAGCTGCCTTAGTACAGGGCAAAGTGGTATAGTCAGATGTGATACTATTGAGCTGGGACCATCACAGTGGTTTCTACCATTAGCTAAAAGAGCCAGGTAAAAACAATAGCCAACAGGTCTACCAGGAAGCTTCCAGGCAGAGACAGGGAGATCAGTATCCAGAGAATTAGATGCCACTGCCTGACTCCTGCTTGTCTAGATAGCTCAGTCGTTGTTCTACTGAAGTGAAGAGATTCCAGTACCAAGGGCACCTCATAAAATAATTCAATTGCAGGCCTGCTTACAGTTCCAGAGGTTTAGTCCATTATTATCATGGAGGGAACATGGCAGCAAGAATGGCACTGCTCAACCCAGCGACACACTTCCTCAAACAAGGCCACACCTCCTAACTCTCAACAGTGCCACTCACTCCCTGATGCCTAAGCATTCAAATACATAAGCCTATGGGGGGGGGGGTATTCTTCAAACTACCACATAAGAATTCAAATGTATATCTCTATGTGGTCAAGAAATCCTGAAAAAAGCAAGCAGAAAAGCAAGCAAAAGATTGCCAACTTAGGGTTTTCACTACCCAAGTTTAACCAAGTAGGAACTTCTAACAAGGGAATTTAAAAACATACAAAGGAAACCAGGCATGGTAACATGGGCCTATAATCCCTGTGCTGGGAGGCTGGAAAGGAGGACCAAAAACTGAAGACCAGGCTACAAAAAAGACACCATCTTTAAACAAAACTGGAGATGCAGCTCAGTGATAAGAGTTCTTACCACCAATGTGTGAGGCTCTAGGTTCACACAGAAACAGAATCAATTCACAGAATATCAAATCAAATTACAAACACATATTCAAATTCCCAAAGAACTATTCTACAGTTTCTTTAAACCTGTATAAGGGGGGCTGGAGAGATGGCTCAGAGGTTAAGAGCACTGACTGCTCTTCCAGAGGTCCTGAGTTCAATTCCCAGCAACCACATGGTGGCTCACAACCATCTGTAATGAGATCTGGTGCCCTCTTCTGGCCTTCGGGCATACATGAAGGCTGAACACTGTGTACATAATAAATAAATCTTTAAAAAAAAAAAAAAAACCTGTACAAGGGAAGAAAAATGAAAACGGAGGGAGAAGACAAAAAAGATAAAATCAAAATAGACAAACAAACAAACAAAACAGCAGCACCAACAAAAACCTACATAATACCCAGAGCCTGACATCATAGAAATGCAAGAACTGGTGAGATGTCTCAAATGAACCTGCTACCAAAATTCCTGAGTTTGAACCCCAGGACCAACTCTAGCAAGTTTTCCGTTGACTTTCACAAGTCCATGCCCCAACACATACAAACTAAATAAAAATTTTAATTGAAAAGTTCTTAGAGATCAGATATATAATATCAATACTCATATTTTTTAATGTTTAGAATGGTAAATTATATAGTATGGTAGACATCTTGATGACATTTAAAAAAATTTTTAAAAAGATTAGTACTGTGAGTTCCAATTCTAGAATAATATGTGAAGACTACCATGTATCCACTTCCTCTACAAAACTGGTAAATTCATAAATAAAGAAAAACAAATTCTCTGAAAAGTCCTGCAGGTATATAGAAAATGGAACCAATATTCAAGATACTTCCAAGCTAGGGTGGCACAAGTCTTTATAAACCCCAACACTGAGAAAGTTATAGCAAAAGGATCACAAATTCATGGCTAGTTTTTGACAATTTGTTGCTGGTTTGGATTTAAGGACTCATTTTGAGACAGAGTTGGATGTATCCCAGACTGGCCTTGAACTAAAGGTTAGTTTCAACTATTAAGTCTTCTCGCCTCTACCTTCCTAGTGTGCTGGGGTTAGAGATACACCACACACAGTTTTTCTATTTAAAATGATGATACATTGTTCCTTATTTTTATGCTTTTTAAAAAGTTGTAGCCCGGCGTTGGTGGCGCACGCCTTTAATCCCAGCACTCGGGAGGCAGAGGCAGGCGAATCTCTGTGAGTTCAAGTCCAGCCTGGTCTACAAGAGCTAGTTCCAGGACAGGCTCCAAAACCACAGAGAAACCCTGTCTCGAAAAACCAAAAAAAAAAAAAAAACAAAAAAAAAAACAAAAAAAAAAAAGTTGTAATATGGGGCTTCAAATGTAGTAGATTCCCTGTAGAAGAGCATGATATCTTAGATTTGATGTCCACCACATAAAATACAAAATGTACCTACACTGACAACTATCTTTAAATAACTCCATTTAGGTTTTGAGATCCATTTATTCTTATTACTGATCATTACTAACCTGAAATAAATACTCATTTCTAAGAAAAGAATATGTAGGTCAATGGCCAAGATATATTTAGAAAGATATATTTAGAATACTTTCTGAATTTCTACCCTGCTTCATTCAAGCCTGAACCATGCTACACTAGCACCCTCCTATAACCCAACACAAGCATTCTAAACATTTAGACTTCTACAAAAGATGAATTAGACTGCAATGCTTTAAAGACAAGAATTTTGGGCTCAGGCTAGGGCTGGAGCTCACTTGGTATAGTGCTTGCATCCCATACACAAAGCTTCGGGTTTGATGTCCAGCACCACATAAACTGAGTATGTTAGGGCATGCCTATAATATACCCTGTCTCAAAAATAAGGCTACTCTTCTATGAGAAGCCCACACTCAACACACCCTGGGTATATCTGTCTTCTTGCTCAGTGCTTCTCTTACTCTTAACCTTCTGGGGTAGGATCAGTGTTAAAACAGTTATAATAGAGCAAAGCATGGTGGCACACACCTTTAATCCCAGAACTCCAGAGGCAGATGTAGAAATGGATCCACCTTACTAGGCCAGCCTGGTCTACATACATATCAAGTTCTAGGCCAGCTAGGGCTACATAGTAAAAAAAGGAAAGAAAAAATGTTTAATTAACCCAACTCTGTTTCAAATGAAATTAATAAAAGTTTTTATATTACTGAGACTAAAACAAAGACTCACTTATGCATGCCAGGCAAGTGCTGTACCACTGGACTACGTTCCCAATCCCTTTTTAATTTTATTTTGAGACAGGGTTTGGTTCAATTATTCAGGCTGGCCTTCAACTCACAAGACTTCTGCATCAACTTTCCCTGAAGAAACAAATACACAACTACATTCCACAAGGCTTAAAACAGAGTTCTTTAGAATGAAACTTCCTTCAGCCACAGACTCCTTTAAGAAACTAAAGCAGGAAGATAAGACGTTCAAGGCCAGCCAGAGTTTTAAAACAAGATCCTGTCTTAAATAAATAAGTAAGCCAAGGGTTATTTTGTATAAATTCTCAACCCCTACACACACACACACACACACACGGGGGGGGGGGGGGTGGCAAGAACCTAACAAACTGCCAGAAGTATATTTCCCAAAGGCTGAGGAGATGGCTGCTCTTTCAGGGGACCCAGGTTCGATTCCCAGCATCCGCATAGCAGCTGAAAATTATCTGTAACTAATTCCAGGGGATACAAACTCCTGTTCTAGAGCACATAAACATGTAGTGTACAAACATACATGCAGGCAAAATACCCAGCACACACACACAAAATAAGCTTTCCTAACTTATTTGAAGGTCGCTATTTAAGAGTATGGATGTCCACAAATACAGAACACATCTTTTGTGTAAGAAAACATCTACACTTCACCTAAGTATAGTAGATATACTTAAGACTAAAGAGGACTGACTGCTCTTTTTTGTTTTATAAGTTTCCTCTGAGATTGAAACATTTCATCCTGCAAGGAAGCACCTTAAGCAGCAACTCAAAACAGCTTCAGGAAGTCCCTAAAATCAACCAGATTCCCTAGTCCCTCCTTGCCAGAATAAGCAGTAAAAGCTGAGACCAGATCAACTGCCTGGAGGAAGCAGAAACCAGCTGAGCTGCCTAGAAGAGGTTTAGGACACCTGAGGCACGTGGAAAGGACACTGCCCAACCTGTTTAGCTGCTTGCAGGCTGTGCAGTGTGCTCCAGGTTCCCAGCTTTTGTGTTAGATGAGCTTTGGTGATGCAGCTATCTTTGAGTAACTTCTGCTTGTTTTCTTTCTTTCTTTCTGTCTTTCTGTTTGTTTGTTTGCTTGTTTTTTAATACAGGATTTCTCTGTGTAGCCCTGACTGTCCTGGAACTCACTCTATAAACCAAGCTGGCCTCGAACTCACAGATCCTACTGCCTCTGACTCCTAAGTGCTGGGATTAAAGGCGTATGCCACCACCAACCAGTTATTTCTGCTTCTTTAAGTAATCATTCTCTATATTCCTGTAAGCGACCCCAATAAAATTCATGATTCACCAAGTTGTACTTTGGTGGTATCCATACTTTGTTCTGTCATGGATTCCCTATCTGGGGTAAGTAGATGTGTGGGTAGCATCTTCCCGGAAAAAGTTCTGTACACAACATTTACCCAGACCTACAGTTTCTCTATGTTTCCAAATAAAATAAATTTAAGAGCCAGTAAGATAGGGTAAAGCTGCCTGCCACTGAGTCAGACAATCTGAGTTTCATACCCAGATTCCACAAGGTACAAGGAGAGAACTGACTCCCAAACTGTCCTTTGACCTCCGCATTAGTGTCGTGGCATGCTTCCACAGATCGATAGACACAGACACACAATGTAAGAAAAATATTAAATAAAATCTGAAGAGCTGGGAATATGGCTTATTGGTAGAATATTTAGATGGTATGTACAAAGTCTTGTATTCAATCCCCAGCACTATACAGCAAGAAAAGTAATAAAAAAAATAAGGTTTTCTAATAGCTCACAAACATGGATTGCTGAAATCTTATTTTCAACATTGAATTCATTCAGGAGGCTCCAAAATCTTTTATGATGTAGTATTTTAAACTTTGCTAGCTTAAAACTAGCTCTTTCTTTAGTTTTTTTCTTTTTGTATTTCAAGACAGGGTTTCTCTGTGCGGCCCTGGTTGTCCTGGAACTTGCTCTGAAAAGCAGGCTGACCTTCAACTCAGAGCTCCACCTGCCTCTGCCCACCCCCACTCAAGTGGAATCTAAGGTATGGGCCACCACTACCTGGCTTAAAACTAGTTCTTTCTAAAGGTGGTTCCTTCTTAAATTTTCAGTCCAATTTAAAATTTATTCTTAAAAGTTTCCTTAGGCAGGATGGCTCAGTAAGCAAAGGTGCTTACTAAACACACCTGACCTCCTGAGTTCAAGCCCCAGACCCCGACTCCACAAAGCTGTCTTGACCTCCACAAGCATACCGTCGACTGGAGTACCCATGCTCACAGGCACACACACCCACATGTACATACATGTGTGAACACATACATACACACACAACAGAGTTTTCTTTAAATATTTCTTGAAGAAAGGTTCCCTTAGTACATTCAAGCCGTCTCTATAACATATCAGACTAGATGGCTTAAACAGCAGAGCATTTCTCCCAGTTATGGCAGCTAGAAAGCCCAGTATCAAGGTTCTGATAATTCTGGCAGATCTGATATCTAGCGAGGGTCTGTTTCCTGGCTCACAAAATGTTCCTCCTCACTGAATCCTCACATGGTGGAAGGGGCAAGCAATCTGCACTTCTCCAATGCCCATAGCCAATCTATTCTAAACACTCCTGATCTCATCTAATCTTTCTCTGGCCTCTTTATAAAGGCACTAATGCCACTCATTCTAGCTGATCCCTCATGACCTAATCACTTCCCAGAGGCCTCACCTTTCTAATATCAGCATTGGGAGTTAAGACTTCAACAAAATTTGGGGATGACAAAAATTAAGACCATAGCAAAAGGCTTTCATTAAAAGCACTAAATGACTTCTCTCATTCACACTCTTAATATATAAAACAAATGGAAAACTAGTGCAACTGAGCATCATGGCAGGGCATAGTCAAGAGGCAGAGGCAAGAACTGGGGATAGGGCTCAGCTGGTAGAGAGTGCTTGCCTAACATGCCCTGGGTTCTTTTACCAAGACAGAGACTTGGCATGGTGGTACATATCTATAGAGGCAGAAAGATCAGGAGCTTAATGCCAGCCTGGGCTACAGGAGAGCTTGTTTGAGCACACACAAAAGTACTGATGGGTATGGAGAGGGAACTCAGTGGGTAAGAGCACTTGCTGGTCTTGCAGAGAACCTGGGTTCAGTCCCCAGCACCTACATTAAGCAGCTCTTGACCAACTGTAACTCCAGTCCCAAGGGGTTCCCATGCCCTCTCCTGGCCCCCAAAGCACCTACATACATACATACACACATGCACATGTGCACACACAGTGCACACAGACAAGCAGGCAAACACGCATACATATAAAAATATATTCTTAAAATACCTTTTTTAAAGTATTAAAATAGAATCTTAATATTCTGGCTTATTTTCTCTGAGCACTGACTTTACCTATAAACGTGTTTTAACATAACAACACAAGGCTTTAGAAATAAATTACTTTTTCAAAACAGCAGCTACAGGGCTGGAGAGATGGCTCAGCAGTTAAGAGCATTGCCTGCTCTTCCAAAGGTCCTGAGTTCAATTCCCAGCAACCACATGGTGGCTCACAACCATCTGCAATGAGGTTTGGTGCCCTCTTCTGGCCTGCAGGCATACAGACAGAACATTGTATACATAATAAATATTTTTTTAAAAAAAGGTTCTAAAAAAAAAAAAAAGGACAGCAGCTACAGGATATATAAGCAGTATGTAATACCCTTGTCTAGATTTTTGGCTCAATTAGTACAGACTACTATTATAAACAAATACTATACTACTTTATGACTGTAAATACTGTTTTTGATAACATTCCTGTAAAAACATAAAAACCACCACTGTCTTAACTGATTGGGGAAAATTAATCCCTTGCATACTTTAATACTATACTGAAAAAATGGTATAAAAATATAAACAAAAACAAACACCTTTGGGATGGCAAGATGGCTCAGCAGGTGAAGACACCTATTGCCAAACTTGGAAATCTAAGTTTGATCTCTTGGGCCCAGAGAATGGAGGAAAAGACCTGATTCCTACACACTGTCCTCTGTCTTATACACATATTTCTCTAATAGCTGGAACCAAGAGCCAAAAGAAGAAAAAAGGGAAGAAAAAGATTCTTAAGAACAAGCTGTGGCCAGACATGGTGATGCACACCTTTAATCCCAGCACTTAAGAGGAAGAAGCAGGCCTGCCTGGTCTGCATGGTGAGTTCAGGGCAGCCAGGGCTATGTAGAGAGAGAGGACTATCTCAAAAAACAGAAAAAGAAAAAAAGAAAAGAAAAATCCAGAAAAAGAACAAGTTGTGAGTATTAAGATTACTTCTGCAGTCCCTTTGTCTGGGTTATTAAAATGTATAATAAAAACGTTATCTAGTGTGGTGGTCCATGTTTTTAATCCCAGCATTGAGAGGTAGAGGCCAGTGAATCTGAAAGCAAGGCTAGCCTGGTCCACATATCAAGTTCTCAGGTTTAAAAAAAAAAAAAAAAAAAGTCAAGTAAAGATGTCTGCAGATTCTAGTTTGGGAGTTCTGTTGTTTTTTAGGCAAAGCCTCATTATACAGCCCTGGAACTTGATATGTAGACCAGGCTGTACTACTAGCTCTGCTCACTTAGTCTTTTTATCACAAGAAACAAAAGCAGGAAACATGGAGACAAAACTAGAATGAAGCAAGGCTTTCAAACAGTACTGTGCATCTGCTTCCTTCCTGCTGCTCTGGGAACTGATTGCCACAAAAAGATTTAATGTATTTCACAGGCTAGGTATGCAGTTTTGGTGATGAAGAGAATAATTGCCTAGGATGAACAAGGTCCTGGGTTCCAGCTCTAACACTGGAAAAAATGAAAGACATGTTATTTTACCCATCGTTAGACAAGCTGGCTCTTGGTGCAGTACTGTAATCAGGCAATGACACACCTACCCAACACACCAAAGGCACAAGCAGGACTGAGTTCAAGGACAGCCTGAACTTCAGAGATTCTGTGTTAAAAAAACAAACAAAAAAAAAAAAAAACAAAACAAAAAAAAACACAACAGGGCCTAGGGCTGAAGAGATGGCTCAGAGGTTAAGAGTACTTGCTGCTTACAGAGGACCCAGATTTTGCTGGGTGGTGGCCCACAACCCAAACCTCCAATTCCAGGGAATTCTATACCTTCTTCTGACCTTCACCAGAACACATAGAGCACATACTTACATGCAGGCTATATATTCACAATGAATGAATGAATGAATGAATGAATGAATGAATGAATGAATGAATGGCAAGGCCTAGAGGTGTAGCCCATTAAGCAGAGTATTTTACCCAGCATGCACAAAACCTAGGTTCAATCTCCAACACCCCCATACACACACGCACGCACGCACACACATAGTACAGGCAGCTGTGAAATGTTTTAGGTGGAGAAATGCAACACTAGCATCATCTAAGAATATTAATACCTGACTTATCTAATTTCTCAGACTATAGTCACAACAAATACACTGCTTCAAAAACTTTTGTTTTTTTTAAGTCAGGGCTTCGTGTAGCCCAGATTAGCCTTGAACTCTTGATCTTTCTGCTTACACCTCCCTAGTGCTAGAGTTACAGGCCTGTGCCACCGAGCCCAGTAACAACAACACTCTTAAGTACCAACACAGTAACAACTTTATCTTCCAACAACTTTCAATTATTTGCAAGGATTTTAGGTTAGTTTTTCCAATGAGAATATGTAGCACAGATAATGTGAACTGTGCAGAAAGCAAAGATTAGAACTGAAATTAAAACACCTACAGAATTGCAACGAGCTCTCTGCTCCACAGAGAGCATCCTTCCCCAACTCTCAGAGGGAAGAAATTAAAGAGGTTACAAACAACACACCACACACACAGAGACTCCCAACTGGAAATGATGAAACAAAAGAAATTCATTAATGGAACTGGACAATGACCATCAACAGCAGCTAACATCACGGACAAAATAAAATATGTGCCTCCTGAGGGAAACACTCAACATTAACTATAAAGTCTCCTAGCCATCCAAGAAAAAAAAAACTGACAAAGACTATACATCACAGAAACTGAACCAGATCTACTACTCTCTAAACAGAAGACATCAGTTAGCAATGCACAAGCCAGAAGAACATGCTTACCACCATTGCAGGAATAGAACTAACAAATTCAGACTACAGGAAAGTTTCAGTTTCTTCAGAAATGATGTGTAAAGAAAAAGAGAGGAACTAGAGATTACTACAATACGAAGACTGCATTTGGTCTAAATAACAATATGCTTATGAAATAATGAAGAACCCTGAATGCTCCCATATGACACTAGAAAGTATTAAACTTATCCTTCACTGTGATTAACAGTTGTTTGGTCTTTCTTACTGTGAGGGTGAAGGTGACTGGGAAATGAGTGCCAAATGGCTGGAGTACATAAAAGAAACACTAAAATTAATAAAGCTGAATGGAGTTATCAGTAACATGCTGGATCTGCCCTAACAAGCTTGGAAATATAAACTGTCAGACAGCAACCAGGAAGGCAACTTTGCATGCCTGCCAGCCAGCCTTTTCTCCACTGATACAAGCCCTATAAATAGGCCAAGAGTGATAACAGCTGCTCAAATCACTTCATACTGCAGATACTACCGCTTCTAGCATGTACCTGGCCCTCCACCAGGACTGTGAACAAACCAGCATCAGGTAGGAGGCGAAGGAAGATACCAACTGCAAAAAGCACTGCAGCTGATGAGAGAAATCCTAAAGCACTCATTCTAAAGCACCATTACCATAAATCAAAAATAATTTAAGACACAAGCTTTACATTTCTTTTTTTTTTTTTTTTTTTTTTTTTTTGGTTTTTCGAGACAGGGTTTCTCTGTGGTTTTGGAGCCTGTCCAGGAACTAACTCTTGTAGACCAGGCTGGTCTCGAACTCATGGGTGGTTTTTAAACATAAAGCAAAGAAAGTCAGCCTACAAACCACAATCCCAGAGAATTTAGACAACAATGCAGGCACTAAGAGAGACTTACATAGATCTAATCTACATGGGAAGTAGAAAGTAGAAAAAGACAAGATCTCCTGAGTAAATTGGGAGAATGGGAACCTTGGGGGAGGATTGAAGGAGGGAGGGGAAAGGCAGGGAGGGGAGCAGAGAAAAATGTAGAGCTCAATAAATATCAATAAAAAAATGTATTTTAAAAAAACTAAGGCAGGGGGCTGGAGAGATGGCTCAGAGGTTAAGAGCATTGCCTGCTCTTCCAAAGGTCCTGAGTTCAATTCCCAGCAACCACATGGTGGCTCACAACCATCTGTGATGAGGTCTGGTCCCTCTTCTGGCCTTCAGGCATACACACAGACAGAATATTGTATACATAATAAATCAATAAATAAAAAAAAAACTAAGGCATTCAGAAAACACACTTTAAAATCAACTAGATGAGGATTTTGTTCTTAACACGGAAAGGAAAACAACCTTGTTCTCCTAGAGTTTTATACTCCACACCCGACTTCTCTATCGCTAATACCTTTATCTAATTATAAAGCAGCTAACAAAATACTGACTCTAAACATCATAAAAAGTTATTTCTAGGGGCTGGAGAGATGGCTCAATGGTTAAGAGCGATGGTTGTTCTTCCAGAGGTCCTGAGTTCAATTACCAGCAACCACATGGTAGCTCACAACCATCTGTAATGAGATCTGGTGCCCTCTTCTGGCATGTGGGCATACATGGAGGCAGAATGTTGAATACATAATAGATAGATAGATAGATAGATAGATAGATAGATAGATAGATAGATAGATAGATAGATAGATAGATAGATTCTAAAGATCTGACAACTCCATTTACAAAAAATTCTAATGTCAGTGATCTTAGTTCTGTAATGTCAACCATGCCAATAAAAACTCAATTTATTGACTAACCACAATTCTAAACGCATTCTTAGAAACAGCTGCTCCCGGGCTCCAGGGTTGGAGGGATGGCTCCGCAGCTCAGAGTGCTGACTGCTCTCCCAAAGGACACCAGTTCAGCCCCCAGCACCCACATGGCACTTTACAACTGCCTATAGCTTCAATTCCAGAAAACCCAACACCTTTTTCTGGTCCTCCTTGAGAAAACACAAACTGGCGGCACACATTTACACAAATAAACACACACATACATATAAACAGAAATAATAAAATCATTTTAAATTTTTCAATATAGCAGTGGGCATAGTGGCATGTGCCTTTAACTAAGGTGGATCTCTGTGAGTTCAAGGCCAGTCTGGTCTATGAAGCGAGTCCCAGGGCATTCAGGGCTGTTACCAGAGAAACCTTGTCTCAAACTGCCCCCCCCCAAATTAATATAGCTACTCCAAAATATTAACAGGTTTACCATTGATGCTCTTTGAACAACCACCTAAACTAATTAATTAATACACAGACCTGAATTCAGGTGAAGGAAATGCAGTTTGCACAGCAACTGGCCGTACATTTAAAAAGGTACCCAGTCATTTGTTTAAAGCTTAGCGTCTCTAAGAAAGATGCTGCTTTCAACATCCTACTGAAGACTGGCTCAGAGAGGAAAAGAACAGCTTTGGCCTACAATTGCTGTGAGTGCTGCCCCTTAGAGTATACTTCCTCTGCTCACATTCTAAGGCAGGAAGGGGACTTAGGAATCATCTGGTTCACTAGAATCATTTCCTTAGCTAGAAACAATTTCTTTATCACGTACCCATCCCCACTAGCACTTCAGCATTCAGTAAATGGGGTTTTAAGTTAACTGCTTTGTAAAATTCACCCATATTCACACCAAGTAGGATTTGCTGATAAGACTTACTTTTCATTAATCTTCATCTAATAACTATGAAAAAATTTCAGATAAATGTGTAAATAAAGCCAGGTTCATACTTTATGAATTTACAGTACCTACCTATTGGCTGAGTAAAGACAAATTCCTTATTTTAAACAAAGACATTTACAGAAACCAAGTCAAATCCAGAAATCCCTGAATAGAACTGACCAAATCTGTCATATAGGCTAAAGTATTTTAAAATCACATTAGAGGGGCTGGAGAGATGGCTCAGTGGTTAAGAGTACTGACTGCTCTTCCAGAGGACCTGGGTTCAATTCCCAGCACCCACATGGCAGCTCACAACTGTCTGAAGATCCAGTTGCAGGGGATCTAACACCTTTGTACCAATGCACATAAAAAATAAAGTTAAATAAACCATAAAATATTTAAAAAAAATAAAGTCACATTAGAAACTGTCAGCTGCTGTTACTACTTCTCAAAAAGTCTGTACATATGTGTGTATGCATACATGTGTGTATGTATGTATAGTTTCTCATGTTTCCTCTTCTAGTAGTGCAGAAACACTGAAAAGAAGATAGTTTCTTAGCTCACCCTGTTCCTTCCTTTTACAAGGCCCTGTAGGCTGAGTGTGAAACCCGAATGAACAGCAATCCCACACTTCCCTTAAGTTCAGTAATGAGTTCTGAAAGAATTAAAGTAGGTATATTTAAAAGACAAAGACAAACAAAAACTTTTTATAAAGTTTCGTGACAATAGTCAAATTCAAAGCAACTAAAGAAAAAACTACCAGGGCCAGTGAGTCAGCTCAGCAGAGACACTTTGCCCCTGTGGTAGTGACCCAGACATTCATATACTGATCACTAGGTACCTAGTTGGTGAAGCTGTCTGAGGAAGGATTAGGAGCTGTGGTCTTGTTGGGGCAGGTGTGTCACTGGGAGTGGGTTTTGAGATTTCAAAAATAAGGCCAGGACCAGTCTCAATCTCCCCTGTCCCCTTCTCTGGCTCCTGCTTGTAAATCAGAATGCACTATCTTAGCCACTGATCCAGAGCCTGCCTGCCTTCCACCATGCTCCCCACTACGATGATCGTGGACTTCCCTCTGAAACTGTAAGCAAGTCTCCATTAAACACTGCTTTCCTCTATAAACTGCCTTCGTCATGATGTCTCTTCACACCAATAGAACAGTGACTAATAGAGCAACCAAACCTGACAACCTGTCTGTGATCCAGGAGCTCACATGGTAGGAGAGAACAGATTCTTATCTCCCCACTCGTCAGACACACACAGAGAGACAGACACACACACACAAAGAGCTAAAAAAGTTTTTAAATTAAAAAAATCAAATTTCTCTCTCTTTTTTTTTTTTTTTTTTTTTTTTGGTTTTTCGAGACAAGGTTTCTCTGTGGTTTTGGAGCCTGTCCTGGAACTAGCTCTTGTAGACCAGGCTGGTCTCGAACTCACAGAGATCCGCCTGCCTCTGCCTCCCGAGTGCTGGGATTAAAGGCGTGCGCCACCACCGCCCGGCTAAAAATCAAATTTCTTTAGCCTGATAATCAAGGATCAAAGCAAATTTACTAGGAGCAGGGCAGTGAGAGCTCAGTGACAGTTTGCTTTCCTAGCATACACAATACCTGAGTTCAATCCCCAGCACTGGGGAGAAAACTGAAAACAAGACCAAAGACTTCCTAGGCTAATAAGAAGGCTTAGTGGGTAAAGGAACTTGGTACCAATCCTGAAGAATTTCATCCCTGGAACCAACCAACATGGTTGTCCCTGCTCTCCATACAAGCACTATGACACACACAAGTAAATAGAAAGGAAAAATAAATAAACCAAAGAATTCCTACTTCATCAGACATACAGTAGTTTCTACCAGTAATTCCCACACTCTGAACACTAAGTAGAGGATCACAAATCCCAGGCCAGCCTGGGCTAGATGACTCTGTCTTTAATTGAGTTTTTATTCCAACTGAGGCGGGAAGGGACATCTTAATGAAAAATTCACAACCCATTAGCAAACTAAGAAACCTTCACAACTTGGCCCTATCTCTATTTACCACAGCCACCCCTCTGAAAGTTCAAGGCTCTGGCTACACTGAGCAACTCAGAATTTGATACTCATGATTCCACTTAGGCTGGTCCCTTTCAGGAAGCTTTTCTGGAAACTTATCTCAAACTTTTAAGTACAAAAAACTTGAGGCTTCTTGAGCTTGTTCCATCACAGCTCTATGGAACTGCTGGCAAAAGCTAACAATCAAAAGTTTCAGGATAAGGATAAAGAGGTGACATGTAAAGCCAGAGAGTGGCGGTGCATACCTTTAATCCCAGCACTGGGAAGGCAGAAGCAGGCCAGCCAAGACAACAAAGTAGATTTTTCTCTCTGTGTCTCTGTCTCTCTGTCTCTGTCTCTCTCTCTCTCTCTCTCTCTCACACACACACACACACACACACACACACGTACGTCCCACATGAATATTTTGTCTTTTTCTCCATATCTCTCTAGATATCACTATTTTACTCATGTTATTATCTCTATTTCATTTTGTCTACATAATTATAGTTAACAAAGAAAAATTGAGCCCTAAATCTTTATTAAAGCAGTATATTAAAATCACTGGGTGTGGTCAGGAGACAGAGGCAGGTAGATCTCTATGAATTCGAAGCCAGCCTGGTGTCTACATAGTGAGTTCTAGACCAGCCACAGCTATATAAAGAAACCTTGTCTCAAAAAAAAATTTTAAAAATAAAAAAGTAATATACTAAAATCAGTATGCTTCAAGAGAACACACATTAACAATATATTTTTAGCTTTTGCAGAGTTTCAAGTGTACGCCTAGTTACATGCAGGAAAATAAAAGTCTGAGATAATTATTAAAATTACCAAAATAAGGATTGGGTTGCTACTACATCCAAGCTTTAAAATGGGAGAAAAACACTCAACTTGACCATCCAGCCTGTATATTTATGCACATGTTGGAGCAAAACTGTACAATTAGGGATCCCAGCAAAACAATTTCTTGAATAATGAGTAACTACACAAGCTCACAGAAATTATTAGTTATGTAGTAAACAGATTTGTTTTTGAAGTTCAGTCCCACACTAGGCAGTCCTGAATCTCACTGTGTCTCCCATGTTGGCCTTGAACTCAAAGCAATCTTCTTGCCTCAGTTTGGATTACAGGCATTAAGTCATCACACCTGGCTCAGTAAAGAGATTTAAAGTATCAATACCAGAAATATAAATATAAAGAAATTCAGAAGTATCAATGTCAACACAAATACTATGAGCAAATTTTTTTTTTTTTTTTCGAGACAGGGTTTCTCTGTGGCTTTGGAGCCTGTCCTGGAACTAGCTCTGTAGACCAGGCTGGTCTCGAACTCACAGAGATCCGCCTGCCTCTGCCTCCCGAGTGCTGGGATTAAAGGCGTGCGCCACCACCGCCCGGCTTATGAGCAAATTCTTTAAAGGCCATACACTGAGCACAGAGCTCCAGCAGAATTGCATTATATTTGAAAGTTAGTTAAACTTATCTTTATCATGTAGGGCTTGAATTAGTCACATAAAACAGTCTCATAGGAACGCATGAAGAGTAAACAATGCCAGGAGCAATGGCACATGCCTGCAATCTAGCACTTCAGAGGCAGAGGAAGAGGAACTGCCACAAATTCATGGCCAGTCTGGACCCTGCCCCTCCCTGTCACATACACACCAAAAAAGGTTGAACAAGCTGAATTGTGAACTTAATATGAAGCAAATGATGGACAAGTTTCTTGTTCCAAAATCCAATCCTCTTTCTACAAAGTTGAGGTGCGTCCCATTAAGAATCTTACTTATGGAGCCAGCAAGATGGCTCTGCAGGTTAAAGACTTCCCAGCAATCCTTGGGAAAGAACCAACTCCCACAGACTCCTCTGACCTCCACTTAATGAAACCATGCATCACCCAAACATAAAACTTTCATTCAAATCAAAAAGAAATTCGAGCACTCAGGAGGCTGAGGCAAGAGGACTGAGACTGGCCTGAGCTACAAGGTGAGACTCTAAAGAGTCTGCCAGACTCAGTCCTCTCATCTCTCAGATCTCATACATTTACTTTGATGTTTACACCTACATTAAGATGAAGCAGGGCAGGGTGACGAACCCTAGCATTTGGAAGGTGGAAGAAGAATCAGGAGTTCAAAACCAGCCTGCAGCCGGGCGGTGGTGGCGCACGCCTTTAATCCCAGCACTCGGGAGGCAGAGGCAGGCGGATCTCTGTGAGTTCGAGACCAGCCTGGTCTACAAGAGCTAGTTCCAGAACAGGCTCCAAAACCACAGAGAAACCCTGTCTCGAAAAACCAAAAAAATAAAAAAATAAAAAATAAATTAAAAAAAAAAAAAAAACAGCCTGCGTTACACAAGATCCTGTCACACATACACTCTCAGTGTTTGACGGGGGGTGAGACAGAAACAGAGTGTAAGTTATCATATTAAGAATACAATATTACACAGTAGTGGTGGCATATGCCTTTAATCCCAACACTTGGAAGACAGAGACAGCCAGAGCTACATAGCGAAACCAGGTCTTGAAAAACCAAAACAACAGCATCACTGAGAAGCACTCTAAAAAAAAAAAAAATTTATAGGTTAAAAATATTTTTCTTTCTCATGTAATAAAAATGAATTAAAATTTCATTCAAATTATTTTGAAAGTATGTGGGTCACTGAAGTCAAGTCGAATTTGGCTTCCTTAATTCCAATTTAATTAGTAATTACACATTTATCGACAATCTACTATGCACAATGCACTCTACTTAACATTGTATTAGCGTATAAATATGATCTCCAAAATAGAAAGAAAAAAGGTCACTACTATAATTCTTCAAGATAGCAGAAGATACACATCAACTGTAAGTCTAAACTGCTAGTTAAACCAAAAGGCTCTGATTACTGAACAAACCCAGATCGCCAGAATCAGCAAAACTACATTACAAGGTTAATAGCCTCCATCCTTAAAATATCCCAAGAGGAGAAAAGAGTGATTCAAACGGTTAGCATGCGCCTAACGATACTACACAGTAATAACCTAAGCAAACGGTCAGATGCATTAATAATTAAGTGGCTCAACCTTTACAAAGCGTCATCAGTAAGACTTTCACCCAAATGGATGCAAAGACTCAGATACAAAAAAGCGCAAACGGAGAACTGCAAGCACAAACTGCCTAAGCGGTCCGTAAAGGATCTGGAAGGGCTGCACGGGTCCATTCCTTCAACCGCTAAGCCTCTAGGTTGTGATAACGACGGGGTAAAGGTGAGAATGAATGGCATACCAATCGGATGTGGGGGGGGGGGGGGGCGGACCGCTCCATAAAAGAACACAATATGCTACAAAATTGAGTGCTTTAAGATAAACGGTGAGAAATTATACTGGAGGCGGAGGACTAATAATCTGGGAAGTCTGGGAAGGCAAGAGTCCTTCATCCGGGGGTCGTCAGATTACGTCTGCGCTGGCCTTCAACTAAAGTTGACAAACTCGCAGGTCTGCGTCGCAGACCCAGGCGCACTGATTGGGGGCATCTGGGGACCGCCAGTCGCGGGAGCGGCCAGAGGCCGGTACCAAGCCAAGGAAGCCGTTTCTCGCTCCCCCAAGGCCACCGCCGGAGGGGGCTGTCCGCGGTTCGGGTCCCCGCCGGCGTCCGCCGCCGAGCTGGCGGGGCTGTCGCCTCCGCCGCTCCCCCCGGGCCCGGGCTCGGGAAAGTTGTTCCAAGCCAACTCTGCGGCCTGGGGGCTGCGGTCCCTCCAAGCCGCCGTCCTCTCGGGGCCAGCGGCCGGGGGGGAGGGCACTTCGGCGGGTAGAGGACGGGAGGGTCACCGCAGCGGGGCGAGCGAGGGGTCCCGGCCGCGCCTCCGCCGTCGCGACCCTACGCTCGGACGCCGCAGAGCCCTCTCAGCCCGGCCCGCTCCCCTCAGCCTCCGCAAGCGCCTCGCCGGATCGGCACGCAGCCTCCGCCCCGCGGCTCGCCCCGCAGCCGAGGCCGCTACCCCGCGCCTCGCTGTGCCTCACCTGCGCCCCGCCGTCCGTGCCTTCTAGCGGGCCCCGCGCGCCCCGACGGGGCACGCGCCCACCCCGGGCGACGCTGACGGGCCGCTGACTCGGGCCGCGGCGGCCCCGCCGCCCCCTTCCTCCTCAGACAACTCCCAGCGGCGAACGGAGGAGCGCGGCTGGAGGCCCGGCAGGGGGGAGGGGGGGCAGAGTAAAGCTCGCCGCCTCCGCAGCCTCCAACACCAATTCCCTTCAGGCGTCCGCGCCGCACCAAGAAAATGTCACCAGAGGCCGTTCCGCTCTGCGCCTCACTTCCGCCCGGAACCACAGAGCAGCGCCGGCCGGCTAGAGCGGCCGCCGCGGCGGCGGGAACCCATAGTGCCTGGCGGGCGGCCGGGAGCAAGCCGCACAGCGCCATCTGGCGGTGGGGACGGACGCGCGCCCGCCCTCCGGTGAGCGCGGGTTGCGGCGCGCCCGCTTTCCCGGCTTTTCGCGCGGACCCACTGCTGCTGTGCCCGCCACCTCCATCCAGAAACGTCGGTCTCGGTGAACCAAAATGCCAAGCAATGCAAACCAAGGCCATCGCCTTAAGAGCACGGGAATCCGCTTCCCAAGTGACTCACCCGCTCGCGAAGCTTTTCCGAAGGAAGCGCACGATGTCCGAACCGTAGAGTCACTCCGGCAGGGTGTCCGCTCCCTTCTCTGGTCACAACAGCTCGGCTCCGGGAACCCCTCGGCTCCGACACCCGCACTACCGTCTTGTTCAAGTTTCGGCTCGGGAACGGCGCGGGGCTAGCAGCTAGCGCGCCACCTGCTGGCGGGACCGTCCTCCAGGGGCCCCGCTCGGCCCGCACACGCTTCCGACGCCCAAAATTCCACCTCTGCAGAGTCACTCCGGGGTTTGGCGCGCCCTGGGAAGGGTAACATACTCCGCTGTGAGTTTGGCAGACCTGTTCTTTTTTTCTTTTTTTCTTTTCTTTTCTTTTTTTTTTTTTTTTTTTTTTTTTTGGATTTTTCGAGACAGGGTTTCTCCGTAGCTTTTGGTTCCTGTCCTGGAACTAGCTCTTGTAGACCAGGCTGGTCTCGAACTCACAGAGATCCGCCTGCCTCTGCCTCCCAAGTGCTGGGATTAAAGGCGTGCGCCACCAGCACCCGGCAGACCTGTTCTTAAAATGGGCGCAGGGCACGTGCGGGCCTCGGGACCCGTAGAGAATAGGGTGGGTTTCCACTTGGCAAGTGAAGAGAACTCCAGAGACTGATGCTGAGGACAACCTTACGACACAAGGTCTGACTCCCTAAAAGCGCAGGTTTTAGAGGTGAGGAGGGATATAAAAGGTTTGAGAAGAAAACCCCCCTTTTTTAAAAAATCAGGAATTGAACTGATCCCTTTGATTCCTACAGATGAGAGGCAACTGCTCCACCCCTGAGCACCGTCCCCAGAGCTTTTTCTAGTGTTGAGACACAGTGGTCTAACCGTTTTCCAAACTGGTTTCTGGTAGCGGAGTCTGGAGACAACACACACCACGAAAAGAAAAAGAAAAGATGGGAAAACAAATCCGCCATTGACAAGAGGCTAAAGGGAAAATGGATTTGGTACCTGCCGTGTCTCAGCATCCTTCAGTGGGAGTTACTTTTCTACCTCTCTGGTCTTTTTTTTTTTTTTTTTTTTTTTCCGTTTTTCGAGACAGGGTTTCTCTGTGGTTTTGGAGCCTGTCCTGGAACTAGCTCTTGTAGACCAGGCTGGTCTCGAACTCACAGAGATCCGCCTGCCTCTGCCTCCCGAGTGCTGGGATTAAAGGCATGCGCCACCACCGCCCCGTTGTCTCTGGTCTTTCTAGCAAAGAAACCAGCGACTGGTGGGATGAGGGTGAAGGCTACCTGCGAAGAGCTCTCCCCTGGCTCGTTATTGCCCTGCATCTCACACTCCAGACCAAGACCCCCGAACCTGGGACCCACTCTGCCTTCGGAGCTTCTGTTTGCTATGGGGTGTGACCACATCCTCTCCGACAGCATCTGAAGGAAAAAAGTTCACAGTCAATGTCTGTTATTAAATTGCCTCTGTGTAAGAAAAAACAAGTGAAATCTTGGGTGAGATACCTCAAAAAGAGATTTGGAAAAATCTACGCAGTGAGCCTACACCTCCGTCAGCATCAGCTCCCTCCGTAGACTAAGTCGCTCCGCTCCCCCAGCTCCTTCGGAATTTGTTTTTATCACCATCTTGTTATTTTGAGGGTGGGGGGATGCTCAGAAGACAACCTTGGGAGTCTGTTCTCTCCATCCACAATGGGCTCTGAGAGTCAAACTCAAACTTCCAAGGCAAGCACAGTTACCCATTGAGTCTTCTTGCTGGGCCTTTCTCAAGACTTTTTAAGTATGTTTCATTCACATATCACTGTACTATTTGTGGGGTACCGTGTACCATTTCAAAACACGTACGATGGAGTGGTCAGGTCAGCATAATTGGCATATCCATCACCTCAGACTTTTTTTGTATTGAGGATTTTTAAAATCCTTTCTACTACCATTTTATTCAATTTATTGTCACCAACCATGGTTGTCCCACCCTACTGATGGAAGACAGTGTGAGCTGCTCCTCCTGTTCAGCTGCACCCCTGAACATCTCTCTACATCTGGCCCTCCCTTGTGTCTTCCCCAGCCAAAACATGACCATCCCATGACCACCTTGGTGGCCATCCCATGACCACCTTGGAGCAGAAGTAACTTTGACCCTCTAGTCATGGCCACACCCCAGAACAATACAGTGCCAACTAGGTCTGTGGGAACAGTAAGAGGAGTGTTAGCACACCCTAGTTAAAGCGGGGGTGTGCCTTAGGACCTGAGCCTGGGATTCTAGGCGTAACTCCCCCCTGCCCTGCCCCACCCCCAAGTTGTCACATGATCTTGGGAGTTTCTAGGATATAGATACATATATGTACATACATACACACGCGCATATATGTATATATGTATGTATATGTACATTTATGCGTGTGTGTATGATACATGTATGTACATGTGGTGGGGTGAGGTGATAGAGCGTTAACTGAAGGCAGGGCTCCATGGGACAGCTTCCCTGAGGCCCCCATGCATGACGAGATAGGACCTTTCAGTGACAAAGCTGTTTTTGAATCACCCAAGCTCCTGTAAGTAACCCCTCATGCATGTTCCTCTCGTATATAAGCCAGGAAACTCATTGGTCCACTGAGTTGGACTTGGGTGAGATCATTCCTTGGATCTGTCACAGGTATCCTATTTTTTTCCATACTTTTTCCCCCAGAAAAGTTAACGTGGCGACATTTAAGTGAAAGCATACATACAAAGTTTCAGCACTTGTCATGTGGTCCCTGACATATTGTATTTAATATCCCAAACCTCCAAATTGCTAGAAATGGTAGAATTTTATTTCATGGCTGAACAATATTCTCTGTATCACTTTCATATCTTGTAAATAGAGCTGCAATAAACATGCAAGTGCAGATATTTCTTTGATATGCTGATCCCATTATATATGTGTGTGTATCTTTTATATGTGTGTGTATATATATATATATATCCTATTCATCTTTGCTAACTGGCATTGGCATAAGAGCTTTCCAGTCCTAAGTAAATAAAATGAGGGGATGAGATAATAATGGCTTTTATTACTTACTATATGACAGATTCCATGCTATTTAAATGGATTTATTCGTCCAACCCCATAGCATCCCCATGAACTTGGTGGTATTTTTAATCCCTGTCAAAGGCACAGGCAGTGGACTCTGGGGAACGGCTAAGCCTCCACACTGTGATAGCCATGGAACCGCAGACAAGGGACGGCTTCCAGAGCAGAGTTAGCTTACTTCTTCCCCCAGAATCACACTTTATCCTCATAGGAAAGGCTATCTAGAAGCCGTCAAAGGAATCCAAACTGTAGCAAGTCTGAATTTGGACCTGGCTCTGTCTCCAGCAGAGCGACTGTGTGATCTCGCTGAACCTTGGAGTCCTTACTGGCCAAAGGATGGCCTCGTGGTGCTCTTGAGGGTGAAGAAGTGAGGAATGCATAGAAAGCTTCCAGAACCATCCTTGGCTCGGAGAGAGCATACACATCAGGGCTATCCTGGTGCCAGTGTCCCAAGGCACATGTCAGGAGTCCCAAGGCACACAGCACATGACATTCCCATCTCATCGGGATCCTTTTTTTACCCCCAGAACAGGTTCACATGGAAGTGGAGCCGTAATGGAACAGTGCAGAAGGGTGTCATCAGGTGGGACCCGGACGTGGCCAAGAGGGCCGGGAAGAGCTCTTTTTTCTTCTCTTGGCAGGACGGTTGACATTCCTTAGCTGGGGTGAAGTGCTCAGAGATACAGTCCCATGCCCTCTTTCTTGTCTGTTGAGCCAGTGAAACTTAGTTCATATAGAAAGGACTAGCTTTCTTTTTAAGATGTATTTAACGTGTGTGAGTGTTTTGTCTGCATGTATATATGTACCCACATGCTTGCCTGGTGCTGGGGAGGTCAGAAGAAAGTCGGGTTGTCATAAATGAGTTATCGTGTGGGTGCTGGGAGTTGAACTTGGGTCCTCTGCAAGAACAAGTGCTCTTAACTGCTGTGCCATCTCTCCAATCCCAAGTCTAACTTCTTCAAAGAAAGAAAATGGAAATAAATGCAAAAGATGGTTTCTGATTTGTCAACAAGTCCCCCCCCCCCCCGCCGGCCCGTCCCTCTCTCTGTTCTAGCTATATAGCTAAGGGTTTCTGATTCTCCTGCCCCCACTTCCCAAGGGCTGAAATTACAGACACATGCCACCTCGCCTAGTTATCCAGTTCATACCGTGTCACCGAGCAGACCTGGGTCATCCTGCGTGCTAGCAAGGACTCTACCAGTGAGCTCCATCCCCGGTTCATGACCTTTGACTGCTTTAAATAATCCCCCTCCATGACAGGTGCCTGCTCCCAGCGCTGCTGGAGTTGTCGGGATCAGAGTCTGGACCCTGGCAGCTGTAATAAGCCAGGCTACTGTGCACAGTGGGCTTTATTGGCAGACCAGTGATTCAGAAGAGTCATTCAATGTCACCACATTGGGGTAGGAAGAAAGGGGTCTAACAACTCCCCTGTCCCCCACAAACCCACCCTCAGGATTCTAACATAAGGTTTAGGTTTGAAGGGGGAACAAAGCCAGGCATAGTGGCGCACACCTTTAATCCCAGCACTCACGTGGCAGAGGCAAGTGGATATCTGTGAGTTTAAGACCAGTCTGATCTACATAATGAGTTCCTGACCAAGTACTTGAGAACTTGTTTCAAAAAAATTTGGAAAAAAAAAAAAGCAAGGATGATAGGAGGGAAGGAAGGAAGAAAGCTGGACTTTTTCTTACCCACTGACAGTACGGAGAAGAGGGAGCAAAGGACTTGAACCAGCTACCCAAGAAACTTGCCAAAGCTCTAGAGAAAGAAAAGGCTACATCCGAAGGCTCTTGGAGAAGCAAGGAAAGCATGGGGAAGGTAATGGCAAGTGGAATCAACCCTCGAGAGCTCCTGACAAGTGGCCACAAAAGAAAAATAGTTTGAGAAGAAAGGGTTAGACTCCTGTGCGTCCGGAAATGGCCCTCATCCTGCCTTTGCCTCCCCAGCGTGGTATTTAACTACATGCCAGGGAACAGGCGGTAGAAAGTCCTGGCTCAGCTTCCTGACCCTGGGGGATTTGTGGAGCAGTAGGAGTCCCGTTACCTGCAGTTATGCTAATGACATGACCTTGGAGGATCCCTAAAGAGAACCTCAAGAAGGTACCGGGTGGAACTTTCAGCCCTACCCTCCACCCCCACTTCCATCCTCACCACCCAATCCCAGGAAAAGGAGGACTGGAGATGGGACTCAATTGCCAAAAACAGGGATCGTTGGTTTGAGACAAGGTCTTGCTGTGTAGCTTAGGCTGGCCTTGGACTCAAGATCCTGCTGCCTCCTCTGCCTATGGATTTCAGGCAGGCACTATATCCACCTAAGGCTGATGATTTAATCATGCAAGGCTATGTAATGAAACCTTAATACATTCCCCCAAAGTTATGGGTTTGAGTAGATTCAGTTGGCAGACACATAGGGTTCTGGGCTGTGGTACATTGAACAGGTCACGGAGCTCCTAGCTGACCTCAGGCCCTGTCCTTGCCTCCCTTCCGTTTGGAACCCTAGAGGAACTGAGACCACAGAACAGCAAGAAGCTTGGAGAGCATCTGGGTCTCAAGCAGCTCCCCAGGAGCCTGCCTATAGGGGAACTTTAGAGATTGGTGTCTCGTTTAGTACATTTCTACAAATCTCTTTCTGGAGCCGTGTGTCCCTGAAAAGCTCAGTCCAGTTGCTCAAACTAATTTTTTGTTTGTTTGTTTGTTTTTTATTCGAGAGAGGGTTTCTCTGGGTAGCCCAAACCGTCTCATCTCAGAACTTCCTCTGTAGACCTGGCTGACCTTGAACTCACAGAGATCCGCTTGCCTCTGCCTCCCGAGTGCTGGGATTAAAGGTGTGCTCCACACCGCTCTAGCAATTTTTGTTTGCTTATTTAGTTTGTATTTTGAGCCAGAGCCTTGTATAAGCCAGGCTGGCCTTGAATTCTTGATCCTTCTGCTGGCACCTCCTTGGTGCTGGGGTATAAGCATGCACCACTGTGCCCAGCTTACTCTGACCTTTTATTTCCAACTAGATTTCTTCTTCCCTACTTCAAGTCACCAGAGAAACAAAGGGCCAGCTCAGGAAAAAGGCATCTGGAAGTCCCTCCTTGGGCTGACCTGGAGGTCTCACTGAGTGATGTCAGGCTCAGCAAAACAGAGAGCAAGTGCCAAAACCAGCAGCATTCCTGTAGGCAGAGAAGACACACACCCAGACTTCAGGTCAGACCAAGGGATGTATGACTCTGCTCTCAGAGAGATAAGACTTTCTTTAATGGAATGCTAAGACTACATCTCCTGGAGGAATTATTGTCACCAGAGGAAATCCTACCTAAAACAAAACTATGGCGTTGAAGTTTGTCCTGGTTAGAGTTTCTGTTGCTGTGATGAAACACCATGACTAAAAGCAAGTAGGGGAGGACGGGCTTATTTGGCTTACATACTCCGAATCGTAGTCCATTGAGGGAAGGCGAGGCAGGAACTCAAACTGGGTAGAAACCATGAAGGAGTGCTGCTTACTGGCTCTCTCCTCTTGGCTTGCTCAGCCTGCTTTCTTATAGAACCCAGGACCACCTGGCTCCACCCACAGTGCACTAGGCCCTCCCCCATCAATCACTGATTAAGAAAATGCCCAGCAGGCCTGTACTCAGCTAGATCTCATAGAGGCATTTTCTCAACTGAAGTTCCCTCCTCTCAGATGACTCTCCCTGATGTGTCTGTCTCCACTATCCCAGGCCTCTCCTTAATCTAGCAGGTGCCTTTTCTCATTACTGGAGGAACAGGATTTCAATCTTCCTTGCCTTCCTCGCTTCTAACAGCCAAATCTTCCTGCCCAGGACTCTCCATCTCCACGTCTCCACGTCTTAACCACAGTCTGTAGAGACTAGTTCTTATTAAAGTGGCTTATGACTAATACGCCACTAATATGCCCCTCCCAGATGGCAGAACACCCTGTCCAACTAATAGAAACCCTTCTCCAGAGTTTGTCAAAGGGAGACACAGAATGAAGGGGTTTTAGACAGAAAGATAGATTGTCTGGTAAGCCAGGTTTTATGGAACCTTCAAATCATACCCTGCTAGCCCAGAAGGCCAGTGTAACACACACCCGTATGTATATTCATTCATTCTGTGCCCCAGTGCTGTCTTCCAGACTTGGGAAAATACCAGGATATTCTGGAATTTGCAATCACAATAATAAAAAAAACTAGATCTACCTTATTGATTTTGGTGTCGTGATCACTCAGAAAGATTGCTGCCCTAGGTGACTAAGTCTCTGCCACATTCAGCAAGGCAGAATTAAAGTGCAGCCAGAACCCCAGTGTGCTGCTGGGGTAGTGGCCCAGTGTCAGAGCACGGGCAAGGCATACACACCACACATCGGCATAAAGAAGAATACGGATATGGGATGCTCCAGGCCCTGTCAAATTTCACTTGAGATCCTTCTACTTTTCTCCAGACACTTTAGAACACATATCCTCAACTCCACACCAAAATGAAGGGTGGAGGGGCAACCCAAACTGCAGGGTCATGCCATGGGGACTTTCAGGAAGCTGACTTCTATGCCGGCAGGTCCCCCATCCTCTCCTGCAGTCCTGTTCCTTCACCTGCCCCTTAACAGAGGCAAGCTCACAGTCAGAAACTTTCAGGTGATGGAGATCTAGAAGAGCAGGCGAAGGCAGGGAGGAGTTTGTCCTCCTGGGAGGCCTGAAAGAGATAACCCCTGGCTACTGGGGGTGGGGATGCTCAGTCATTGCCAAGGCCAACCTCCCTGTCACTGGTTTCCCCACAGCCCATTGGCACGCCATTCCCTCGGGTCTGCTTCTGCTGTGTCCCCGGCTCTGCTTCTGCTGTGTCCCCGGCTCTGCTTCTTCCCTCCTTTTGTCCCCTGTCCCTACCCTGCTTTTCCCTCTTCTCTTTGAGCCCTGCTTGTCTCATCTAGGGTAGACTCTCCGATTGTGTCTCTGTAGAGACTGGGTCTCCCCAGCAGGCAGGGGGAAGCAATGAGAGACCTCCACCCATGTGATCTAGAAAAAGCCCTGGTTTCTTCATGATGGTGGTGGGGGGGGGGTGGTCAGCAAAGGCAAGTGGGTTACAGAGAGGACAGAGGGGCCTGTAGTTTCCAAGAGTCCTCCTGGGACAAATGGCAATTCAGTCTCAAAAGCCAAACTGGCATTCTTCCTATGCCCTTGGTCCCCTGGAGGTAGTCCTGGGACTGGCTGGTCAAACCGCCTTCAGAACTGGAGCGATCCTGCCTGCCCGCCCAGCTGCTCCCGAACTTGTTGCTGGGAACGTTTTCCTCTGCAGTTGTTGAATTTTCTCTCTGCCATCCTCTCCACCCTGGTCCTCAGCGCTGGGACAATGGAAGGATTCATTATTGAGCTGGTCCTTTGGTCTCTAACTGGTAGCACCTATTCACTGATGAAATTCCCTTTGTGCCCGGCTTCCCACAAGCCACCATGAAGATAGCCACCGGTCTCAGGAATGACAACCCCCCCCCCCCCCCCGCAACAGGTGAGGGAAGATGAAATCGATTCTGGGTCAGTTCAAGAGCTGGCAACATTTCTATAGTGTGTATGTGGTTGTAGTGATGGTGTGAGGAGCAGCACTTCAGGGAATAGCTAGGGATTCAGAATTCCTGTACAGTGGATAACAATCTATATAAGTGGATAGCATCCATATAAGAAATATCACAAGGCGCACGCCTTTAATCCCAGCACTCAGGAGGCAGAGGCAGGCAGATCTCTGTGAGTTTGAGGCCAGCCTGGTCTACAGGAGTTCCAGGATAGGCTCCAAAGCTACAGAGAAACCCTGTCTCGAAAAAAAAAAAGAAGAAGAAAGAAATGTCACAAAAATGCATCACCTATCTACCTATTTCCTATCTACCTACCTACAGATTAATCGATCTATTTATCTATCTATCTATAGTCTGTCTATTATCTGTCCCCAAAGCTGAGAAAAGAGCCCAGAGTCTCACACACGGTAAGCAAGAGTCCACTCCAACGCCTAGTTTATGCCCCCATCCAAACTAATCTAATCTCTACTCCAAGGCCCCCACTACCAGAAGGGCTCATTTCATTATTACCAAGGCCTCATTCTCCCCCTTCCCTGCTAGGTACTCCCAGAATTCAATTGTCTAGAAATATAAGCTCTAGACCTTCATCTGTGCACGTAACTCACCTGCCCAAACCAAACAATACACTGGCCTCATGGCATGAATGGGGACCCCTTTCCCAAGGCTGGACTCCCCAAGATCCTCCCAGGACACCCCTGTAGTGGATGGCTGTGCAAGGGCGGGATACAGCAGCACCTTCCTCCTGGCCGAGGCTCTGGGGATCGCTTCTCTCAAAATGTCCCTGATCCCATCCCCACTCAACAACACACGCAGAAACAAGGTTAGATTTCTCTTAAAAGACAGGAAGTCAGGCAGTTGTGGTGCATGCCTTTAATCCCAGCACTCGAAAGGCAAAGACAGGCAAATCTTTGTGAGTTCGAGGCCAGCCTGGTCTACAGAGAGAATTCCAGGACAGCCAAAGCTACATAGACAAACCCTGTCTCTCAAAAAAAATCAATCAAGGCCGGGCGGTGGTAGCGCACGCCTTTAATCCCAGCACTTGGGAGGCAGAGGTAGGCGGATCTCTGTGAGTTCGAGACCAGCCTGGTCTACAAGAGCTAGTTCCAGGACAGGCTCCAAAGCCACAGAGAAACCCTGTCTCGAAAAACCAAAAAAAAAAAAAAAAAAAAAAAATCAATCAAACAAACAAAAAAACCTGGAAGAGCTGCTAAGCCCGGTGCCTTCCACCCACGTCCCGACACTAGCAGCCACCAGAATGGCTGTCTACTGCAAACGGGAGGGGTGGAAAGGCTAAACGCAACACCTCATGGGCACCTGCTCCAGAACAGAGAGCCCTGCTAAGTGCCGAGGACACGTGACCACAGGAAGGCCAGCCAGTGCAACGCACAGTCTAGCCTCTGCTTTGGGACAGTCACCTCACACGAAAACTGGCTAAAGAATTGTAGACCGGCAAGCTCTACAGAGAGGACCGGTGAGGTCCTCCGCTCCTTCCCAGCAACCCTTGCATCAAGCAAGTCATTTTTCTAAGAAAGGCCAGCCAGATGGCCTGAGAGATGGCTCTGCACTGGAGTATGTACATACTGGTCTTCCAGAGGGTCTGAAGTCGGTTCCCAGCACCCACATCGCAGTTCCCAGCTGTCTATAACTCCAACTCCAGGGGATCAGACTCCCTCTCCTGTTCTTCCTGGAAATCCATGTCTATACATAGAGAGAGATAAATGAAAAAAAATCCTTCTTTTTTTTTTTCTTTTTTCATTTCTGGGTTTTGAGACAGCATCTCACTATGAAGCTCCAGGTGTTCTCCAGACCATTCAGTTCACAGAGATCCACCTGCCACTGCCTCCTGAGTGCAGGAATTAAAGGCGTGCACCACCACACCTGGCAAATAGAAATATATATATATATATATATATATATATATATATATATATAGAGAGAGAGAGAGAGAGAGAGGCAGTCCAGAGACACTCATGAAGGGAGGCTTGCACAGCACCCTAGCCACATGGGAATAACGAGGAATTGGAATGAAGGCTCATGGCACAAGCCATTTCCTGAATCAAACAACGGCTACACACTGAGTGGAAACCCAACTCAACTATGTATTTCCTTCTTCCTGGCAGGGGACCAAACCCAAGCTCTCACACTTGTTAGGCCCACACTCTACCCCTCAGCTACATTGCCAGCCTGAGAGCTCACTGGCAGGTACTTCCACATCCATTCAATAAGAACACACACACACACAAAGACAGAGAGTGGGGAAACCACCAAAGTCTACCAGCTCCTTTCACAGATAGTGAAGCGCAGGCCTGGAGGTTAGGAGACCTACAAAGAGCGTCAGTTTGGCTAGAGACCGCTTGTTCCAGGCTTTATTCAAAGTCCCCAACTCAACTGACTGAAGCTTTCCTGGTGTTTGTACTCCTCGCTCTGCAGCAACTCTCCTGAAAACCAGCACAAATCCCCTCAAGAGAGGGAACCCAAGTCAGAGAAATTCTGAGAGCAGCTAAGTGCTCGCTTGGCAGGGGTTCAGGAGCTTCTGTGTGTACTTGTCCTGTCTGGGCTCAGCTCAAGCCCTGAGCCATTGAAGGTGCTGAGCTAAATGTAAGCATGAATAAATGAATAGCTGAGGAACTGGAAGGCAAGAAATGCTTTTTAAAGCTATGAGTGGAGAGAGACTCTTGAAAACAATAGAGCAAATGAACTTGGCATTGCCCAGAGGCCTCTGCCAGGCTTGCATCCTGGCACCTGTCCCCATTCTCCAAGGATCTTTAAAGGTCATCTTGGGCTCCTTCCTCTCCTTCATCCCCATATCAAATTAGTTTCCAAGTTCTCTTGTTTCTCCTTCTTTTCCATCGCAGTGGCTGTATCCTGGCCTAAGTCCTTATCGCATGGGGCCAGTCTGGACTCCGGCCGGCTGGGTGAGCACAAAGCCTGGCAGGCAGCTCCAAGGCCAGCTTACTGCCTCAGACTGTGCTGACTCTGGGTTTGTCTCCTCCCTCTGTGTGGCTCAGGTCTCCCCCTTATCAGCTACTCCCACATGTACCCCAGCTCCTCCTGTACCCTGTGCCAGCTCCCGGCTCGGCTACTCAGCCCCTGTGTGCCCGGGCTTTCTCTACTACCTTGCCCTCCCCCAGCCCCTTCCTCAGGTTTCAATTAGCTGCCCATAGATTGCAGCAAATTTACTGTCCCTGAAATAGAAGTGGCCCATAGTGAGGCTTAATGAGATCATCCCCCAAGGAATTTAATAAGGGACAATCCCTTTAGCTAGGCAGATGAGAGTTTAGCTGTGTGTGCAAGGGAGTGTTGGGGGAAGGGAGACAGAGGGTTCATGATGCTCTACTCCTGGGGTGTGTGGGCAGTTGGCTTGGGGATTGTCTGGATGGTGGGACTGAGAGCCAGAGAGGTGGGATGTAGCAAGACATGGCAGACTGGCTGGGTTGGGGGGGGGGAGTACAACACAGCCTTGTGGCTTCAGAAGCCTGCCAAGAACCAACAGGAAACCTGACTCCCAGTCCTCACTCTGCTGCTCCAGAGGGCCCAGGTCAGTTCTAGAGGACAAGTCGAAGAGCTTCTCAAACCTTGAGAGGAGACTGTCGAGCTGTAACCTTTTCCGTCTCCTAAACATGGTGGGGCCCGCGTCTAGCACAGTGTAGCTTGCCTTCCAAGCAGGGAAAAGAGATCACATCTTTCTCCAGCCCTTCCAAACTTTCTCTAAGCTCTGTAGCCAGGAGCCTTGCCAGCTACTGTGGGCAGCCAGCCTAGCAGATGGGGCAAGAGGGACCCAGGGTGACTCCTCAGCTGTCCGGATTTCCTCTACCTGTGCATTTGCCACTTCGACATCACAGATCCTGGACCAGAACAGTCCCCTCTGCCTTCTCAGGGGGACTAAAAGCCCCTCACCCCACACGCCCTAGAGCAGTGGGTCTCTTTCTAATGCTATGTCCTTGTAATACAGTTTCTCATGTTGTGGTGATCCCTGATCATAACATTACTTTTGTTGCTACGTCATAATTGTAATTTTACTACTTTTATGAATCATAATGTAAATATCCGGATATCTGATATTGTATATGTGGCCCCTATGGGGGTCGTGACCCACAGGTCTAGAACCATTGCTCCAGAGCAGTTGCCCCCTCTAGCAGATGAAGCCAGAAGCCCCTCAGCTGAGTTTCTAGAGTGGGAGAGCCATGCCAGTGCCTCTTGGCACTGTTCTTAGCTCTCAAAAGCTGAGATCAAGGTGTAGGGTCGGGGCAGCAGCCTAGGTCTCATGGAGACTTAGCTGAAGAAAGACCTCCTGAGATTTCCTGAGCTGCTGGCAGAATTCTTGTTCCTTTGCTGATGGTCGGCTGGATGTGATTTCAGGGGAAGGCTGCCCACGACCTGGGCCCTCTCCCACAGGTCTTCTAACAAAACAGCAACATAGTTATTCGTTCAAGCTATGGCCCCCACATGCTAGGAAGGCACATCACCCTTGTACTACTCTTCCAGTCCCAGGACAACGTGTGAATACGTGTTACTAGGGGTTAAAATCTCTTCACTTTGCCATGTTCTGTTGACTAGCAGCAAGTGACAGGTCTATATTGATAGAACTGTTTATAGGGCCAGAACAGATGGGAGATAGACAGACAGACAGACAGATCAAAAGCCAGGATGGTGGCAGCTTGTTTTTATTGTCAACTTGATTGGGACAGTGAGGCTTACCTTGGCTGTATCTCTGAGGGGGCTTTCAGAGAGGCCTGGCTGAGAGGATACCCGCCTTGAGCTTGGGCAAGTTGCCCCATCCCATGAACGGGACCCTAGACTGAGTAATGATGGCAGGGTCAGCACCAGTTACCACGCGTGTCAGCTGGCCAGATGACTTGAACCTGTTCCAGTAGGGTTTTTTTCTTTTTATTGTGGTATTGAGGATGGAACTCAGAGCACTGCGAGCTAGGTAAGCCCTTCCTCCATCGCTGAGCTTTGTCTGAAGTCCTCACGACGATAAATCCAGGTCAGGCTAAGTTTTGCTGGATGAGTTATGAAAC
The DNA here is from genome assembly GCF_950005125.1 of Chionomys nivalis. Taxonomy (NCBI): domain Eukaryota; kingdom Metazoa; phylum Chordata; class Mammalia; order Rodentia; family Cricetidae; genus Chionomys; species Chionomys nivalis. Next base: position 9,912,831 of record NC_080099.1, on the reverse strand, counting down.
TCTTTGGGTTTGGAGAGCTTTGGGAGCTTTGGAAATTCTAGTGAGGAGGTGTGAACATGGACTAACTGATGAGCGGTGTGTTCTTACCATAGGCCGCATGCAGGCCAAGGGGCTGCATTCTCACAGTCCCAGGAGGGACACCGTTGTGCTGTGTCAGCCTGTGTCCTCCCTGCGCCCCTGTCTTCCCTTCTCACTCCAGTAGACTCTGCATTCGTGAACATGGGATGGGAACAAGAGGAAGCCGGGGGTGTCTAACTCACTATTTTATATTTTCATATTGTTATTCTTATTATTTGAGGTTGGGTCTCACTATCACTACACTGCTCTAAATGACCTAGAACTTGCTATGTAGTCCAGGCTAGTCTTGAACTCACAGAGATCTTCTTGTTTCTTCTCGCTTTCTTTGTTTTTGTGGTACATAGATTGAACCCAGGGCCTTACACAAAGTAAGTAAGTACTCTCCCACTTAGCTATACCCCAGCCTTATTTATTTCTAAGAATTTGTTATTAGTATACAATTTATATAATACATAATGGGTTTTATTTGACATCCTCATAAGCGTATATAATCTATCTTTATTATATTCACTTTAGCTGCCCTCTCTTGACCCCTCCCTACTCCCACTGAAGCCCTTTCTCTTCCATCTCCCACTTTTTCTACTCTCATATTTTTTTCCCTGATTAGTTTAATTAGGCTTACTCACAGGAGCGTGGGCACCTTATTAGTGTCTACACCATTAAAGGAAAACACTCTCCCTCTCCCAGCAGTCACTGACTGCCCATGAATCCACAGGGAAGGGGGGCCCCAGGCCACATCAGAATGTTCGAAAATCCAGTCTCTTGCAGGCGACGTGCAGGTCAGCAGAGCTGCCTTACTGTGCCTGAACCACGCTATTCCTCAGCACCACCCCCTCCACCCCTTCTCTGGCTCTTCGGTCATTCTGCCATCTTTTTTTTTTAATTTTTTTTATATTTACTTATTATGTATACAATGTTCTGTCTGTGTGTATGCCTGCAGGTGAGAAGAGGCACCAGACCTCATTACAGATGGTTGTGAGCCACCATGTGGTTGCTGGGAATTGAACTCAGGACCTTTGGAAGAACAGGCAATGCTCTTAACTGCTGAGCCATCTCTCCAGCTCCCCATTCTGCCATCTTGTCTATGACTTTCCTGAGCCATAAAGGGGGTTCTTTTTACTTTCTACTTTGAAACAGGGTGTCATTAAACTATCCAGGCTGGCCTTGAACTCACTGTAGCTAGAGCCTGAGCTCCAGATCCTCCTGCCTCAGCCTCCCAAGTATGATAGGGCTACAAAACTGCGTGACCAGGCCTGGCTCTGACTCTCTCTTGCTGATTTTCCTCAAATCTGCTAAAGTCCCGTATTTTGAGAATACCAGGTTTTGACAAAAACTTCAGAAACAACCAACCAAATAAACAAAAACACCCTGGAAGTGGCTCTCTTATCCCAGGCGGGGTTGAAGGCTGGGCTTCTGAAAGCACTCCTGAGCTAGCAGACACCAAAGCAAGCCCTGTAGGTCCTTTAAACAAACTGAAATTTGGCCGCATGACAGCATTCATCTCCTCCCGTGGAGGGAAAGGGCATCGTCGCTGGGGCCACCCCAGGATGCGCTGCCAGCCAGCCTTCTCTTGCTCTTTCTCTCCAGCCATCACCATTGCCTAAACAGCTGTTGCTCAACAAATGCTCCCGAAGACTCTCTTCCGGTGCAAACTTGACAGGTGACCTGTCTGTGGACGCTCTAGGTACCGCCCCCATAGGTTCCTGCGCCGCTAACACCCTGGGGTTGGGTGTTGGTTTGGGAGACTCAGTGACCTAGTTTGTCCTGGTGGGCATCGGGTTCCATTGTGTTAACCTCCATCAGGGAACTGAGCTTCACGGTGAATTAGCAAAATCCCAGGCCTTGTGTAGAACAATAGATTGGTTGCGGAGCTTGTACCCCTGCCAGACTGTGTTTCTTCTCCACATATCCACCTAGAGCCTTTCCTGGATTGAGTTTGTCTTTTTTATTGTTGTTGTTTGGAAATATTTTAAAGTTATGACTGCCCTCTGGTGTCTGAAATTATGTATGCAGCGCCCGTGCCTTTCAAACACGATCCCAGATGGGGAATTTGAGTACCATGAGCCTGGGAACTGCTGAGGTAGGTTTCTGAGTTATTCAGACTCAGGATCACGAGTGCAAAGTGGGTGGCAACGACTTTCTGCGTTTATGAGCGTAAAAGTCAGACTTTAGTAGATAATTGGTCAGGTCATTTCAGGATTTGTTTTTGGTTTTGTTTTTTGAGGTTTGGGAATGTGTTCAGTTGCCCTGCTGTTTAATCCTAGTGCTATGCAGAGTGCTGGCAGGATAAACAGTAACTACTCCAAGAGGTTGACGGAATGAATGGACCAGTTCCTTAAAGGAATAACTCCATTCATTTTTTAAATTGAATTCCTTTTTTTTTTTAGATTTTTTTTTTTATTATGTATACAACATTCCTTCCATGCAGGCATACATGCCAGAAGAGGGCACCAGATCTCATTATAGATGACCATGAGCTACCATGTGGTTGCTGGGAATTGAACTCAGGACCTCTGGAAGAGCAGTCAGTGCTCTTAACCTCTGAGCCATCTCTCCAGCCCCAACTCCATTCATTTTTATCTTAGTTTGCTGTCTTTCCACAGATTTTTTAAAAAGGTATTTGAAAAAAATCTACATTTACTTTTTAAAAATTGTCCAAATTAGAACAGATTAGTTTCTTTAATATGATAGAACCAGGCTTAGAGCAAAACTTATTTGGTAGACTATTTTCTGCTCAACTCAGGAGCACTAGGCTCCCCACTTTGGCAGACTGTGTTTCCCAGGACAGCTCTGTGCTCTCATTGTATAATCCTGACAATGGTGAGGAGGGAGGTGATGGAGATCTGGAGAGAATGCTCAGCTGTAAGAGGCCTTGCTGCGGCATTCACAGAGAACTTGGTTCCTAGCACCTTGCTGGGCAGCTTCACCAACCTTCTTTAACTCCAACTCTCTGCCTTTGAGGATACCCCACACACACATGCATATCCTCACACACAGACACTCACACAAACACACAACTGGAATAAATAAATCTAAGCCAAGCAGCCAAGCATGTTGGTGCACCTTTGATCCAGCACTTGGGGCCAGAGGCAATCGGATCTCTGTGGATTTGAGGCTATCCTGATCCGCATAGTGAGTTCTAGGACAGCCAGAGCTACATCATGAGACTGTGTCTCAAAAGAAAAAATCTAAAAAAGAGAACACAGTGGAATCCTAGTAACATCTATGTATTTTTTAATATGCTATTTTTTTTCTTGGTGGTATGGGGCGCTATTTTAAGAAAGCATGTCTCACTCTAAGCCAAGCTGACCTGGAACTCTCTATGCAGCCCAAGCTGGTCTTGAACTCAAGGTGATTCTCTTGCTGGGGCCTTCTGAGTGCTAGGATGGCAGGCAATTACCACCATGCCTGACTGTTCTAACAAATACTTAAATAACAGTGCCAAAGATGTATGAGGATGTGGGCCTGAACAGAGTAGAGATTACTACGATCATTTCAGAAAATGTTTTGATAGAAATTTCTAGTTTAACATACAACAATTTTTTTTCCTAAATGCGTATTTACATATACTAAGTGATATAAATGGTACTATATCGTAGTTGTTCATATCTATGGGCTTTGCATGTGTAGATTCTACTGAACATAGAAAATATTTAGTTAAATATACATTCGTACTGACATGTACAACCTTTCCCTTTCTCATTCTCTAAACAATACAGGGTAGCAACTATTTGCATTGTATTGGATATTATAAATAATCTAGAGGTAATTTAGAAGGCCAGGCATGGTGACATATGCCTTTAATCTCAGCACTTAGGGACAGAGGCAAGTGATTCTCTGTGAATTCTGGGCCATCCAGGGCTACAGAGTGAGACCCTGTGTCAAAAACAGATAAATAATAAATAAATAAATGTCTTAGTTGGCGTTTTATTGCTGTGATGAGACACCATGACCATGGCAACTCTTATAAAGGAAAACATTTAATTGGGGCTGGCTTACAAGACAGGCTTCACGGCAGAAAGCATAGCAGTGTGCAGGCAGACATGATGCTAGAAGGTAGCTCAAAGTTCTACATCCAGATCCGCTGGCAACAGGAAGAGACAATGAGATGCTAAGTCTGCTAAGTCTGGCTTGAGCTTCTGAAATCTCAAATCCCACCCCCACTCCCACCCCCAGTGACACAGTTCCTCCAACAAGGCCACCCCTCCCAACAGTGCCATTCCCTATGGGCCTATGGGGGCCATTTTTATTCAAACCATCCGAATAAATAAATAAATGTGATTTAAAGTATGTAGCAAGTAAGAGTTCATGATAAACACAGACCCATTACCTTTGGGAAGAGATAATATATAGTAAGGTTACCAGCTCTTGCTGAGTAATCAGTAGTTCTCAATATGTTTGTGTTGTTTGTTTTGTTGTTATTGAATGAGAGTCTCCTGTAGTCCTGGTTGGTCTTGAATTTAATATGCGTGTAACTGAAGATGACTTTGAATTTCTGATCCTCCTGTCTTCATCTCCCTAGTGCTGGGATGACAGGCATGTGTTACCATGCCCAGGTGAAACTTTATACACTTAAAAAGAAATTTATACATATGGTGTTTTGCCAAAAAAACCCCTTTTATGTGTATGAGTGTTTGCCTGTATATATGTCTATGTACAACATTCATGTAATGCCCAAGGAGGCCAGAAGAGAGAGTTAGATCCCCTGGGACTGGAATCACAGATGGTTGTGTGAGCTGCCATGTAAGTGCTGGGAACTGAACTTGAGTTTTCTGTGTTTATAATAAAAACGTAATACAAATAAGCAAAGTCTATGCATAGATAAGACATTTACACCACATAAGACATAAGTTTTGCTTAGCTTACAAAACTAAGATTTAGACTGGGAAGTCCGATGGTCTTTGAATTTATAGACTGCCTCTCTGAGATTGAGGGAAAATTCTTATCTTTATAATCCCACTACATAAGATCATGCTTAGTGGGTGCTAAGAACTGAGCCAATGAACAGTGAAGAAGGTCTTCCAGCTGTGGAGTCTGACACCCGAGAGTTGCCTGCGGTCTTTAAGGTCATACTGTAGGCAGCAGAAGAATGAGCTCCCATGCTCTGTGTTGAACAGACTGAAAACCCGGATCCTGAAGAGGGAGAGGGAGCACTCCCGCCTCCCTGCACTGTGGAGGCAGGCTGTCAGCCTACAAATGCTGCAGAGTTTAAAGAGAACCAAACATGTGGGAGCCGGCTGCTGTGAGAGAAGCCTAAAAATACACACCTGTACAATGTGAGGGGCAGCAAGTCGAGGTCAGAAGGGACACACGCAGCATGCTCCCAAATAAAGGTGGCAGACTGGCCTCTCAGTGGGGTCCCATCCAACCCACAGCCTCAGCAATCCAGGTACAGAGCCGCAGCCAGCCTAGGGTAAACCATCTCTCACGTGCTCCTGTGATAACCCACAAGAAAAAGTTTCCCTGGCAACCAAAGACATCCAATACCATCATTCCGCTCCTAAAATAGTTCCAGCCACATCTTCACAGCAATGTCTTCTCATTCATGCCACACCTCTCACCCACCAGGCAGCTTCCAGGGGCAGACGTATCAACAACTCAAGATCATCCCTGGCTACATACTGACTTTGAGGCCAGTCAGGTCTACATAAGACCCTGTTCAAAAAAGCAGACAACAAAGACAAACAGGACTATACATAATATATGTTCCTGAATTGGGTGATTTTATATACTTTGCATTATTAAGATAAGTGAAGAAATTTGAGTATGAATCATACTACAGTAATATTTCATCAATATTAAATTTCCCAAATTTGATCATTTTACAGTGCTTAGCTGCAAATGTTTCAGTTCTTAGGGGATGGATATAGTGAGGGAAGTAGTGAGACTTGTAGTCTAAAGTCAGACATAGAGACAAAACAACAGGGGCTGCCCCTCATACCACCTCCCCAGTACATACAACTAAGTTCACAGCAGAAAACAGTGCTTCCTATATCCTTTCTTTTATTCATTGACTTGTTTTTTTTAAATTGTTATTTGTGTGTGGACGTACACATGCCACAATATACACATGGAAGTCAGGGGACAGCTTGCAGGAGTTGGTTCCCTTCTTCCACTATGTGGGTTCACATAGTTGAATTCAGGCTGTCAAGCTGGGCAGCAAGTGCCTTCCTTTAGCCACTGAGCCATCTCACCAGCTGTGGTGGTTTGAACAAGAATAAATATCTTAGAGTGCTTGCTCCCTAGTTGGTGGAACTGTTTGGGGAAAGATTAGGAGGTGTGGCCTTGTTGGAGGAGGTGTGTCGCCGAGGGTGGGCTTTGCAGTTTCAAAAGCCTCCTGCCACTCCCAGTTAGCTTTCTCTCTCTGCCTTACTTGTGGATCAAGATGTGAGCTCTCAGCTATCCTGCTGCCATTCTTTTGCTCCATTATCATGGACTCTGAACCTCTACAACTGTGATTCCAATTAAACACTTTCTTTTATGAGCTGTCTTGGTTATTATGTCCCTTAACAGCGACAGAAAAGAAACACATAAGAGAAGTTGGTACCAGTAATGGGGCATTGTTATGACATGCTTAACCATGCTTGGGTTTTTTTTCTAGAGGAATGTCGAAGACTTTGGAATGTTATACTAGGAAAGCAGTTGAATGCCATAATCAGAGACTAATAGGTCATCCTAGCAGGAATATGGAAGGCAATGCTGCGAGATGTGTAGAAGGTGGAGGCACAGCTCAAGAGGTATCAGAGGGGAACAATATTGGCAACCAGGCTAGGGACCATTCTTGTGATACTTAGATAAAACATGTGGCTGCTTTCTACTCCAGTTCTAAGAATTTGCTTGAGGCAAAATTGAAAAGTAATGGATTAATTTATTTGGTGAAAGAGATTTCAAAACAGTCTAATATTGGCTCTATTGCGTGGTTATTAGTAACCACATTTATCTAGGTCTACAATTAAAAAAGGGCAAGTAGGGTGAAAAGAGGACTGGAAAAATTTATGTTAGAGCCAAGGTGTGTGCTTAAAAGAAATAAGGAGATAGGGCTGGAGAGATGGCTGCTCTTCTAGAGGTCCTGAGTTCAACTCCCAGCAACCACATGGTGGCGAACAGCCACCTATAATGAGATCTGGCATGCAGGCATACATGGAGGGAATGTTGTAGACATAATAAATAAATAAATCTTTAAAAAAAAAAAGGAGGGGCTGGAGAGATGGCTCAGTGGTTAAGAGCATTGACTGTTCTTCCAGAGGACCTGAGTTCAATTCCCAGCAACCACATGGTGGCTCACAACCATCTATAATGAGATCTGGCACCCTCTTCTGGTGTGCAGGCATACGTGGAGGCAGAATGTTGTATACAAAATAAATAAACATTAAAAAAAAAAAAAAAAAAAAAAAAAAGGAGAGCAAGATGAGGCCTGACCTGCATTGTTATAAAGGGAGAAGTACCCTCAGGGAAAGACTCCACCCAGACATTCCAACAATCTGAAAAAGCAAAAAGTCTAAGAAATGTTATACCCCTGAAGAACAATAACTAAGAAAAGCTTCTGCAGATATGACACAAGGGGGCCAGGCTCCAATCCCAAGTGGGAGGCCAAATTTGGCGGTATTGTCCACATGGTTTTAGTGTCATGAAAAATACATGAGTAAAGGGGTTGTGGAATTTTCATCTGACGTTAAGGAGAGTTACTGAAGCCAGGTGTGTGGCAGAATCCATTCGTGGAGATCCTGAGAGATTATTGAGTGAAACTGTGAAGGTGTGAAACCTGTATTACACTGGAGACCCTGAGATGTTAGATCAGCCAGAGCCATGGAATAACTGCCAAGAAGAAGCTACATTCAGGGGTGTAACCAGCCTGAGAGAGAGATGTGTCTTACAGGCAGCAAGCTGGAAGGGCACAGCCATCTAAGCCCTTTGACATCAATAGAATTTGGAGTTGACACTACTGGATTTTTGTCTTTCTTCTTTATGGTATTTCTTCATTTTGGTATATCTCCATTATGCTCCAATTCTGCCCTTTTGGAACATCAGTACATACTCTGTGCCACTGCATGTTGGAAGTATGTAGTTTGCCTTTTGATCTTCCAGAGGGTTGCAATTAAGAGATTACCTTGAGATTCAGAAAAGATTTGGACTTTTAAACTGTTAAAACTCTGAAATACTATGGGGCCTTTTGGAGTTGGACTAAATGCACTTTGCATCATGACATGCAGCTGGCCTATGGGGGCCAGGAAGTGGGATGTGATGGCTTGAATGAGAATGGCTCCTATAGGCTCGTATGTTTGGATTCTTGATTCCCAAGTTTGGGAAGAATTGGGATGTGTGGCCATGTTGGAGGAAGTATGTCACTAGAGCCAGACTTTTCAAAAATTCATAGCATTCCCAGTGTTCTTTTTGCCTCCTATTTGTGGATTAAGATGTGAGCTCTCTGGCCCTGTCCTTGGCAGAAGCCACAAAGTGGTCATGGGAGAGCTGGTCCCGCCCTGCTCCAGCCACCACATGGTTTTCCTTAGTTGATGGCTTCTGGTGTTGATGTGGGAAGTCCTTCTGTAAATGTGTTGCTTTTGTTGGTTAATGAATAAAGAAGTTGTTTTGGCCAGTGGCTTAGCAGAATAGAGCTAGATGGGGAAAACTAAACTAAATGCTGGGAGAAAGAAGGCAGGGTCAGGGAGACACCATGTAGCCACCAGAGGGGAAAGACGTGAGCTGCCAGCTGGAACCTTGCCTGTAGGCCACAAGCCTTGTAGTAAAATATAAAATAATAGAAATGGATTAAGATGTAAGAGCTTGGCCAGGCAGTGGTGGCTCACACCTTTAATCCCAGCACTCAGGAGGCAGAGGTGTGTGGCAAGGTCAGCTGTTCTACAAGAGCTAGTGCCAGGATAGGCTCCAAAGCTATACAGAAAAACCCTGTTTCAAAAAGCAAAACAAAACAAAAAAAGATGTAAGAGCTTGCTAGGAATATACTAGAGTGATTGGCCAAACAGTGATTTAATAAGCAGTGATTTAATTAATACAGTTTCTGTGTGGTTATTTCAGGAGTCTGGGTGGCCGGGAAACGAACAAGAGCCTCCTACAACAAATTGGCACACAATGTGGTTGACTGTATCCATGTTAAACCTAAGAAAGCTTGGAAAGGAATTCCAGACACAAAAGAACAGAGTTAAGCATAGCTTACCACCGTGCCTCCTTAAAGAGCTCTTCCTGATTCAGCAGTATTAAAAAAAAAGTTTTTGCAATGGTGGCTTCCTGGACCATGCTGCCAGCACAAACGCTGACTCTTTCAGGAGATCCAGCTACAGAGCGTGTAAATGGAGTTTGTGAGCAGAGTGCTACAGTTTGATTAATGGCAACGCAGACCTGCTGTGTCTAGACCCTGGGTCTGGGGCAGAGAGAATGGCTCTCAGAGGCAATGAATGGACCTCTGACATATTGAACTGGGCAGAGCCAAAAGACAAAGCAGCCTTGTTGGCCCTAGCCACACCCACTTAGCAAAATAAGAAAAAAGAAAAAGATACTTCTGGTCAGAAAATAATTACAGATACACAATAAAGACAGATTCAGATAAAAAAGACCTCTAAATTAGTCAGTGTTGGATAAATGTATGTAGGCTTGGGAGAGAGAAGAAAAAGTAACAGGAATAAAGAAAACTAAGCCATATAAAAATGGAAAATACACAGTCTGGATTATGTATATTATTGTGTTTTATTTGAATTTTTTGACTGCAGAGAGACATTTGATTCTGGGGACTGCTAAGCTAAGCCAACATATATATTTTAAAGGCTTCTTGATTTAAAGGTTTCTTGACTTCAAAGTTTGAGTCTAAGGATATGTTGCTTTGGAAAAGAGGTTCTTTTTTGATTCCACAGAGGATGAGAACCTGTGGAATCCTTCCAGACTATGTGGTTTGATGGACCAAGATCCCCCAAAGGTCACCATAAACACCCCCAAAACTTACTTCACTCAACTAAAAGCAGGAAGTAGTTTGGAGAGAACTATGCCCAAATTCCCTAAATGATTGTTTATAAATGTCTATTTACATTTAAAGGGGGATATGTTATAAAGATTTGCATTGGTATGGATCTTGGTTTATTGACACAAATTTAAGATCAATTTTGTTATATATATTTTCTGCTCTTAAGGTATTGTATTTGTACAGCTCACTTAAAAATGTAATGTATAATTAAGAAATATAGGTTACTAGACAATCATCTATAATAGTCAAACTTGTAGTCATGTTAGATTTTTTTCCTTTTTCTATTTTATTTATTATGTACACAGTGTTCTGTCTCCATGTATGCCTGCAGGCCAGAAGAGGGTACCAGGTCTCATTGTAGATGGTTGTGAGCCACCATGTGGTTGCTGGGAATTGAACTCAGGACCTCTGGAAGAGCAGTCATTGCTCTTAATCTCTGAGCCATCTCTTCAGCCCATCAGTTAGGTTTTCTAGATGTATAGAGATATACTTCACATGGATAGTTATTCTTCAAACCTTTCAAAGACTACAGAATATGGCATTTAAAATGTTTGAGAACTGAGGATTTTTCATGATGAGACACATCTGCTCCTGGCAGTATCAATTACTTCAAGAGGAATTGGGCACTGAACAGGCTCCTTATGTAGTTTGCTAACCATTTGGGCAAGAAACTGCTCTTGCCCAAACTACTTGATGGTATGCTGTATAAACTGGACATTCAGGACTCACAGAAAAATGACTGCTGAACTTACCTAAAGGTGAGACTGTCCTTCAGGGTTCCTGCTTCATGAAAGAGTTTGCCAGACATTCTGCAGGACACAGAAGAAAGTGACTGACAAACTGCCATTATAGGCAGAACTGTCTTTGAAATTTCCTTCTTCATGGAAAAGTCTGCCAGATACTATGGGCCTGTAGGCTGAAGATGAGTGCCCCAATGTTACAGAACTTTGGGTGAGTATCCAAACAAGATGTCTCTGTCAATTCTAGAGTTTTGGAAGTTGCTTACAATGTACTTCCTGTTTACTTAGGTAATATTATATCCTTCTAGAGTCTTTGATGGAATTGAAGAATAGTTATAATTAGTTTTTCTTATTTACGATAAAAGATAAAGTAGTGACTTAAATAATATAGTTTCTGAGTGATTATTTCAAGTCTGAATGGCCAGGAAGAAACAAGCGGCCTCTTACTACAATGGGGCGGGGGGGGGGGGGGGTTTGACTACTAGCAATTTGATCACGTTGTAGTGAATATACGGACAACACAGAATGGACTTGTTTTTTCTTTTGGGGGGAGGGGGATGGTCACGGGCTGGGGGCAGACATGGGAAGATGGAGGTGAGTATAATCAGGACACATGATGTGAGATTCCCAAATAATCAATAAAAGTATAACTTAAAAAAAAAAAGATGGCTAGGCAGTGGTGCACATCTGTAATTCCAGCACTCAGGAGACAGAGGCAGGCAGATCTCTGAGTTCAAGGCCAGCGTGGTCTACAGAATGAGTTCCAGGACAGCCAGGACTACACAGAGAAACACTGTCTCAGGAAAAAAAAAAAAAAAAAAGTGAGCTCTTAACTGTCCTTGTCCCTGCACCTTTGCTGTTGTCACCGACTCTAACACTCGGAAACCAGTAAGTCCAATCAAACACTTTCGTTTATAAGTTGCCTTGGTCATGGTCAGCAAAGAACTATTACACCAAAGCAGGGACTCAAGCAGAGTGAGAACCTGGAGGTGGAGCTGATGCAGAGGCCATGAAGGAGGCTGCTTACTGGCTTGCTCAACATGGATTGCTCAGCCTGCTTGCTGTACACCAGGACCACCAGTCCACAGATGGCACTACTCCTAGTGAGCTTGGACCCTCCTATATCAATGAAAATATTTGTAGCATAGGCTTTCTCAGTCTGGTGGGGGTATTTTCCAGAGAACCCTCTTCCCGAAGTTCCCATTGTTGATGTTAAACCAGCCTGCACACAGTTCCAGCTTCATTTCTCTGTATCATTCAAACTTTCTATTTCTTCAACAATGGGGTCTTAGCATCTAGTTATGGTGCTCAACCAAGAGCAACAGCAATACACTATGTTGTTTTGAGAGCCTCTGGAGCCTCCTTGACTAGTAATTCATAGGAAGGTATCCTATGCCAGGCACTGAGAATTTCATTTAATAACTCAGGTCTTCTGGGGGAAGCATTGTCCATCCATTCAGAGCATCTCCATTAGAACATGTGTGTATATTTATACATATATTTAAAAACACATACACACATACATATATTAAAACAGGCATGGTGACGTACACCTTTAATCCCAGCATGCAGGAGGCAGAAGCAGATGGATCTCTGTGAGTTCCAAACCAGCCTAGTCTTCATAAGTGCCAAGACAGCCAGGACTACATTGTGAGACTCTGTCTCAAAATAACATGAATAACAAAAACAAAAATGAATAAAAACACGTACCTTAAAATTAGTTTACAGAGTATGAAGCCCTAAGGCTTCTCCATCCATACTTAGTTTTGGATAACCCTACCATTCACTCCACTCAAACTCTTAATGCTAGAAATCCCCGTTTTCAGGTGTTCTACTAGCCCTACCTCCCTAAAGACCTCTCCCCTTCCCTTTCTAGATTCTTGACCTCTGCAGACACTCCCACTCAGACACACAAATCTAAAAATTTGAAGATATGATCTGTATATGCGAGAGAGCATGAGGTATTTGTCTTTCTGGGCCTGAATTACCTCATTTAATATTAGCACTGCAAGCACCACACATTTCCTAGGACTCTCTTAGCACTGGACTCCAGGCAGAGAAGATACAGTCTGGAGGCAGATGTCAAGGCAGCATGCTACAGAGACAAAGGCCATGCTAGGTCACTGAAGCCCACTTTCCCTTGCTCGAAATTTTTAATATTCTTCACTGTTGTATCTTTTGCTTGAGCCAGGATCAGGACATAGCCTGGTTTGGTCTTTAACTCTCAGCCCTCCTGCTTTTACAGCACAGTGATTACAGGTATGTGCCACTACCCTCAGCCATTTACATTGAGTAGAGGTCATCGTTCCTGTGACTTTTTGTTCTCACTGTAACTTTTGAAAATCAACCATCAGTTAAACTAGATACTCTGAATTGTCTCCATGGCCTTTTCTTTTTATGTTATTTCTCTGTATATATCTTGCTTAGAATTTTGTTCAGGTTTGGGGATGGCTCTGCGGTCTCCTTGGATAGAGTAAACTATAGCCTAGAATTCCTTTTTGTTTGCAGTTGAGGCAGAGAGAGAGTCTGTGCAAGTTAAAGAGCAGATGGCAAGGCAGGCCCTTGACAGTATTACACATCTTCTCCCAGGTACTCGGGCAGGCACTGGTCAGGCACCGTCTCCTGTGGGGCACTACCAATGTGCTTAGCATCCCAAATCAGATTAGCTTTGGCTCGGGCCAGTATGGTTGAATTTTGCCATCTGCCTGTGGACACTCTAAGAAAGCCTAGTTCATACATCTAGTAAAGCTTCCAGTCTATCACTGAGAGAAGTCAGGTACTAAACAGGAACTTGGAGGCAGGAGCTGAAGCAGAGACCACAGAGAAATGCTTACTAGCTTGCTCAGGTTGCATTTTTATAGCCAGCACCATGTGGCCAGGAGTGTCATGGCCCACAACGGGCAGGGTCCTCTCATAGCAATCACTAGTGATGAAAATGCCCTACAAATTTGCATACAGGCCAATCTGAGGAAGGAATGACTCCAGTTTATTTCAAGTTGACAAAAACCAGCAGAGACATGTACACCACACTTGTTGAATGAGCTGTGGGCTGCGTTCCTGCCACCCAGCTCCCGGCCGCCTGGCTAGCTTATGCCCCAAAATAACAACACACAAACTGTATTCATATAAACATTGGGCTGGAGACTGAACAGAGCTTTGTGTATGCCAGGCAAGCATCCTATCAACTGAGTTACACTCCAGTCCAGGATCTTCTTATTTTTAAGTTTTTTATATTGGTCTTTGAGCCTTTTGGTTATCCTAATAAAAGGCATGAAATATGAATTTACCACCATAAGCTATATAATTCCTCTTTCCAGCACTGGCTTAAAGGTCTAATTTTTTCCAAAAATATATTAACATTTGGAGACTGGCCAGTGTGAGTTGCTCAGGAATAGAGGCAAAGCCCTAGAGAAGGAAGCAGGCAGATGTCCACTGACCTAGCCGGTGAGAACTGTCATGATGGTCACCTAAGGGGAATACTGAAGGATTCCTTTTTTAAATGTGAATGAGTATTTTGCCTGCATGTATGTCTGTGAACCACATATGTGCCTGGTGCCTGCAGATGCCAGATGTCAGATTCCCTAAAACTAGACTAATGGATGGTTTTGAGTCACCATATGGGTGCTGAGAATCAAACCCAGGTCTTCTACAAAACCAACAAGTTCTCTACACTGTTGAGCCATCTCTCCAGCTCCTCCCCAATTTTTGAAAGATTCTTAACTGTCAGGTATACAGTAAATAACAGGTAACACAAAATGTTTTTTCCTATAAAAACTGTATTCAGGCCAAAACATTTAAATGCATGACCAAAACCTGTTATTTTATCAAGAAGGATATTGTTAAGTCCTCTAGGAACAGTCATTTACTTCTTGGGAAAAGGATGTCTACTTGGCTGTCACAGTTCCATCATGTCTACTTTCTTTGTAAGTTCAGCTTCGATGGCATCCTAGAGAAAAGAAATAAGTCATAAATTATTAACATAACTAAAATAAGATAAGTAGAAAAGGAAAGCATTAAAACAAATTTTATTTATTTTTTGTAGTCCTAGAGACCAAATTGAGGAACTTATGTAAATTAGTGAAGCCCTCTACTGCTGAGCTACATTGCCATCCCTTGGTGTGTGCATGTGTGTGCACATAAGTGTCTGCTACTAGTGAAGCCCTCTACTGCTGAGCTACATTGCCATTCCTTGGTGTGTGTGGTGTGTGCGTTTGTGTGCACATAAGTGTCTGCTACTAGTGAAGCCTTCTACTGCTGAGCTACATTGCCAGCCCATGTGCATGCATGTGTTAGTGTATGTAGTTTTGAGAGTCTTGCTATGTAGCTTTAGCTAGTGTCAAACTTGAAGTAATCCTTCTGCCTTGGCCTTCTGAGTAGTGAAAAACTTAAAAATACTATTGAGAATTTCAAATGCGCTTTTAAATATTCACTTGCTTTTATATCAACCCATCCTCTCCACTCCAACTGCCCTGCTGTGAAACATTAGTTGAAAATGTGTTACATTTGTTTATGCTGTGGAACATTTGGTTAATAATGCAAAGATGTGTTGTATTCTTTTAACTCTGTGACACTGTGTTATTCTGCCTGTCTAAAACACTTGATTGGTCTAATAAAGAGCTGAACTGCCAATAGCTAGGCAGGAGAAAAAAAATAGGCAGGACTGGCAGGAAGAGAGAATAAATAGAAGGAGAAATCTACACTCAGAAAAGATAGAGGAGCGAGAAAAATAGAAGAGAAGGACATCAGGGGCCAGCAACCCAGTTACACAGCCAGCAACGGAATAAGAAAAAAAGGTACACAGAATAGAGAAAGATAAAAGCCCAAAGGCAAAAGGTACAGACAGAACACTGTATACATAATAAATAAATATTTTTTAAAAAAAGATCAAGTCGGGGGCCGGAGAGATGGCTCAGTGGTTAAGAGCATTGCCTGCTCTTCCAAAGGTCCTGAGTTCAATTCCTGGCAACCACATGGTGGCTCACAACCATCTGTAATGAGGTTTGGTGCCCTCTTCTGGCCTGCAGACATATGCACAGACAGAATATTGTATAAATAATAAATAAATATTAATAAAAAAAACAAAAAGATCAAGTCTCTATATAAGGTCCTTTACAATTTCTTTTTTTTTTTTTTTAAGATTTATTTATTTATTATGTATACAGTGTTCTGTCTGCATGTATACCTGCAGGCCAGAAGAGGGCACCAGATCTCATTACAGATGGTTGTGAGCCACCATGTAGTTGCTGGGAACTGAACTCAGGACCTCTCGAGAACATCCAGTGCTCTTAACTGCTGAGCCATCTCTCCAGCCCCGAAATATTTATTTATATTTATGTGCATTGGTGTTTTTGCCTGCATGAATATCTGTGCAAGAGTGCCAGACCCCCTGGAACTGGAATTATAGACAGTTGTGAGCTGCCATGTGGGTGCTGGGAATTGAACCCCGGTCCTCTGGAAGAACAGCCAGTGTTTTTAACCATTAAGCCATCTCTCCAGTTCTCCTTTACAATTTCTATCACAAACCCTGTCTTGGGCTATGTATGCCCAAGCAGTTGAACCTCATCGCTTGACACAGCTTAGAAATCTTATTATCTCAATTTAATAATTGCTAATTAAAAAGGGGGAAATGAAGGAAGGAAAACGGGAACTACTTACTAATTCTCTCTTTGCCTCTTCAATTTTCACTTGAGCAAGAGATGGATTCTTAAAAAGGAAAACAAAACAAGGAAAGGTCTGATGAGAAGTTTCACACGGGCTCTGCTGAATACTGTTGGCACTATTTTTGGAAGCTCTAACCTTCAAGAGGAAGAGGTCACTATGGGAAGTTTTTCAAGACAGGGTTTCTCCACTGTCCTGGAGAAGCCCTAACTGTCCTGGAACTTGCTTTGTACACCAGACTGGCCTTGAATTCACAGGGATTTCCCCTGCCTCTCCCTCCCGAGTGCGGGGATTAAAGGCATGTAATCCCACTACCCAGTCCTGTAGGAGCCATTTTCTTTTAATTAATTAATTAGTTAGTTTGTTTGTTTATTGGTTTTTTGAGACAGGGTTTCTCTGTGTAGTTTTTTGGAGTCTGCCCTGGAATTTGCTCTGTAGACCAGGTTAGTCTTGAACTCACAGGGATCTGCCTGCCTCTGCCTCCTGAGTGATGGGATTAAAGGTATATGCTACCACCTCCCAGCTTATGGAGGCATTTTCTCAATTGAGGTTATCTCCTTCAGATAACTCTAGTGTGTGTCAAATTGACATCAAACTATCTAGCACAAGATTGGTTCCTGGTTTCTGTATTGTTCTCTGCTTCCAGGTCTGCCATGTTGTACTGACCTGTTCCACCTGCCTTTCCCACCACTATGGCTAAAACTATGAAAATGTGAGCTTTGCTACCAAATGAGTCTTTGCTCCCTTAAGTTGTTTCTGTGAGGGATCACGGTCACAGTGATACAAACAAAACAAAAAGGAAAGTCACTTCACAACACAATCCCTTCAAAAGCCAAGGAAAGTTAGCGAGAGCACCCAGCACACAGACAATACTGAAATTTACCAATAACCATGTGTGTGTGTGTGTGGGGGGGGGGTTAAGACAGGATCTTGGCGGGAAAGATGGTTCACTAGGTAATGGCACTTGCGCCAAACCTGGGGATGAGTGAAATTCTTAGTAAGACAACCAGCTCTGGCCTCCACGCGTACTGTGACACTCACCCTCTCCCCCAACAAAAGTAAATGTAACAAGACAGAGCCCAAACTGGCCTTGAATTCAAGACCTCAACCTCCCAAGTGCCGTGGTCAGAGATATGGTCCACCATGCCAAGCACACCACTGTCTTTGTTTTGTTATTCAGATACAAAATTTTATTCTGTAGCCAAAGCTATCTTAGAACTCACAGTGAACCTCTGCCTCGGCCTCCAAGTGTTCAGATTACAAGTGTGAGTCACCATTCTCAGTTCTGCCACTGATTTTACACCCTTGGAACACAAACCCACTATGCTCTGATCTCTTAGTGTCTTTAGAGAAGGTTTGAAGATGAGACTCCAAAAAAACCCCTAATAACAATTACCGGCATTAAATCTAAATAGGACTCCAATTTCTTCTTCAGGGGTAAAGTCTGCTGTTTTAGTTCCATGAGTTTCTAGAAATGAAAAGAGAAATATCCACAAAACAACTAAATAGTGCTCATTTCTGAAATAAAATGCAATAAAGCATTACTATATAGGGATCTGACTGAGATAGACTCTTGGCTTCCTGAAGGTCGGCAACCAATCTACCACTGAACTACACTGTCCAATCCACAGGTATTTTAAATCAAAAAACTTCAAACAGATCAGCTCATTTCTAATAGAAACAATACTTTCCCAAATGTTTAGAATAAATTATATTCCTACTTACACAGTATAGGACTACAGAGGCTAACAATATGGTTCAGGGGTAAAGCCTGGAGAGCTAAGGTTTTTCTATTTTCTTTTAATTGTATTTTATTTTATGGTATAAAGTTTTTGTTTGTTTTGTAACCTTTTTTATGTGCCCCTAGAGGTAAGAATAATGTACTGAATCCCCTGGAACTAGAGTCACAGATGGTTATAAGCCACTGTGTGGGTGCTAGGAGACAACCTGGGTCCTCAGCAAGAGCACAAGCACTGAGCCATCCCTCCAGCCCGTTTCATTTTTTACGTTCATTTTCTGTGTATGAGTGTTATGCCTGTATATACGACTGTGAGTCATATGTATTCCTGGTGTCCACAGAAGCAGGTGTCAGGTCCCCTGCAAGTGGAGTTACAGACAGTTGTGAACCACCATGTTGGTGCTTTCTACAAGAGCAGTCAGTGCTCTTAATGGCTGGGTATCTCTCTAGCCCCTGATAAGCTAAGTTGGATCCCAGGACCAATGTGGGGAAAAGAAATCAAACTCTTCTAAATTGCATGTGCTGTGTGGAAGCTGGAGGTTGACATTGAGTGTCTTCTCAGTCACTCAACACCTTATTTTTTGAGACAATGTCCTTCACTAGACGTGAAGCTCACTGATAGGCTAGACTACCTGGCCCAGGAGTAACCAAGCTCATTATGTTACCTGTGACCCCTTACCTACACTCAGACGTGGTGAGAGGATGGGTGCCAAGTACAAGGGCTTCAATGTCTGACTTGAAGCTGGAGCTGCTGCTCAGTAGTTATGTAAAGTCGGGCAAATTACAGATCCTTTCTGTAATTCCCTCATCTACATAAAGGGACTGATAACACAGAAACTGCCTGTCTTTAGCCCCTCACTCCCCAGGGCTGGGTTTACATGTTCAGCCACACCCAGCTTTTACATGGGTGCTGGGGACCCAAACTCAGGTAAGCACTTTCCCAACACTCAGCCATCTCCCTCACCCTAGGACCTGCATCTTCTGCTGTCCACTGAAGAACACAGTAGAGGGCCCTCAGGTCTTAGACTTTTTAGCCTTTAGAATCACGAACAAAATAAACTTCTATTTTAACTGCTAATAAATGATTCAGTCTGGAATATTCTGTGACAGCAGCAAAGGACAGACTAAGACAGGAGGCTTACCTCTGAGAGTGCCACTAGTGAGCGATGGGACAGAGACATATCCATGCCTCTGGCTAAGAGCTGCTCCTGCAATGTGAGGAAAAAAAGAGTTCAGCTGAAAAATCCATTCGAAAGAAACTATCATGAAAATGTTTTCAACATGCAATAAAGAATGCTTTGGATGACAAATTAAAAAGCACACATGCATCTAAGCTAGTTGTGTGACTTGTGAATCCTTTCTGCACTGAGACATGGTGAGAAGATGGGTGCCGGGTGTAAGCCTTTAAATGCCCGACTTTGAACCTGGAGCTGCTCACAGTTACACAGACGTGGGCAAGTTACAGACTTCCCTGCAGTTCTGTCGTCTACAGATACTACTTCCTACTGGGAGGACAGCGGTCCGAGAGGCTAGCTAGATACAGCGCTTTATACACACCTGTGCAGCTTTGATTCCAAACCTGAACTCCGCTGCCTTTGCTTTCAGGAAGTCCATGTTCTGAAGACGACTGTCAACTTTGGCCCTCTCTGCAGACAGATGCAGCTCTGCCTTCTTGAGATCTCTTCCAAAAGTAAGATTAAAACATTTTTTTCTTCCCAGTAAACAATTATTTAAAATAACAAGAAAATCAACTCCCTCCTCAGGGATTTAACTCTGGCTTAGTCAACATAGACAATCTACTTGGCAGCTGTTCCGTCACAAGTTAACGCCCCAGACTGCGACGCATTTACCTCCATGTTGCCGGTGTGGGGCTTTTCTGAACATAGAAACATTAACATTAATCTATAACAATTATTTTTGGAACAACTAAACATGTTATTAAAAAATGGTTTAATATATCCTAAGCCAATTTGAAATACAGAATTCCAAAGACCTCTCTACTATATGTGACATGACACAGTGCCACTACATACATTTTATTTGTTGAATACATTTGTATGTGAACAAATTACTCTGCCTTTACATAAATGCTAACCACCAGCTCTAATCTCTGGGCCAGTAAGGATCTAAAGGCTCACAGCACCAAAGAGGGACATTAGAACGACAGAAAAAACATACCAAATATGTGTCTTTAAATTATATGATAGTTTGTGAGTATAAAAATTTGAAAATTATAAAACTACACATTTTTAATAAAGCAAAAATAAATATATGGGTAATAAGCGGTATAAAGTAAAATATGAAAATCTGTACCTAAGCCCCTCCTGAATTGTTCAGGCAGCCATGGACTTAAGTGGCTCCTGCTTCAGCCTTCCAGTAGCTGGGATTACAGTCCTGTGCCATCATGTTTGATTTGACAATGTCCTACTAATGCTTTATAATTGAAAAGGTCAACGTTTCAACTCACTCTCGTAGACATTTTTCTAACACTAATGTTGCAGTCAGATTTTTTCCAAGTTTTCCCAATTCAAGATTAATTTCTTCACTTTTGGATTTGGTATGAAAAAGGTCAGAAGT
Organism: Chionomys nivalis; assembly: GCF_950005125.1. Lineage (NCBI taxonomy): Eukaryota > Metazoa > Chordata > Mammalia > Rodentia > Cricetidae > Chionomys > Chionomys nivalis. Next base: position 9,892,067 of record NC_080099.1, on the reverse strand, counting down.
CAAATCATTCACTGTAGGAATAAAACTGAAAGAGGAACTTGGTTACACAGACGAGCTGAGGATAAGTACTGCTAAAAATGATATCTCTGGAGTTTATGTAATCACACTGCTCCATCCATTTATACAGCTGACACATGCTGTTCCCATTGCCTGAAATGCCCGTCAGCAGGCAAAACTCCCTTTTTCCCTAGGTAGGCTGAGTGTGGTAGTACACACCTTTATTCCCAGGGCTGGGAGGCAGAGGCAGGCAGATCTCTGAGAGTTCAAGAACCCACTGGTCTGCAGAGTAAGTTCCAGGCTAATCAGGGATACATAATGAGACCATGTTTTAACAAAATAAAAACAAAACCAACAAACAAAAACCCTAAGAAAAAACCCAAAAACCTCTCAAGTAAGATTTACCCGTCCTGAATTACTGTCCTTTGTCTGTGCTTGCCAGGGATAGCATCCTTAGTACACGAGTCTAACTCATGTACAGAGCAGCTGTTACAGGGTGGCAGAATTCTCTCCACTGTTCTCTCTCATTTGACTAAGAAACTGTCTTTGAAGGACATGGCTAGCTCCCTATTCATCTCTGTTTCCCTAGTATTAACACCTACACAGCTGTGTTTGGTATCGGAAGAACTGATTTGGTCTACATCACTGCTGCCTGTAGTCTACACGCTTTTACACTTACAACACCACCCTTTAAGCATTATATAAAGCCCAAACCTTTCCACTGGCAGTTATGCACAACAACTTCTGTGTACTTGCAGTAGTAGTCCTAGCTAACAAATGGCCTTTGGAGTCAGATTTGCTGAGTCTCACTCTTCAGAGTCCTCTGAGAGCGGTGGAAGAAGTAGATCATCCTACAGGTGAAAGGTCTGTCTCAAACAATGAGGGTCTTTAGCATGGTGGTGATTGTACACGCCTTTAAACCCAGCACTCAGGAGGCAGAGGCAGGTGAATCTCCGTAAATTCAAGGCCAGCCTGATCTACAGGCTGAGTTCCAGGACAACCATGGCTACACAGTGAAACCCTGTCTCAAAAAAAAAAGGGGGGGGGGGGCTTAACTTATTTAATGATTTAATGTTGTATATGACAAAAACATGCTCAAGCAGGTCATTTAACCTACTACTGTTCTGCTTGTTTGGTGGAAGGCGGGTCCTCACATAATATACACTGGTCTCAAACTCCCTAAGTGGCTGATGATGACCTTGACTTTCTGATCTTCCTGCCTCCAGCTCCTGGGTGCTGGACTTATCCAGGGTTATGCCCACATACCCAGTCTACAGCTGTCCTAGTTTGTTCATTAGTGCTGTGATAAACACAAGACCAAAGCAGCATAGAAGAGGGTTTATTTTAGCTTACACTTACAGATATAACACTTAGAGAAGTCTCAGGGCAGGAACTCAAGAAAAAGCAACAGAGGAACACTGCTTACTGGCTCCATCTCTCTGTCTCCTACTTGGCTATCCTTCTTATGTAGTCCAGTGCTACCCACCCCTGGTAATGTTGTGCTAACTAGAACTCAGAGCATGCAAACCAACACCCAAACCAACAACAAAACACCCCACCCAAACCAATCAACAAACTTAACAAACGAAAAAAAAATCACCTCAGCACTTTTGCATTTATTGTAAATTTCCTATGCAGAATTATAGTGAGAACCAAAAAACTCCTAAAATCAAGGCCTTGCAGTATATTCTCCTATGCGAACACAGACCAAAACCATTACAATATTTACCTTGCTAGTGAAGTATCCTTTGTCTCCAAGGCTACTGCACTGTCAACCAAGGCATTTAGAAACCTGGAACCAGTGTTAGACAGAGCAGCAGGGGAAAAATTCACACTTTCCATGAGAAAGTCCTGAAGATGTTTGGCTGAAACAAAAAAAGAATTTTATGGTGTCTCAGATGTTTTGTCTTTCTTGTTTTTTAAACTTTTATCATAGATGTTTTAAAAAAAGATTTATGTGAGCCAGGCATGGTGTTGAAAGCCTTTAATCTCTCTTTTTTTTTTTAATATTTATTTATTATGGATACAATATTCTGTTTGCATATATGCCTGCAGGCTAGAAGAGAACACCAGACCTCATTACAGATGGTTGTGAGCCACCATGTGGTTGTCAAACTCCAGAGGCAGTGCCACCCAGAATCAACCAAAACCAAAACAGGACACCTCTGATCTAGGCTAACCAGATCTACATGGAGAGTTCCAAGAGAGCCAGGGCTACACAAAGAAAGCCTACCTCAAAAAATTATTATTATTATTATTTTATTTTTAATTATGTATATGTGTGTCTGTGCACTTTGAGCACAGGTAGAGTTGTGAAGTGTCCAGTGGGTTGTGTTGGGAACCAACTTGTTCAATCCTCAGGACCCACAGTGGAACACAGAACTGACTCTCCTGAGTTGCTCTCTGACTTCCACGTGCTCATGTACCCACGCCTCAAAAGCAGTAAGTGAAATTAAGAAAGGAAGGAAGGAAGGAAGGAAGGAAGGCAGGCAGGCAAGCGGGATCACTATGCAGACCTGGAATTCACAATGTAAACCATAACAGCCTTGAACTCAAGAGATCTGCCTGTTCCTGTCTCCTGAAAGCTAAGACTAAAGAAGAAAGCCACTCTATCCATAAAATAAGTGTAATTTAGCTAGATAGTGGTGGCGTACCCCTTTAATCCCAGCACTGGGGAGGCAGAGGCAGACGGATCTCTATGAGTTCAAGGCCAGCCTGGTCTACAAAATAGTTTCCAAGACAGCCAGGGCTGTTACACAGAGAAACCTTGTCTCAAAACACTTAAATCCCCAAAAATCCAATTTCAAAAGACCATATGTATGAGAACCCAAATAAAGGAGTAAACATGGAAGTTTTGCACACCAAACTTTCTGTGCTAATTTTAGAAGACTACTGGGCTGGGATTAAAGGCCCAGCACTTTAATCCCAGCACTGGGGAGGCAGAGGCAGGCGGATCTCTGTGAGTCCAAGGCCAGCCTGGTCTACAAGAACTAGTTCCAGGACAAGCACCGAAACTACAGAGAAATGTTGTCTCAAAAAACAAACAAACAACAATAACAACAACAAAAAGACTATTGGAAAAAGTATACAAGCGTTAGAATTAAATATAACTGCACTATATTCAAAATATCATATAATGTTTGGGGAGATGTTCAGTTTGTTGTGGTTGCTGTTGCTTGTTCTGAGACAGGATCTCTATGTAGCCCTGGTTATCCTGGAACTCTCTATCTAGACCAGGTTATACTCGAGACCCACCTGCCTCAGCTCTTGCAGAGGGTCTAGATGCAGTTCCCAGGACCCACATGGTGGCTTACATTCACACTAGCTCCAGTTCCTGGGGCTCCAACACCCACTTCAAATACCAGGCATGCACGGAGTGTACATGAATCCATGTAGACAAAACACTTTTACACATAAAATCTTTTTTTTTCCAAAAAAATATATATAACAAATGTCCCGTACCTGGTTCAACACATGGCAAACAGATCTCACTTCCTCTGTTTGGTGCACTGTCATCCTCAAAACTTTTTGTTTAAGCAGAATGAGCATAAATTTATTAAGAAAAAGTAATGAAGAACCCTAGCGTGAGAGGAGTTCCAAAGAAGGAATGTCCCAGAATGACTTCTGTCCTTCCCTTTGGCTTTGTACCCTGCTCTCACTCTCCACACCAACAAAAAGAGGGGAAAGCAAGGCTTTTTGGAGACAGTCTTGCCATGTGATCCAAGCTGACACTGCATTCACGATGATTCTCATGCTTCACCTTCTGAATGCTGGGATTACAAGCTTTCACCATCATGCCTGTCTCCGCAGGAAATTTTAAAACAAGTCTCTGATCCACAGCCCCTGGTGATTTGTCCAAGTCTCATACTTCAGGGCTGCTGCCTCTAGTGTCTGCGCAAGCTCCGGAAGGGGAGAAAACTACAAGCATCTTTCTTGTTAGGCTAATGCACTTTTGTTCTGGTTTTTGAGACAGGCTCTTACTATGCAGCCCAGGCTGACCTTTAACTCACACATTCTCCTGCCTCTGACTCTAAAATGTTGGGGTTAAAGCTGTTCTCCCACCAACCCCACCTCAGCAAATTTAATTCTCTTTTAGGACTCACTGTTTTACTAACAGAGTACCAATAAAACAAACTATAGTAAATTCCTAATTTGGAAGTTACTATAATGGAGCAGAAGTCAACTGCCCAAAAAAATAATAACGGTGATAATCAATCCAAGTATCCTATCCTAATCGTGCAAATCTAGTTACCGCTACGACCTCTTTCAGAACTCGACATTAACTCACCTTCTGACTCATACTCATTTGCTTTCTGTTTTAAGTCCTCTATTACCAGGCAGATGTCCTTGTCCCGGACCCTGTTGCGTTCTGAAAGGTGATACAAAATTTCTGTCGTCCGTGGATTCACCTCATACTGTGGAATGGGATGGTCTCCGAATATTTTTTTCAACCACGCCGCAACCTAACCATGAAAAGGTAAGCCTTGTTATAATGGCACAACAGAATCCGACAAAGCAGGGCTCCGCAGCCAACTCAACGTTTTGTGTGGCTATTCCGGGGTCCTGACTTGTCAACAAGGGAAAAGTCGAAATGACCAAGGACCCTCACTCTTTGCCAACACTGCAAACGCAGCGTCAGGCAAAACAGAAACAAAAACCACCACCAACAACAAATCGAAACAAAACCCCACAACTACCAGATCTTAATGAGCGAGTGTGAAGTGTGTGAAGATCCGTGACGGTCTGAAAAGCAAGGGGTCCCCAATACATCCTAAATCCCCCAGTGCCAGGCGGTTCCAGGAGTTGGACTGAGGCTCGGGTGTTTGAATTCCAGGCTGAAGCAGCAGAGGCTGGGCTGCAAGGCGGGTTTGCCTCGGGAGTCCCACTCCAGCCTTAAGTGCGGGGCTGACACGGTTAAGGGAGGGCATGGCCTCCTCGGGGGGCCTCCCAGCCTGCAAGGGTTCTCGGGGCTCGCGGGGGCACCGTGGGATCGGGACAGAAACTACAGTGGCGGCGAGCGAGGAGCCCGGCCGACTCAAGGCCCCGGGAGGGTTAGGCAGGTTCCCCCGACCCAGCTCCGGATGTCACCTGCGATTCTCTCTCCTCCGGCGCCGCCATGGTCATAGCTCCCGCCACCTCACTCTCAAAACCTCGCGGGGAACGCCCCAGGCCCCACCCCCTAACCGTTGTGTCTGCCCCTCAAGTGCGGGAATTCTGGGAGTTGTGGTTTTTACCCATTCCAGTACCACGAACGCCTCAGGGCCTAGTCTGATTGAAGGTTTCGCAGACTTTGCTGCATTCTTGGATCTGAGCCCACTGTGTCATAATCATAAAAATTAGAAGAGCTGCTAAAGGCAAGTTTTTTTTTCCTTATATTTACCTCTTCAATCAAAAGATACTTTAAAAAATACCTGTAACTTTCAGTTTTTAGTCTTCAGATGGTATCGCTCGCACACTGATTGCATAAATTATTTTTGAATATTGTGGCACTTGCATGTAATCCCAGAACTAAGACATTACATAGTGATATGGCAAGCTCCATGTCAGCCTGAGCTATGGCGTGAGACTGTCTCAAACAAACAGCCATACTCAAAAGGGTTGAACTTCTTGACTGGGAGTTGGTAGAGTGCTTACCTGACATGCAGGTTGGATCTCCAGCAGATCCTTTACTGTATATGGTAGTATACACTTGTAATTCTGGCACCTAGAAGGTCGCGGAAGGGTGATCGGAAATGTAAAACCATCTTCAACTACATAGCAAATTCAAGGCCAACCCCACTTATATGATGAAACCTGTCTTAGGTGTTTTCTTTTTTCTTTCTTTCTTTTTCTTTTCTTTTTTTTTCTTTTGTGAAGAGACAACATGGCCACTGCAACTATTATAAAGAAAACCTTTAATTGGAGCGGCTTGCTCACAGTTTCAGAGGTTCAGTCCTTTATCGTCATGATGGGGACCACAGTGGCATGCAGGCAGATGTGCTGGAGTCAAGAATGTTACATCTTGAAGTCTTGAAGGCAACAGGAAGTCAACTGATAGTCATGCTTAGGGAAGCTTGAGCAAAAGAGACTTCAAAGCCCACCCCCACAGTGACACATTTCCTCCAACAAGGCCACACCTCTAAATAGAGTCACTCCTTTTGGGGATCATTTTCTTTCAAACCATCACAAAAACCTATCTCAAAAAACCAAAACGAAATTAGTTTTTTATTATACACTGACATAGGAGCTGCAGCTATCTTCATATTAGTTTCTGCTATCAAGGATCTAAATGTCCTTAAGATTTATTTATTTAAGTTTTTATGCTTTTATTACATTTCAAAATTTGTTTGGTTTGGGGGAGTTGCTGGTAGGGTGTCAAAGCACAACTTTCAGGAACAGATAGATTCTTGTTGTGGGATACAACTGTACACTGAGATGTGCTGCTCTCATTGTTAATTAAAAGCAGATTGTCCAATGGCTAGGCAGGATTTGAGGGCCAGGAGAATGCTGGGGAGAAGAAGGGCGGAGACAGAGGAGTTGCCAGCCAGATGGGGAAGATGCAGCATGATGGGGGCATGGATGAGGTAAGGGGGCCTCGGGGCAGCACATAGATGAATAGACATGGGTTCATTTAGAGACACACATAGGTCTGATCTACATGGGAAGTAGAAAAAGACAAGATCTCCTGAGTAGATTGGAAGCATGGGGACCATGGGAGAGGGTAAAAGGAGAGGGGAGAGGAGGAGAGGAGAGTGGAGAAAAATATATAGCTCAATAAAAACAATTTAAAAAAAAAGAAATGGATTCATTTAAATTATAAGAGCTGGCTGGAGCCGGGCGGTGGTGGCGCACGCCTTTAATCCCAGCACTCGGGAGGCAGAGGCAGGCGGATCTCTGTGAGTTCAAGACCAGCCTGGTCTACAGAGCTAGTTCCAGGACAGGCTCCAAAGCCACAGAGAAATCCTGTCTCGAAAAACCAAAAAAAAAAAAAAAAAGAGCTGGCTGGAGACAAGCCTACACTATCAGCTGAGCATCCATAATTAATAAGAAATCTCTGTGATTATTTGGAAAGGACTGCTGAGACACAGAGAAACTCTGTCTATAGATTTTCTCCTTCCAACATGTAGGTCCCTGAGGTCAAACTTAAAGATCAAACTTGGATCGAGGTTTGAAAGCAAGCACCTTTACCTACTGGGCCATCTCCGTAGCCCTTTTTATTTATTTATGCTTGATTTGAGGCTTTCTCATGTGGCTAAACTGGCCCCGAACTTGCCATGCACTGGAGAACGACTCTGAGTTCCTCATATTTCTCCACGCGTATTTCTTCTGTGGTTCACTCTGTGGTCAAGGGTGACCTTCTACTTCTGGTCCCTTACATCCAGTTCCCAAGTGTGGAGATTATGAGTGTCTGCACCGCAGGAGGCTGTTGTGTAGGACCCCAGTTCTGTTCTCAGCACCCACACTAGGTGTTTCAAATACACCTGTAACTCTAGTTCCAAAGAATCTGATGCTTGTTCTGGCCTCTGAAGGCACTTGCAAGCATGTAATACACACACTTAAACTCTCTCACACACAAATATACACAAAATAAAAAAAATAAAATAAACTCCTAAGATGGTGTGGTGGCACATGACTTTATTCCTAGCTCCTGGCAGGCAGAGTCAGGTGGGCTCTCTGTAAGCTCGAAGATAGTCTGTTTTACATAGTACATTCCAGGACAGGCAGGTGTACATAGAGAGACCCTGTCTCCAAAGAACAAACAAACAAAACCAAAACAACAATAACATTAATAAAATAAATCTTTTAAAACCCTGTGAGTATGAGCCGGGCGGTGGTGGCGCACGCTTTTAATCCCAGCACTCGGGAGGCAGAAGCAGGCAGATCTCTGTGAGTTCGAGACCAGCCTGGTCTACAAGAGCTAGTTCCAGGACAGGCTCCAAAACCACAGAGAAACCCTGTCTCAAAAAACCAAAAAAAAAAAAAAAAACAACAAAAAACCCTGTGAGTAAAATATGCTGCTCTCCAATTTCATAGAGTAGGTATAGGATATGTGTGTGTGTGTGTGTGTGTGAGAGAGAGAGAGAGAGAGAGAGAGAGAGAGAGACTACATTATTTCTATTATATTACAAAAGAGAAAATATAATAGAATCCTTAGAGTCACAAGAGTAGTTGTTGACAGAAGAAAACTTGAGATTTATCTGAACATAGAAAGGTGATTTTTGATTTTGAACCATTCTCAGTAGGATTGTCGACCACTCTCTCAAACTCCTTGGGATTGTTAGAAATTTTGAGCCTATTTAATTTAGACAGTATTCTTAGAAGTTTTGAACCTATCTAATTTAGACAGGATTATTGGAAGTTTTGAGCCTATCTAATTTAGTCAGGATTCTTCCCACTCCCTTCCCCAACTGGGCATTGAATGCAGAGCCTGCTACACGGCAAGCAGGTTGACTACATTGAGCTTTGTTCTTGGCCCCTTTACTGATTGGTTGATTGATCGATTGACCAGATCTTGCTGTGTCCAGGCTGATCTAGAATTTGTTAATCTTCATTCTTTAACTTTCCCAAGAGGGATTACAGGACTGAGTCATCAGGCCCAACTTTCCTGAAAAGGTTCTTTTAGATTGAACCTTAAAGAATTTCAATTCTTTTATTTGTGCTATCAAACCCACTATAGATTTGGGTGTTTGGGTTGGAAAAATGGAGTAATGGTTAAGAGCACTAACTGCTGCTCTTCTAGAGGACCAGGTTTGATTCCTAGCACCTCCATAGTCACTCCAGTACCACGGTATCTTACAGTCTCTTCTGGCCTGTGAGGTCACAGGAACACATGGTACACACGCATACATGCAAACAAAATATTCATATGCATAATAAAATAAAAACATTTTAATTAAAAAAATATTGGGGTATTTATTATAAACCCAAATTGGGGGGCAGCATGATGGCCGGCTGGGTAAAGTGCTTGTACTCCAAATATGACCTGAGTTTGATTCTCAGGATCCACGTCACGTGGAAAGAGAGGCCTGCCCTTTGGGTTTCACATGCACGCCTTGGTGCACGAGCATATATACCACACACTAGTAATAATAAACACTTAAAATGACTTCAGATGGCCAGGACCTGAGGACTAAATCCTCAGGGTGGGTGCACTGTGCAGGAGTTGCACTGCCCTGGACGGCTGCAGCATGCGGTGTAACGCCACCGAGACTGGTAATCCTGCTCGAAGTCTGCGCAGTCGGCGCCCCGGTGGGGACGGCAGCGACTTTAGGGTAGCTCCGCTACTCACTTGGTCGCCTAGGGCAACCACAAGGTCGATTCAAAAGACAAAAAAAAAAAAAAAAGTATGACTACTAGGGGGAAAACTGGGAATACGTGATTCGTTCATTTTTTAGTTCCAAATGTTGGAACTTATTATTTTAAAAGAAAAAAAAAAAAGAACAGTTTAGAAAAAAGGATTTGCGTCCGGAGGTGAAGGCGAGGGGCGGTACTTCCGGGTCAGGTGGGCTGGCTGCCTTGACCTTCCCTCGCGCTCGGCCATTTTGTGCCAGTCGTCCGGAGGCTGCGGCTGCAGAGGATCTCTCCGACAAGCTGCGAGGATGCTGTCTGTGCGCGTCGCCGCGGCCGTGGCCCGTGCCTTCCCTCGACGGGCGGGACTGGTGAGCGCCGGGGCCTGGGCCGGCGGGCGTGGGCGCGGCTGGAGGATTCTGCGGAGCGCTGCGGGGCTGTGCCGTGCTGTGCAGCGCGGGGCCGGGGCGGGCGGCGCCATCTTGCACCGTGGCTGCTCGGCTGCGCGGACGGACGGCCGCTTTTGCAGGCCTGCGGTGGGCGGTGGTGCAGGGGATCCGCGACCTCGGCGTGGCGGGGCAAAGGGGTGTTAGGAGGATTCCGGTGTTGGGGTGAGGGCGGCCCGAGGTGAAGGTCAGGGTTTGTCCGCTGTCTGTCTGGCCTGCTCTGAGGCTTGTTCCTGGGGTCCGGCTCCGCTGAAGGTCAAAGGAGCTGTCAGCAGCTTTGGGCCCGTGAACGAGGAGAGCCTGACATTGTCTGAAGGTCAGCAGGCCCGATCCTTTCACCTGTGCTCGGAGGTCACTTCAAGGGAAAGGAATAAATGAAAGTGATTTTTTAAGTAGTTGGGCGGTTGATCACTTGGTGCTGAACACGGAAAGGATCGTGCAGACATTGCTAGGTGCAGAAGCAGTTTGTGTGGTTTACACTGTCGACGACGATGGAATTTTTGTAAATGGCCTAAAATTAGGCAGAAGACTTTAATGGGTGTTTCTTTTTTCTAATTTTGGACACGTTAAAAGATTTGTCCTTGTCTAAGAGAGACATACATGGATCTAATTACATGAGGAGTAGAAAAAGACAAGATCTCCTGAGTAAATTGGGAGCATGGGGACCTTGGGAGAGGGTTGAAGGGTAGGGGAGAGGCAGAGAGGAGAGCAGAGAAAAATGGAGAGCTCAATAAAAATCAATTTAAAAAAAGATTTTTGTCCTTGAATTGTCCACCTCATGTTTAAAGAGTTGTAAAATAGAACAGAAGGTTGGGAAATAAATGTTGAGTCAGTGCTCCTCACTAATGATCTTGCATGTAGAAGAGAAAATGCAGGGGTCCAGGTTTCGCTTTGCTGTTGGACTTATTTTCTAATCTACCTGCAGCATCGTTTTGTTTACCCAGTCTTTATTTGCTCTTTAAGGTAGGAAATACACTGAGGTCTCCCCCCCCATTAGATAGGGGTTATCTTACTGAGATTTCCACACCTCAACTGAAATCTAATAGCAAAATTGTAATGCCTTTAAGGGAAGAAATCTCTTAACATTTGTTTCTGAAAATAAGCTTCCCATAGTCTTGTGCACCAGCAGTTTCCACACTAAATCCTCGAATCACGACATGCTTTTCCATAAGTTTTTGACTGATAAGCAAAATTTACCATTTGGTCAGCCTAAACCCGTATTTAAACTTGTTAGTTTTATGGAGGCTTCGCTGCTTGTTTTGTTGTTTTTGAGAAAGGTCTTGCTGTGGTTCTGGCTGGCCTGAAACTTGCTATATAAACCACCACAGCTTCAAACTCCAGGAGATCCTCTTGCCTTTTCCTGAGTGCTAGGATTACAGGCATGTACCACCATCACAACTAGCTTGTGAAGGCTCTGTGTTTATGCCTTGTGTATGTGTGTATACTTGCGTGTGCAAGTATATGACTGTAGCTTATGTCTGGTGAAGCCTTTTTCTAGGGTCAAGTTGCTTAAAGAATATTTTGTACTAGGTCTCCAAAAATGCTTTGGGGTCATCCTTCGTTGGTGCAAGAAATCTCCATGCCTCCAACACTCGACTTCAGAAGACTGGTAAGTCAGTTTTTAAATCTACACCATGGAGATTTTTTTCCCCCTGTTAAATTTTTTTCTCTTTTAAAGCATACTACAGAAACTCGAGTTTTCAAACCATTAATGTCCCATTTAAAATGTCTTGATGGATTCTCTTTGTCTAATGAAACTGTACATTTCTGTTAGTGCTGTATGGCTTCTAATAATTTATTTTGGATGAAAACAATATACATATGTAATAGGTACCTGCTCTCTCTCAACTAGGAAAGATCTTTTTTTTTTTTTTTTTTTTTTTTAAGTAAGAAGTGTGAGAAGAGGAGCGATTTATTTTATTTATTATTGATAGGCTTTTTCAAATGCAATTGCCTTTTCAAATCGCTTATGTTTTATACCTGCAGGTACATTAGGGATGTGGGGAGCCAAACATACATAAAAAGACACTGATTGGGGAGTTACTTTGGGGATGTGCTGGAGGGCTTTTCCTCTTTTTCTGTTGGAGGTGCTGGGGGTGGAACCCAGAGCTTGGTAGGCAAGCACTGCTGATCAGCGTCCCTGGCCATGTAGTGGTAATTTTAGGATAAAGGTAAAATGCATACATAGTGTGTATAGTAAAATGAGCACTGGTGCTTGGGTGCTTTTTTTTTTTTTTTTAAGATTTATTTATTAATTATGTATACAGCATCGGCCTGCATGTATGCCTGCAGGCCAGAAGAGGGCACCATATCTCATCATAGATGGTTGTGAGCTACCATGTGGTTGCTGGGAATTGAACTCAGGACCTCTGGAAGAACAGTCAGTGCTCTTAACCTCTGAGCCATCTCAGCCCACTTGGGTGCTTTAAAGGGTTTGTTTTTGCATTTGTTCATTGAACAAGCCCATGTATGTGAGGAGCTCAGAGGGCAGCTTTCAGGAGCCAGCTCTCCTACCTTGTGGGTTTCTGGAACTGTAACTCTGTACCAGGCTTGCTGGTGCCTTTACCCAGTGAGCCATCTCCCTAGCTGCCGTTTCTATTATTAGCTGGGGGGTGGGGAGGCACTGCGTGCTTGAGATCGGAGGACAGTGTTTTGAGAGTGTTCTACCTTGTGGGTCTTGGGGTCAAGGTTGGGTTATTGGGTTTGTCAACCGCCACTTTTCTTAAGGAACTAGTAGTCTGCTGCTCTCACTGCCTTCTCTTTAATGGACTACATTTTAAGGTGTTAGTGGAGTTTAGCCAAAAGTTCAGATTTAACATATGTACAGATTCTTTGGAAATTGAATGAGAAAACAAGGTAAAGCAATAGGAAAGGTAATATTTAATTTTCGCAGCTGTTTGGATTACTGTCCGTCTGTGGAGAAGTGTTTCCTCTCAAATCACTTGGGAGTTTTCAATAATTTTGACAGTGATGGATATCCAGCTTTATAAAAAAATTTATTTTTATTTACATGTATGAGTGCTTTGCCTGGGTGTATGCAAGTGTGTGCATGTTGGGTGCCCTCTGGGGGCTTCAGATCCCTGGAACTGGAGTTAGATACAGTTGTGAGTGCCATTTGGGTGAAGAACTGAACCCAGATCCTCTGGAAGAGTAGCAAATGCTTTCTGCCACTGAACCATCATCTCTTCAGCCTAGGATACCCAACTTTTAAAAAAGATTTTGTATTATGTTTTAGAATGATTTTGATTGTTATCATGAAGATGGTTGTTGGGAAATGGTTTTGAGAAGCTATTTAGACCAGATTATTTAAATTGGGTTGTTCTGTCCCAGGCACTGCTGAGATGTCCTCCATTCTTGAAGAACGGATTCTTGGAGCTGATACTTCTGTTGATCTTGAAGAGACTGGGCGTGTCTTAAGCATTGGTGATGGTATTGCCCGAGTACATGGACTGAGGAATGTTCAAGCAGAGGAAATGGTAGAATTTTCCTCAGGCTTAAAGGTAATTTATAAAGTGGGGTTTTTGTTATTTTAGGATCTGTGGCTTTGGTTTTTCATTTCATTTAGAGCTTGTCAAAAATTAAAAACATTTAAGTCTCAATTTGCCGCATTTCCCCCATTACAGGTTATAAAGAGAATAAACTAGGAAAGTTTTGGTTAAGCCAAGTCCCAGTCTCCTGTTCTCTCATAAATGCTGATAAATAAGTTGTTGCCACTGGCACCAACATTAAAACTTTAGTAAACATTGACACAAATTTCAATAAATTCATGCCAGTTCCTTTGTAGCTGTTCAGATTGTTTAATGCAAAAGCATTTGATTACTTGAACTAAATTCTTTTCCCAAGAAGAGTAGTTCCATTATTGAAAGTCGAGTCAGTGTGTAGCTGTCCAGAGCTCTGCTGATCCTTTGTACTTAGCTAGTGGAGATTGGAACCAGCATACCATAGTGTGCCAGTGTCAGTCAGGGCAACCTTCCGGAGGGTCTCCTGTTATGCTGCATGAAGTCTTCACCAGAGAACATTAGGTGAAAGATACTAGACTAACGCAGGTGGAAGGGAACATACTCTGCTGCTGGCTGTGTTACTAATATGGCGGGGAGAACCCCCTCTGGCGTCCTCGCTCACTTGTCCCTTTTGTGCAGGGTATGTCCCTGAACTTGGAACCTGACAATGTTGGAGTTGTCGTGTTTGGAAATGATAAACTAATTAAAGAAGGCGACATTGTGAAGAGAACGGGAGCCATTGTGGATGTTCCAGTTGGTGAGGAACTGTTGGGCCGTGTAGTTGATGCCCTTGGTAATGCCATTGATGGAAAGGTGAGTTAATGCTAATTGGATTCTGATGTGGTAAACATCAAAGCCAATTTTGAGGGTTCCTTTTTATTTATTTTTAATGCTTAAATGTTTTTTACAGGGTCCAATTGGTTCCAAGACCCGTAGACGAGTGGGCCTGAAAGCCCCTGGAATCATTCCCCGAATCTCCGTGCGGGAACCAATGCAGACTGGCATTAAGGCTGTGGATAGTCTGGTGCCGATTGGTCGTGGTCAGCGTGAACTGATCATTGGTGACAGACAGACTGGGTAAAGACTCAAAATCTTGTTAAAAGTTCTAACTGGTGTTGATTCTAAGTAAATAATTTATGTGTTTAAATGGTAAATACCTTGACTGTAATGGGGCAGTGGCAGGTGATAATCGCGGTTAGCAGTGGTAGCACAATTTTGCCTAGAAATCCTGTATTTAGTGACACCTATGCCACTCTCTTTAAAGGAAAACGTCGATTGCTATCGACACAATCATCAACCAGAAACGTTTCAATGATGGGACTGATGAAAAGAAGAAGCTCTACTGTATCTACGTTGCTATTGGTCAGAAACGGTCCACCGTTGCCCAGTTGGTGAAGAGACTGACAGATGCAGGTACTGAAGAACATCAGTCTAATGGCTGCTCTATCGCTGCTAATCTTGGAAGTGTCTCTATAACCAAGGCTGATTTTACTCCAGGGAACTGAAGGGTCTAATAGAAATCAGAACAGAAACAAGGAAGTGCTGTGCAGTTCCTCCTAGCTGGAGTGCTTGTGGATTCGATTACTATTTTGCTTGGGGTTTTTGTTTGTTTTGGGTGTTTTTTTTTTTTTTTTAATATTTTAATTTTGGGGCAGTGGGAGAAGGTTGAAACAAGGTCTTTGTGTAGCCCTCGCTGTCCTAGAACTTCTTATGTAGACCAGGCTGGCCGCAGACTCACAGAGGTCTACCTGCCTCTCCCTCTCAAGTGCTGGGACTAAAGGTGTGTGCTACCACTGCCCATGTTGATGTCTTTTCTTAAGGTGGGGTCTCATGCAGCTCTGGCTAACCTTAAACAATCGTCTTCTACTTCCCAGGTACTGGGGACTAGAGGCTTGTGCTTGGGGTTATTTCACAGGGTGTGAGGAAGAGTATACTGTATCTCATCTGTCCTTGGTTGGTCTTGGACTTCTTATAGCCAAGGATAATGTGGAACTCTGCTCTTTTGTCTCCACCTCCTAGGACTATAAGCATGCGCTATTGTGCCTAATTTATTTGGTGCCTGTGTTCAAATCTAGGACTTTTGAAGCCTGTTGAAGATGGGCTCTACCAACTAAGTTCTTTCCTTTCACCTTTATGTGGGTTCTAGAAATTGAATTCATGTTTTCAGGCCTTCATAGCAAGCACCATTGCCCCTAGGACTCCACCCACCCATTAATTTTACAGAATGAGGGCAGTGGACAATTTTGTTTCATAGCCTCTCATTTAAATTCACAGTATTGATAGCTTTGTAAAATGTAAACCTTGTTTTCTCCTCAGATGCCATGAAGTACACCATTGTGGTGTCAGCTACTGCTTCTGATGCTGCCCCCCTTCAGTATCTGGCTCCGTACTCTGGCTGCTCCATGGGAGAATATTTTAGAGATAATGGCAAGCATGCTTTGATCATCTACGACGATTTATCGAAACAGGTCAGAGGATGTCTTTATAACTTGTATGTTTGTATTAGTGGACGTTAGCAGATGCAGCTTGCTTAGCAGTTGAATTTCACCACCTTCTTCTGTACCGCAGGCCGTTGCTTACCGCCAGATGTCTCTGTTGCTGCGCCGACCCCCTGGCCGTGAAGCCTATCCTGGTGATGTGTTCTACCTACACTCTCGGCTGCTGGAGAGAGCAGCCAAGATGAACGATTCTTTTGGTGGTGGCTCTCTGACTGCCCTGCCAGTCATAGAAACCCAGGCTGGTGATGTGTCTGCTTACATTCCAACGAATGTTATTTCCATCACTGACGGACAGGTAACAGATTAATGGCTAAAATGTTTGATTTTTTTTTTTTTTTTTTTTTTTGGTTTTTCGAGACAGGGTTTCTCTGTGGTTTTGAAGTCTGTCCTGGAACTAGCTCTTGTAGACCAGGCTGGTCTCGAACTCACAGAGATCCTCCTGCCTCTGCCTCCCGAGTGCTGGGATTAAAGGCGTGCGCCACCACCGCCCGGCTTAAAATGTTTGATTTTTAAGGCACTGATTGAGGCTAATAAGCATGAATTAGTAAATTGCCTTTGCCTTGTTTTTTCAAGGCAGGCTTTCTCTGTGTAACCCCAGTGTATTTTTAAGGAATACAGTGAACATAAAACTAAAGAGAATAGGGACTGGAGAGATGGCTCACTGGTTAAGAGCACTTGCTGCTCTTGCAGAGGATTGAATCCCAGCATCTATTTGATTGCTCATAACCACTGTAACTCCACTTCTTGGGTGCTAGACAGCTGTCCTAGCTGTCTGTTTAGCTGAGAATAACTTTGACCACAAGTCCTCCTGCTTCAGCCTCCTAGATGTTAGGATTAAAACCATAAGCCACCCTACCTGCCTAGGCATGTTTTGGTTCATTACTTTCTAGCTGTAGGTAATTTTAAAGTGTACTTGAGAAGTTGTGTTGCTGCCCTTGTTTTAGTTAGTTTGTTGAGACTGTGTCATTGTATAGTCTAGATAGGCTTGGAACTGCGTGTAGCCCAGACTGACTGACTTGGAATCTCAGTGACCCTTCTGCCTTTGCCCATGAGTGCTGGGATCACAGGCGTATGCAACATGCATGTAGTTTGTTTTCAATATAAGTATCTCCCCCACCTCCATATCACCTGTTCTCAACAGTGGGTGTGTAGACTGGTGTATACCCTGAAAAGTCCCTTAGCAATCTTATTCAAATTTTGGGTCTCAGCTTTTGGCACAGTGACTTAAAATTTGGCAAAAAAAGTTTGTTTACTAGAGCTTATTATATTTGTATTCTTGAATCGCAGATCTTCTTGGAAACAGAATTGTTCTATAAAGGCATCCGCCCTGCCATTAACGTGGGTTTGTCTGTGTCCCGTGTCGGATCTGCTGCCCAGACCAGGGCCATGAAGCAGGTAATTTTACCTCACTTTGAGAGGGAGTTTGTTGAAAAGTGTGTTTGTTAACTGTTTGTTTACTGCTATGTGTGACATTGAGTCATGTTCACATCAACTTGTGTGCTCAGGTGGCAGGTACCATGAAGCTGGAATTGGCTCAGTATCGGGAGGTTGCTGCTTTTGCCCAGTTTGGTTCTGATCTTGATGCTGCCACTCAGCAGCTCCTGAGTCGTGGTGTGCGTCTGACCGAGTTGTTAAAGCAAGGACAATACTGTGAGTCCTTTTCATTTGGTCAGGTTCCTGTTGTAATTTAGGGTCTTGCCAGGTCTACAGTGCTGCATTGTACCCCAAGATCTTCTTTCAAAGAAAAACCACCAGTTTTATTTTGCTAATGTAGTCCTTATTACCGTTTGAGTGTAGTGTTATGAGGTAAGGACAGTCAATTATATTTAATACATCTTCATGTTGTAGGATATGAAATTATAGCGAACTTAGTAGTAACAGTAGTGTCTATTTTTATGTGCATTAGTGTTCTTGCATATATGTCTGTGTGAGGGTGTTGCATCCCCTGAAACTGGAGTAACGCAGTTATGAGCTGCCATGTGGTTGCTGGGAATTGAACTCAGGACCTCTGTAATAACAGCCAGTGCTTTTAACTGTTGAGCCATCTCTCCAGACTAGTGATTTTATATATATATATATATATATATATATATATATACGTATGTGTGTATATCCTAAAAAACAACCAGCAAATTTTGTTTTGTTTAAAATATTTATTTATTTATTATATTATGTGTACAGCATTCCTTCCATGTGTGCCCACAAGCCAGAAGGGGGCACCAGGTCTCATTATAGATGGCTGTGAACCACCAGTCGGTGGCTGGGAATTGAACTCAGGACCTCTGGAAGAGCAGTCATTGCTCTTAACCACTGAGCCATTTCTCCAGCCCCGAACCAGCAAATTTTACCACAAATACTGTGTTGTAAACATTACCAGGTTATAAGCCGTGCTTACAGCTATAGGTACAGGGTGTCAGAGTGGGTGGGTCATGGACCGTGTCTAGTATTAAAAGAAAAAATAGCTCTGTGACTTTGGTAAAATGGCATTAGTAATTCATTTGATGGTGTGCTTGTTTTCAGCTCCCATGGCTATTGAAGAACAGGTGGCTGTTATCTATGCAGGCGTGAGGGGCTATCTTGATAAACTGGAGCCCAGTAAGATCACAAAGTTTGAGAATGCTTTCTTGTCTCATGTTATCAGCCAGCACCAGTCCCTCTTGGGCAATATCAGGTATGAATGGAGCTAGTGGCCTTTATTGTGACTAGTGCAGTTTTTATACAGTCTTTGTTTCTCTGGGGGTTGGAGGTTAGGATTAAGTCTTGCTGTATACTAGCCCTGCCTTTCCTTGGTACTCACTGTGTACCTGTGTTCTCAATATTTGGCAGTCTTGCCTTACCCTTGCAAGAGCTGGACCACAGGTGTGAACCACCCACTATATTTAGGAAAGTTTAGCTGGTATTTTCAGCTGTCTCGTAGTCTTGTCATTGATCTTTGCCTAGGTCATTTGTACTAATCATTGAATCTTTTACTTTTATTTCCAAACAGGTCTGATGGGAAAATCTCAGAACAATCAGACGCAAAGCTGAAAGAGATTGTAACAAACTTCTTGGCTGGGTTTGAACCATAAAGCCCCATGAATCCATGTCAGACACTGCTTTGGTTTTGTCATTTATTCTGGTAAAATCAGCTCCATTTGTAAAGGACTGCTCTCGTACTCCTGATGTACAGAAATCACATAAATAAAAGTTCCGTATTGTGTGCTAGTTTGTTTGGGATAGGTGCAGGGGTATACTGTGCTTGTGTGTGGAGGCCAGCCTGTAGGGGTCAGTGCTCTCCTTCCACTCTGTAGGCCCTGGGACTGTAACTTGGGTCATCAGGAATGATGGCACCATCTTGCCTATCTTCATGTTGAGTTCAAAAACTTGTTTCTGTAAGGTAGTGGCTTATTTGTGTTCCCATCACCCATGGCTGGTCTCAGAACTCACTTGAGTAGCGCAGGCTGCTCTTGGGCAGTCTACCTGCCAGAGCTGACAAAATGCTCTCTTAGCCCATTCCACTTAAATATTGGTACAGTCAGCATGGCTAGATAATTCAAGGACTGATGACTGTAAATTCTAAAGTTCTTTGTAACTGATAAAGAGAAATCTGGAGATGTCTCTCAGTTGTTAAGCACCTGACTAACATCCATGAAGCTCTAGGTTTGAATCCCAGAATCACATAAACTTCTTGGAAATACGCAGGCCTACAATCCCAGCACTTAATTGAGGCAGGAAGAACAGAAGTTCAAGGTCATTACTGGCTATGTAGTGAATTTAAGGCCAGCCTGAGATACATGAGATCCTGTCTCAGTTTTGTCCATTGTAACCATTCTTTCTCTTGTAACATGATATTGGGGATTAAACTTGGCCTCACACCTTTGTAACGGTTTTACCATAGGACTTCAGTTTTTGAGACTGGGTTTCATAATGCATGTTGGCTAAAACTTAATATATAGCTGGAGCTGACCTTGAACTCTTTATCCTCCAGCCTCCTGCTTGGTAAGTTTTGTGCCATTGTGGCTGATTTTATTTCAATCTCCTCCCCCTCCCCCCAACACACACACCTTGAGGCAGGGTCTCCCTATAAGCTAGTTCAGTTTGTAGCAGTTTGCATACGGAGTTTGTTTATGCACTGGGGCCTTTTGGAGGGCTTTGAATACCGCTAAGGCACTCAATCTTCAGTAATGAGGTGATGACATCTTGGTAGGGGATATGGTTTGTTGAAGTACTCTTTAAGAAAACAGAAAAGCCTTAAGAGCTTTGGGGTGGACTAAGGAAGGACATTAAACCTGAGTATTTTGTAGAACTAGACTATAGTGAATGTAGTAGTCACTTTTCTGTTAGGACTAAATGTTCAAATACATGAGCCTATGGGAACATTTCTCATTCAAACCTCATTTTTCCCCAGTATAGTCTCATGGCTATCTCGTTGCAAACTTCAGAAGTCTAAAATTTTTAACAGTCTTAACATTTAAAGTTTAAAATCTCTTGGGTCTCAAGGCAATCTAATTGACCTATAAAATTTACATGCTTTCAACACACAAATATATTCCTATTCCAAAAGGGAGGAGTGGTATCCTACTGAAGAAAGATTGAACTGAAGGTCTCCATCCTGTTGTGTTCCACATCTATGAGTAGTTCTTTCAGCTTCACTCAAGTCTTGAAGAGTCCCTTTCCTGCTACACATTGGCCTCAACAGCTATGAAACCATCAAGGGACAATCACAACACCCTTGATATTTGTTATCTCCCAGACCAGTACTGTGTGCATGACACTGCCAAGTGTTTTTGTTTTGAGACAGGGCTTGTGTAACAGTTCTGACCTGGAATTCACTTTGTAGACCAGGCTGTCCTTGAACTCACTGAGATCCCTACCTCTGCCTCCCAAGTGTTGGGATTAAAGGCATGTGCCACTACCACCTAGCCAACACTGCTAAGTTTAGCTGCCAGCTTGGGATGGACCCTTGGATCACAATTTGTAGCAGCCTATGTATAGTTGCATTCTGGAAGCAAGAACCTTCCTAGGTTTTTTCATTTTACAAATTGGAATTTTACCTGGTAGGGTCTTGCTTTGAAGGCATCTTTCCACGGTAAACTTGGGAGGGTTCTCTCTCTCTTTTTTTTTTTTTTTGGTTTTTCGAGGCAGGATTTCTCTAGCTTTGGAGCCTATCCTGGAACTCCCTTTGTAGACCAGGCTGGTCTCGAACTCACAGAGATCCGCCTGCCTCTGCCTCCCGAGTGCTGGGATTAAAGACGTGCGCCACCACCGCCGGGCTGGGAGGGTTCTCTTTTAATGGCACTAATCTAAATAACAGCTTTAACCATGGCTTGGTTGGCTGCAACATTAAACTTCTAGGTGCTCTTCTGTTCCAAGTTTTGTTTTGTCTCACTTGTCACTGTTTTTATTTCTAGAGAGCAATCAGTAACAATCATGCCACAGACTAAATGTGATGCTGTCTTGAAACTTCCTCCATTAAATTAGTATACCACTTTTTAAATTTAGTTTCATGCAAGTTTATTTTTTTTAGTGATTTATGTTTTATGTATAGTGTTCTGTCTGCATGTATTTTTGCAAACCAGAAGAGGGCACCAGATCTCATAGATGGTTTTGAGCCACCATGTAGTTGCTGGGAATTGAAATTAGGTCCTCTGGAAGAGCAGCAAGTGCTCTTAACCTCTAAGCCATCTCTCCAGTCCGTCCCTTCACACAAGTTGTTAAGGGGAGAATACAGCTAGGTTCTTTCTAAAGCCTCCAGCTCAGTTTGCTGAGTCTTTGTTTCCCTCTGAAACTTCAGGAGCTGGGGCTCCATAGTTAGTGTATCTCAGTCCTACTGTCTTCCAGGCTCTTGCCAGAATGGCCCAATTAAGCTTGCTTCATTCAACCACTTTCCCAAGGGTCAAAGTCATCTGATTCCTAAACAAAACAGGTTTCAATTCTGTAGTAATGAGTTTTCTATTGCTTTAATGAAATACCATGACCAAAAGCAACACAATTTTTAAAAAAGAAAAGTCAAGGGGCCTAGAGAGATGGTCCATATAAGAAAAGCACAAACTGCTCTTACAGAGGACTAAAGTCAGTTTCAGCAGTGTCCATGTGGGCCAGAAGAAGGCATCAGATCTCATAGAGTTAGCTGCAGCTTTGTGTGTGTGTGTGGGGGGGGGGGGCAGTCTCCAGACAGCAAAAGACTTGAAAGAAATCCGCATCACTGGCATGCAGTAGACTTTTCTGAGGGGCTTTGGGAAAAAGACACACACTCTTGATGGTTTCCTTCAAACTTTTCCTTTATTCTCTCATCCTTGATGTTTTCCTTGTAGCCCATTTTAACTCTTAACCTCTAACTCTATTCTTTCCCTTGCAGCTTATATATCTCAGCAAAACCTCCCAGGCAATTTAAAAATCACAATGTGGTTACATTCTGTTTCTCAAGTGAATGATTACAATGAATACAAAACAGTAAAAAACAGCACGTTTTCCATATCTCTTACATAATTAAGCATTTTATATATCACAGAAGAAAACCCGAGAACCTATGTACATTCATACTCAAGCATCTTGTTATAGATTAACCATGTGGGCAAGTTAAGGTGTTCTTGTCAGGCCTTTGGCTACAGGCTGCACTTTTGCAGTTACAAAGAAAGGGCCAATTACTTATTGCTTACCTTGAAAGGTAATCTTATAAGGAATCTTAAAGGAATCACAAATTTAAAATTTATACATGAGGAAGAATCAGTCGCCTCTACTTTAAATCCTTAGGGTACATACTCACTTATCAATTTTTTTTTAATATCAGTAGATTGATGTCAAAATTCGGTATAAAGAATTAATCATTGCCTTTGATCGTCAACCAACCCTAGCAAGGACAACTAGTAACAGTTGGACTGCTTTGTATTTTTCACCTCAGCCATGTATCCTTGTGAACTTTTCTAGGGTTTTTCATCTCAAAGCTCTCATCAAAATGTTTGATCTAAAGTTACTTTAAAGCTTCGATTCAGCTAATGATACACAGCTAAACCTGTGGCTGTGTCTTTCAGCATTAAGAGAATTAGAGCCAGCCTGACTCCTGAGGACTCAATTGTTTTTCTTAATCATTAACTTTAGCTATGATCTATGCAGCTCCTTAAGTGAAACTCATAGGCCCTGGCTGTATTTCCTTGTATTTATTTTTATTCATCAAAACTCTGTATAAGCTAACATTATTATCAATTAGACAGCTTAGGAAGAAGTCATCTCCATAGTAATTCACAGGTGAAGATGCCCAGTAGAACATGATGTATCCATTAGACACAGTGCATTACAGCCAGTGTGTGTGTGTGTGTTGGGGGTGGGCGTTTCCCCACATCCACTCACACCGTGCCAGATACCAGTGTGAGAAGGGCAGTGTTAGCAAACATGTAAAGACCAGCATGGGCAAAAGACATACTGGGATCTGCGGTCTTGGGGCCTTTCCTAACTGAGATTGACCCATCGGGGGGTTCCTCCTGGTGGACTGGCACCTTGAACTTCAATTATCACATGCTGTTCCTCTGACACAGCCGCCAGCAGTTGTGAACTGCCTCGTGTGAGTGTTAGGAAGCAAACGCTGACCCTCTGAAAGAGCAGCGAGTATTCTTAACTGCTGAGCCATTCTCCAGCTTTGTATTTACTATTTCTGAGAAAGGGTCTTGTTTTGTAGGCAGGACGTGCCTGGAACTTAGAATGTAGCCTAGGTTGGCATCAATCTGATAGGAGTCTTCCTTCAACCTTCCCAGTGCAGAGGTTACAGGCAGTAAAACTTACACCCAGTTTAACCCTTCTCTTTCTCTCTCCCTTCCTCCTTCCTCCCCTGTATGTGTTCATTTGGGTTTATATTGTGCATGTGCGAATGTGTGTGGGTGGCTGTAGAGCCAGAGGTCAATGCTGACTATTGTTCAGTTGCTCTCCACCTTAGTTTTGAAGTCATCTTTCACTGAACCTTGAGCTCTTTGATTAGCCAGACTGGCTGGCTGGAGAGCCCTCGGGATTCTCCCATTTCCACCTCCCCAGGATTGAAAACCAAGGTGTTTGTTGTAGATGGAGACTACTGGTTTGTTTCCTGGCTGCTCAGACCTGAATAATTGCACAGAAGTTATATTAATTATAACACCATTTGTCCTATAGCTTAGGCATATTCCTGGCTAATGCTTATATTAACCCATTTCTATTAATTTATGTATCGCCACAAGGTTGTGGCCTACCGGTAAGGTTTCCCAGTGTCTTTCTCCTTTGGCAGCTACATGACGTCTCTTTTACTCCACCTACTCTCTATATCTCTGTTCGGATTTGCTGCCTGGCTATATTCTGCCCTGCCATAGGCCAAAGCAGCTTCTTTTTAACCAATGGTAATAAAACACATTTACAGCATATAGAGGGAAATCCCACACCATCTTCCCTTTTCTGTCTAAATAAACCATCATTATAGATGGTTGTGAACCACCATGTAGTTGCTGGGAATTGAAGTTAGGACCTCTGGAAGAGGGATGCTCCTGGGACTAGAAGTCAGACCGCTGCTTGCCAGACATGAGAAAACAGGAAAGTAGGAAAGAAAGAAAGAAAGAAAGAAAGAAAGAAAGAAGGAAAGGTAAAAAGCCCCAAGACAAAACATAGATAAAGAGAAATTGGTTAAGTTGTAAGAGGTAGCAAGAAACAAGCCTAGGCTAAGGCTGAGCATTCATAACTAAGAGACTAAGACTTGTTAGTCTCTGTGTCACAATTTGGGAACTGGTTGTGGCTCCAAAGAAAAGGCCTGGTACAGGCCTCTGTTTGGCCAGTCTAAGTTCCTGTGGTGCTTGCCATTTTGTTTCACCTGCATGACCACCAGCTCCCCTGTTGGGTGTGCTCTGGCTCTCCGGAGGAGAGAGATCGAACGTGAGGAAACTGCAGTAACAATGAGTCGGCTGTTGAGTTCCCCACTGACCTTCTCAGTGTCTAGTCTACGCGCTTGCAGGAGAAAATCCACTCTTGTCTTGGTACCAGGCAATCTTCTTGGGAGGTATCTGTGAGAAACAGAAGCTAGAGGAGAACATGAGCTTATAAGCAATGATCTTTAAGGCTAATTCATTTGATAAAGATGATAAGTTGTAAAAATTCAAGAAATGGGAAAATAATCGAGGTGTATTGATAAGGACTGTGCACAGCATAGAGGGCAGAGGGGCCCCGGGAACCTGCCAAGTTCACCCAGTGAGTGTGGGGTAGGGACTGACGTGGAATAAAAGCTCAGAGTTTGGGGTTGCACAAGGGGAGGGCCACGTGAAAGACCGGGTACCATCAGTTCTGGGAAGGTTAAAGAGACCAGGTAAGTACGGGCATTGGGATTTAGTTAGGGTGAGCGACAGGAAACTCGGTGGCTGTGTGAGCGAAGAAAGCAGTGTTTTGCAGCTGAAAGCTTGAAAGTAACCTTGTAATTAGTTAGATATATGGTTAGATCCCTTTATCCAACTTCAGTGTGACAATACCGCCCCTTCTTCCATTCTTGGTCAGTGTGCTGCTGGCAGGCATTCCATTCCAGGAGTGTAGCAGCTGTCCTTGGCTGACACTAATTAGGCCCAGAGAGGTGACAGTGTGACCCTTGTAGGGACGCTAATCTAAGGTTTATTCCGAATGTTAAGGAGGAGACTCTGTCCCTCCTGAGACCAGCACAGAGCGGCCAGGAGCTGCCATGTGGAGCTTGAGATGAAACCAACATAGCCCAGGCAGATGCAGAGGTGGCGAAGCTCACGGGTCTCTGTGACATACTTGAGCTCTGAATCCAGCAGTGTAAGAGCCAGTACTGGCCCCATGTGCCTCTACAAATCCCTTCCCACTGCCTTTGATCTCTTCTCTCCTTCCCTGCTTCTTTCTTTCTTCCTCCCCCTGCTGACCCTGTCTCTCATGACTTCTGGCTTCAACCTCTCATGCGCTGGGACTATAAGCATGTAACACAATACCTAGCTTATCCAGAGACTTTTTATTTTGGAAAACTGTTATTACCAATTTTGCTTAAGTGGATTTGATTTGATCTTGTGTTTCCCAATAGAAATGACACAAATCAGCACTGAGGGTAATAGGATAATTTCTCGCCATAAATTCCCGAGTGCCTAGATCTGCTGAGCAGGTCCCAGGAAACAGATTAGAGGTGTTAATACATGCAGGAATGACCAGAGGTGTATGGGAGAAGATACAGACCTAAAGGGATCCGCTGCCTGGGAGTCTCCTTTTGGACTCAGAGTGGCAGGTGGCTCAGGGAATGGCCTGGGGTCTGCGCTGGGTAGAAACTCATGGCACTCTTTGGTGGCATGTCTCAAAACAGGGCTTGATGTTAGAGTATAAAAACGTGACTTTCTTGTGTATTTCTCTCCCCCCCTCTCTCTCTCTCTCTCTCTCTCTCTCTCTCTCTCTCTCTCTCTCTCTCTCTCTCTCTCTCTCTCTCTCTGTCCCTCTTAGATCACTGACTCTGAGGAAAGCAGGTTTCAGTGCTGGGAGAAGCTCTGAACACAGATCAACAGAATATTAAGTGAATATCAGGAAATATTAGCCATATGTAGTCAATAGCACAGAAGGAATCAGAAAAGGAGATTTTCCAGCTGCATTTGAGCCTAGAGTACACAGCTGCCTGCAGTCTGTCGAGACAGAGTCCAAACCACACAGTTCTTAAATTCCTATCCAGAGAAACAGTGCAAAACAATAAATGTTTATTGTTTTAAGTTACTGAGTTTTTATTTTTAACTTTTTTTTTTTTGGTGAGGTCAAATATTGCTGTGGAGTATAGTTGGCATTTTTTTGGGAGGGGCTGCCAACCAGTTCCCAAATAAAGACACAGAGACTTTTATTAATATGAATGCTTGACCTTAGCATAGGCTTGTCTCACTAGCTTCTTTAAACTTAATTTAACCTGTTTCTATTCATCTATATTTGACCTCAGGGCTTTTTACCTTCCCTTCATTCTGTATGCCCTACTTTTTTACTTCCTGTGTGTGTCTGTCTGGCCTCTACCATCTCCCTGTCATCTCTTTTTCTTTCTTCCTTGAGCCTAAATTCCTGCTCTTCCTTACTCTCACTGCCTGTACCTCTCCCCTTGCTATTGACCGGTCAGCTTTGTACTAGACCAATCAGGTGCCTGAGGTGGGCAAGGGAAAACAGCAGCACGTCTTTACATAGTTGTAGTCCAGGCTGGACTTAAACTCATTATGTAGCCCAGGCTGACCTTGAACTTTCAGCAATCCTCCTGCCTCAGCTGGAATTACAGACATGTGCCATCATGCCTCCTCCTTGCTTTTTAAAAATGGAAGTCACCTATTTCACAGCAACAGGCAAACTGGTAGAGGTGGGAAGGTGGGTGTGGTTTTGAAGTCATCTAATGTTTGGAACTAGAAGATAGACTGCTCAGAGGTTTTTCCAAGTTGTGTTTGTATTTCCTAGATAATTCTACAAGGGGAAAGACTATAGCCCAGAAAAAGTTTTCAGAGGACACAGAAAAATGGGGCTTCATAAACGTGACAAGTCTAATGAAACTCAATTCAACTGAATCAATAAATATCGAGTATTTGTAATGTGCTAGGTAGTGCTAGGCCATGAAATGAGAGCAAGATGTGCGGAGAGCAGATGGCAAATTCATTAGAAAAATAGGCTTTTTTCGTTCCTTTTTTAAACCAAGGGTAAAGGGTATCGACAACATCTAAGAGAGGGCAAAACAGATATGTAAAACTTGATCAGTCGCTTAGAAAGTCATGATTAGAGCTCAGACGATTAAAACCACACAGATGGAATAATTCTAAGATTCTCAAAGCTGATGTATGATACCACCCAATGTCTGTGAAAGGGCTGGGACAGAGGCTTCTGGTACATCACTGGCTGTACAGCCTTCAAAGACTTTTCTGGAAAACAACTGAACTCAATACTTCGAGAACCTTAACAACATTTATTTCTTTGACCTGCAAATCTTTTATTAATAATTCTAGAAAAGCCTTATAAAAAAGATGTTCATCACAGTAATAGCTCCCAAACAGAGAGATGCTGGGTATTCTCAAGACTGAAAATCATACAAGAATTTTTTTGTTAATATTTATTTATTATGTATACAATATTCTTCCTGTGTGTACACCTGCAGGCCAGAAGAGGGCACCAGACCCCATTACAGATGGCTGTGAGCCACCATGTGGTTGCTGGGAATTGAACTTAGGACCTTTGGTAGAGCAGGCAATGCTCTTAACCACTGAGCCATCTCTCCAGCCCCCTCATACAAGAATTTAAATGCTACTGAAGAGTTTTGAAAATTTTGAAAATTTTGGCTGGCAGCAAACTTACAGGGTAGAAATACGAAGCTGAAAACGGCCCACAGTGACGAGCAGGTCTGTCTTCCTTCTGGGCCACTTGCTCCCTACTCTCTCGCCTCAGAGAGGACCACTTAAAATGTAACTTTATTCTTTGATCTCCCTTTTGAAGCAGTAACTTCTTTGGCATCTTCTTTTTACTCCATTCAGAAGTCTATCTGAGCCGGATATGGTGGTGCATGCCTTAATCCCAGAACTTGGAAGGTAGGTAGATCTCTGTGAGTTTGAGGCCAGCCTGGTCTACATAGTGAGTTCCAGGACAGCCAGGGCTACACAGAGAAGTTCTGTCTCAGAAAAAAGTATATCTGATGACTCTTCATTTATCCTGCTTGCACAGGATTGTGAATATATATGTAATATATATATATATACACCCCCAGAGATAGATATTTGCTTATTTTTATATTTTGCTCAAATAATTACTCTACTGTATGTGAGGATATATTTAGAGTACATTGTCATTTGAACAGACAGGCACATGATATATTTGAGGGATACAGCCAGCTGTCTCTTTAAGCAGATTTTCCTTTTTTTAAAAGATTTATTTATTAATTATGTATACAGCATTTTCCCTACATATATGCTGCAGACCAGAAGAGGGCACCAGATCTCATTACAGATGGTTGTGAGCCACCATGTGGTTGCTGGGAATTGAACTCAGGACCTCTGGAAGAGCAGTCAGTGCTCTTAACCTCTGAGCCATCTCTCCAGCCCCAGATTTTCCATTTTTTCATGCAAGAGGTCTATTTGCTCACACAGCAGCCAGTGCTGTATGGCATCAAACTTTATGTTAGGAAAAAAATGTACCCATAACTTTAGAAGTCTATGAAATGGTGATAGGTTAAGAAGAAAAACTCAACATTTTGTGTACAGAACTTAGCCACGAAATGTATATCATTGAAAGAGACTATGCCAAGCCGGGCGGTGGTGGCGCACGCCTTTAATCCCAGCACTTGGGAGGCAGAGGCAGGCGGATCTCTGTGAGTTCGAGACCAGCCTGGTCTACAAGAGCTAGTTCCAGGACAGGCTCCAAAACCACAGAGAAACCCTGTCTCGAAAAACCAAAAAAAAAAAAAAAAAAAAAAAAAAAAGAAAGAGACTATGCCAAAATACTCACAGTAGTTGTAATGAATGGTCTAGTCAGTGTTTCGTTATTGCATACTTTCTGTGGTAGTATTAACATTGCTATCGAGAATATACTAAGTTTCTCATAGACCCATAGATAGAGCACACACTTGTCCTTTAAGCACAATACTTGTCAGGGTGATGAATTTAAGGACATTTGAGGAGGGGCTGGAGAGGCTTCGTGGTTAGGAGTGAGCATCGCTTACTCTTCCAGAGGATCCACGTTCAGTTCCCAGCACCCATGCGGTGTGTCTCACAACTGCCTGTAACTCCAACTCCAGGGGTTCTGGCCTCTGCTGGTGTAGGAACAGAAGTATCCTCCACATGACTGTCCATGAGTACCCTTTGCATGTACACATGAAAAGTATACTTTAAGACCCACAAAACACCCCACAGACTAGTCAGTGGGTAAAGTGCTTTGTGTCAACTGTGAAGAGTTAAGTTCGATTCCAACTACACATAACATGGGCATGCATAGGTCTCCACCTTTGCCAAACACACATTTAATAGACAAATAAACAAGTGCAATAAATAACAATAACAAAAACAGTTGAAGAGTATTTTTCTGGCAGCCTGAACAACCACTTTCAATTTTCAATTGTACCATCAGGGGGTGGAAGAGAGTTAAAATTCAGAGATCTTAGAAGCCTGTGTCAGGAAAACCGAGCCCATTGTCGCATGGGGCCCTGACTTAAGACTTGAAACTGACTTAAAAGTAATATACATTACAAATTAAAATATAAGCCAGGCATAGTACCACACTCCTTTCATCCCAGCACTTGTGAGGCAGAGGCAGGTGTGTCCCTGTGGGTTGGAGGCCAGTTGGTGGACATAATAAGTCCTAGGAGAGCCAGAGCTACATAGTGAGACTCTGCCTTGGGAAAAAAAAAACAGGAAAGAAATAAAAATATAGATAATGAGAATTGCATGTAATATATTTGTCCCAAGTTTTCCGATGGGTATTGTGGCACATGCTTATAATTCCAACAACATTGGAAGCTGAGGTAGAAGACTTGCTAATTCAAGACCTGCATGGGCTACAGAGTGAGTTCAAGGCCGTCATGGGTATCTTAATAAGACGGTGTCTCAAAAACAAGCAAGTGAGCAACAAGAAATCCTAACGCTAGGACAGAGGAGAGAGACAGAGAGAGACGTGGGGGGGACAGAAAGAGGAAGGAAGGAAAGGAGAGGGAGGGGGGAGGGAAGGAGGGAGGGAGGGGGGAGGGAAGAAGGGAGGGGGGAGGGAAGGAGGGAGGGAGGGAGAGAGAGAGAGAGAGACGTGGGGGGGACAGAAAGAGGAAGGAAGGAAAGGAGAGGGAGAGAGGGCGGAGGGAAGGAGGGAGAGAGGGGGGAGGGAAGGACGGAGGGAGGGGGGAGGGAAGGAGGGAGGGAGGGAGGGAGAGAGAGAGAGACTTTTCCAGGAAAAGTCTTGGTACTGTCTCCAGTGCTCCAGCTTCCGGGATGTATTCCTGTGCCATGTGTGGTCCACTCACCCCTGCAGTCCAGCTTACCTGGATGCACACCTCCTGATGCACACCTGGCCTCTGCTGCTCCTCGCAGGTGCAGCCAGGCTTCCCTGTCTTGGCTCTATCTCAGCTTACTACTTTATGTGCATGAGTCTTTTGCCTGGATGCATGTCTGTACACTATCTGCATGCCTTTGCAAGCAAGAAGTTACTGGGTGAAAAAAAAAAAAAAAAAAAAAAAGAAGTTACTGGGTGTTAGGTTTCCTGGATCTGGAGTTAGGGATTGTTGTTACCCGCCAAATGGATACAGGGAATTGAATTAAGTTCTTTGGAAAAAACTTCTTAGCAAGTGCCCCTAACCTCATTGTTGTGAATGCTCATGAAGTCAGGTAAAGAAATGGATGTATGTCCTTGGAGAGTACCAGGGCTGGAGGCTCGCTCCGCTCCGTCTCATCCCTGCCATTGCAGATGACCTTACTGGTGGGACTTGGGGACAGAGTTTGTGAGCGTCTTCTAAGTGCTCCACAGTTACCCTGCGCTGTGCCTGGATCTAACTAGAACCTGTTGAAGTGGCAAATGCTTGCTTCGGTCTGATGGATAATGGGCTCCTTGTCCTTAGTCTTGGTAGCTTTAACCTCCATTCTCTCCCCAATGTCTCCCCAAGAAGACATTGCGCCAAGTCTTTTGCCCTTGTTATGAAGGACAGACTTCTAACTTTGGTATCTTCATCCCCTAAATAAGTGTGAATTCGGGCAAGTCTTTCAGCCTCTCTGAGTTTCAGTCTTGGGGCTAGGCACACGAACAGAGCAACACTTTGTCTACTACCTGACAAGGAAGGGTCTGACTTGCCCTGGGGTCCTATTTGGTTGGCTTATTTATGAGGCAAGGTCTCCTTACACTGTAGCCTAGGCTGGATTTGAAACGCACACTCTCCAGTCTGTTCCCTCAGTATTGGATTTACAGATGAGAGCCTCCTTTTTCCTTGGAGTCTGTCGGGCGGGCGAGGGAAGCAGCCCGGCTCTTACTGATGGGTGAGACTGGTGGTGGAGAAGGGTTCTTAACTGAATTCAGGTTAGGATGTAGAGTTGACGGGAAACATCGGTAATGCATTTTTTTCTTGGCATTTTAGACTAAAACCTGAAGTCACCAGGGCGGTGCGTGTTCTCCATTAGTTGTAGCATCGGTACCATAAGCAAATAGGAGACCGAGAGGGCCTGGTGGGAAGAGCCCGGAGTGGGCTTCCGGAGGGAGAAGCGCTGGTTCTGACAGTCGTTCAGGGGTCCTACAGGACGGGGTTCAGACTGGCAGCCCCCGGCGGAGCTGCCTGTGCAGCCGCGCCCTAGGGCCAGGGCGGGCTGCCCTCTGCAGGTGCGTGGAGCGGGCGGGGCGCGGGGCGAGCGCAATCGGGCGTGGCTTAGGACCCGGGGCGGCTTCCCGGAGCGACAGTGGAACTCCGAAGTTGCGCCCGGACCTTGGCCCTGACGGTCGCAGTTCCCGGCGTGATTCGGCCCGCTGTCCTCCGCCGCCATTCGCTGTCCTCCGCCGTCACCCGCTGTCCTCCGTCGCCACCCGCTGTCCTCCGCGTCCAGCCCTCGGCGCCGGCATGACGGGCTCGCTGTTCAAGGCAAACTTCTGGGTGAGTGAGCGCACGCGGGAGCTAGCTCAGGGTGTGCGCCTCTACCCGGCAAATCTGTTCCCCGGGCCGCGCTGAGTCCGGAGCGCGCCCTCCCCAGAGCACCTGGGACCTGACGTCACCCCTGGTTCTCACGCTTGAAAACTGAAGCCCGAAAGCAGGGAGCCGGCAGGCCCCCGCGGTGCCGAGTCCCGCAGACCTGGGAGAACCGGGACATGGGCGTGTGGCAATCACGCTGGGGTTCTCGGCTGGAACTTTGCCCTGCCTGGCAGTCCCGTTTTCTGATTTCCCTCCCAGGCCACAGAGCACCCCCGGAAAGCCATCGCGCGTGTGAGAGCTGGTAGTTCCTAGGTACCAGGTCTTCTCCCCGCTTCATTTAGACATCCTTTTCTCATATCGTTACCCTGCAACTACCTATCCTCCAAGCACCGTTGTAGTTTTAAGGCAGGGTAAGACGCTGACCCAGACCTTTTTCTAGGACCCTGACTGTTCCTCCTTTAAGCTAAGAGTTGCCTACCACACCATTCTTCTGCTGTGGCCCCAGCGACGACAGTTAGAGCCTATCGTGTTCCTTTTGCTTGAGGTTGTGAGGTCCTTTTGGGGCCCTGACAGGAAGGCAAAGGGCTGGGTTAGCGTTACAAGGATTAGCAACCTTCTACTTGGTCCTCATAGGAAACCTGGTGAATCTCCAGACTTTTTATACTGTGGGAAAAAGGACAGACCTATATGCATTCACAGTAGAGTATTTTTTGACCAACAGTTGAGGTACAGAGGCTTAAGCGGATGGTATGTTCGCACAGTCCCGGGGATGCCTGCAGCACATCTGGCCCTGGAGCAGGCTTTAGTCAAAGTGTTCAGGAAAAGACTGCTGTTGCCCTTCGACTCTGGATATCTTAGCTTGCGTTCAGTTAAGGACCCAGGACCCTTCTCCATCAGTCCCAGAACCCAGCAGTAAGAGCCATGGTTTCTTTCCTTTTCTTCCAAGTCACCTAAAAACCCAGAGCTGGACGCTAAATCCCAGCACCCGGGAGGCTGTGCCTTCATCCTCAGAAACTCTTGGCAGCCTCCAGCAGTCCCATGGGCATCCTGACAGGAATGGATAGGAGGAGGGGCATAGTGGAGTCTGAGTTGAGACTTGGGTGAAGGTCTAGGGGTAATGGTGGTGGTGGTGGTGTATCGAGGGGGTGGGGTTTCTGGTCTGCTTTCAAAAGCTACCTGCGGTCCCAGTAACACTTTGCAAAGGTGTTGTCCATCTCTAGTTCCTGCAGTTGTTTGATTCAAATAATGAAAATGACTGTATTGTTTCCTGTGCGGATTATTAGGTCCTTTAAATGCTAAACCTCCCAGTTACCCTTGGAAGGAACTGACTCACCGTGGTATTTTACTGATGAGGAAACTGAGTGACAGAGTTTAAGCAACATTCTCAAGGCCCTAGAGCTGATGAATAGTGGCCCAGAGCTCTTCATGAACTAACTGCTCTCCCACGTGTCTCCAAGGGGGTGGCATTGAGAGTGAGCCAGTCCCTCCAGTGCGTGTGGGACATGTCAGGCCACCACGTTCGTGAGAGTCTTCCTTTCTCCTGCAGCAGGTCAGGAGTTCTTGGCAGGTAGACAAGATCTGACCGTCAGTGAAATCCTCAACATCAGCTTGCATGCTTGCATTGTGTATACCTCAGTTGAGGCAGATGGGACTTGCATGCTTGCATTGTGTATACCTCAGTTGAGGCATATGGGACTTGCATGCTTGCATTGTGTATACCTCAGTTGAGGCAGATGGGACTTGCATGCTTGCATTGTGTATACCTCAGTTGAGGCAGATGGGACTTGCATGCTTGCATTGTGTATACCTCAGTTGAGGCAGATGGGACTCGCGGGGCATCAGGACCTGGGAGAAAAGGCACAGAGGGAGCTGTTAGAAGAAAGGCCACTTGCCAAGGAGTCATGCTTTTTAGGAAACAGGGAAAAAGACTTGACCGAGTTGAGGTTGGAACAGTGGCCGTGTTTCATGGTCGAGAAACTTGTGGCTGGATGAGGCAGAGAAGTTTGAAAACATAAGCAGGCACTGACTCCCTGGGTTTAATAAGTATTTGCTCTATATAAAGTGCTCTCTAGGAGAGATGGCTCAGCAGTTAGGAGCACTGGGGCCTGGGTTCAATTCCCAGGACCCACATGGCAGCTCAGAGCTGTCTGTAACTCCAGATCCAGGGCATCTGATGGCTCACACAGATAAGCATGCAGGTGAAACACCAGTGCCCGTAGACTAAAAATGAAGTGCCCTCTGGCAGGTGTGGCATTTGCTGGGGTTCAGTCTGTCACCAGCTTTGCTGGAACAATAGACATCTCCTGAGGGAGGGAGGTAGAAAGGGAAGGTGCCTTTTTTTTTCTTTTGGTTTTTCAAGATGGGTTTCTCTGTGTAGCTCTGGCTGTCCTGGAACTAGTTCTGTAGACCAGGCTGATCTCAAGCTCACAGAGATCTTCCTGCCTTTGCCTTCCAAGTGCTGGGATTAAAGGCATGTACCAGCACTGCCTGGCCTTTTTTTTTTTTTTTTTTTTTTTTTGGTTGAGAGGGAAGGTTTTGGCTGTAGGTGTTTGACCTCAAGAATATATAGGGGAGGGCTGGAGAGATGGCTCAGCGGTTAAGAGCATTGCCTGCTCTTCCAAAGGTCCTGAGTTCAATTCCCAGCAACCACATGGTGGCTCACAGCCATCTGTAATGAGGTCTGGTGCCCTCTTCTGACCTGCAGACATACACAGAGACAGAATATTGTATACATAATAAATAAATAAATATTTAAAAAAAAAGAAACATTGATTATAAAAAAAAAAAGAATATATAGGGGAGGGCTGACTGTGGCAGCACACGTCTATAATTCCAGGAGTCTGAGGCAGAAAGATTGAAAGTTCAAGGCTAAGCTGGGCTATATAGCTGGACTCTGTCAGGAATATAGGGGAGGGAGGGTCCTGGGAATGGAGAGTAGTTATCTGGTGCCAAGGAAACTGAATCGAGAAGTCTGTTCCAGGGTGGAGGTCATGGACTGGGAAGGGAGGCAGATATAGAAACCACAGAGATAGATATAATTAAAGCCATAGGCTAGGTTAGTCAGCTGCGGGTCAGCAGCTGAAGCAAGGAGAGGGGCCTAGAGCTTTTGTGGAAGGGGAACTGGAGAATGAGGTGGGGGGGTGTCCTGAAGGAGGAAGTCAGCAGGAGGAACTGGTTTGTGGAGGCAGAAGTGACAATGAACAATATTTAGTCAGGTGTTACACCTGTAGAGGCCTGAGTACAAAGCTCCCTCTGCCCCAGGCTCTCTTGGAAAGTCCAAGCTTGCCCTATAGTTTCAGGCTCACCCTGCAACTTCAGGTTTGCCCGGCAGTTCTAGGCTTGTCCCACAGCTCCAGGCTCATCCCACAGCTCCAGGCTCATTCCATAGCTCCAGGCTCACCCCACAGCTCCCTCACCCCACAGCTCCAGGCTCACCCCACAGCTCCAGGCTCACCCCACAGCTATAGGCTCACTCCACAGCTACAGGCTCACCCAGCACTTCCAGGCTCACCCAGCAGCTTCGGGGTCACCCTTCATTTCCAGGCTTGCCCCACAACTCCAGGCTCACCCCACAGCTCCAGGCTTGCCCACACCTCCAGGTTCGTCCCACAGCTCCAGGCTCACCCCTCAGCTCCATGCTCACCCCGCACGTGCCCCATAGCTCCAGGCTCGCCCCGCAGCTCTGGGCTAGGTTGATGAGTATTGAGGACGTCCTGTCAGAGGAGTATTTTCCAGGCGAGAGGACAGGGTGTCAGCTATCAGAGTTTGGGAGTATTCTAACATTTTGGACATTGCAAACCTGTCAGCAAGTCCTCTAGTGTTTGCTGGTCAACAGCGACCAGCTGGCAGAGACCCCTCTGCTTCTTGGGAGAGGGTGCCCTGGGACAGTGCATGGAGAAGCATGACATCCAAGGCTGGCAGCAGGGCCTCTTAGGCTAACTTGTATCAATGGCTTGGCGACTTTGTGCAGGTTGCTTAAGTCCCAAAGCTTCTGTTTTTGCCTTTTTTTTCTGTATATAATAGTGGAAATAATGCCGGTCTCTTCCATGAGAGCCTTGAGAGATTAAATTATAGAGTTGAGCGTAGTGACTTGTACCTTGTAATTGTTAGCTGTTGTTACTATTGGCACAAGTGACAAAGGACGTTAGGGACAGCTACTCAGGAGAAAGGATGAAGAGATAAGTCGAAGAGTAAGCACTTTGGGGGCCAAGATGGTTCAGTGGGTAAAGCACACACAGTGAAGTCCAGGGACCTGAATCCAATCCCCTGGGCCCACATGATGGAAGAACAGAACCAACTCCCACAAGTTGACCTCTGACCTCCACACATATGCTGTGGCATGCTTACTTTAAAATAAAAAAAATTAAAGTTAAACAAAAGAGACAGTAACCAGGCATGGAACCTCACACCTTTAATCCCAGCACTTGGGAGGTAGAGGCAGGGGGATCTTTGTAAATCTGAGGCCAGCCTGGTCCCTCAGAGCTAGTTATAGAGCAGCTAGGGCTACATAGAGAAACCCTGTTTTGAAAAAAAAAAAGAAAAAAAAAAGAAGAAGAGGAGGAGGAGGAAGATGAGTGGCAGTAACAGCATTTGCTGGATGCCTGATTTAAGAAGGAGAAAGGGGACAGGGAAAGGCAGGGACCAAGGAGACAATCAGGAAGTAGCTATCACCGGCTTCAGAGAGGAACAGGCCGAAGCTGAGAGGATCATGATCAAATTCAATGCTGCTCCTGAAAATTTAGCTGACACACTCATTTTATGCAAATGTCCTATGAAAACAGTTATTTAAAGGAACCTTTTGAGCTAGTGAGATGGTTCAGTGGGTAAAGGCACTTACCGTCAAGCCTGACAACCCGAGTTTGATCCCTGGAGCCCACACAGTGGGAGGAGAAAACCAAGTCCGACAAGTTGTCTTCTGTGGACTGGAGAGATGGCTCAGCAGCTAAGAACACTGGTTTAAAACAAAACAAAATAATAGCAAAACACTGGCTGGTCTTCCAGAGGACCCAGGTTCAATTCCCAGCACGTACATGGCAGCTCACAAGTTCTCCTCTGGTTTCCACATGTATACTGTGGCACCCTGCATGCCCCCCAATAGACAAATAAGTGAAAAATAAACAGAAAAACACATAAGGGAACCTTTTGGTAGGTCTGCTTTACAAGGAAGTAATCAGTATTCAAGAAGTGTATTTGAAGGTTTATGTTTACGAGTGTTCTCCCTCATGTATAAGCATGTATAAGCACCATGTGTATACACTTTCCAGGAGGGCAGAAGAGGTCCTTGGAGCCTCTGGAACTGGAATTATGGGTGGTTGTGAGGGCTGGGAATTGAACCTGGGTCGTCTGTAAAAGCAGCAATTGCTCTTAAAATCGGAGCCACCTCTTCAGCCCCATTGTTAGTAGTTTCGAAAACAAGAACTCAGCCATGGTGGCTCATGCCTATTATCTCAGTGGCTAGGAGGCCGAGGCAGGGGGATTCCTTTCATAAGTTGAAGGTCATCTCAGGCTGTGTCATGAATTCCAGGCCATCTTGGGCTACAGAATGAGATCCAAGAGACAAAATAGAAATCTATGGGATCAGCCCTGATGAGGTTTGCCTTGTTATCTGTGCACGCTCTTCAGCTTGTATCACTTCTCATGGCTGAAGAGGCCTAACTTAACATCAGTGCAGCCGACAAGCACTACGGGGACTAGGCCTCACCTTTACAAGAACCAGGAAAAGCCACAGACTGTACCCTGCAGGGGACCAATCAGAATTAGGACAAACAAGTACCAGATGCTCCAGAACGTTAAGAACATCTTATATATAGGTTCTCAGTTTCCTTGCAGCAACACCAGTACCAGTCTTCGTTTGACAAGACTCCTGCCACCCCACTCCTGTCCAATCAGGAGTGCAACCCTTATCTGAATCCGGAATTCCCCTACTGCCCCGTCCTTTACTTCCCCCTGCCATAACTGAGCTTAATGCTGCTCTCCCTAATCCAACCACTGTGCAGAGGGACAGAGAGCCCTAACTCGAGCTTGCAATAAAGGCTCTTAGCTTTTGCATACAGACCCCTGGTGGTCTCTAGGGGGCTCATGACATGGGTGGGGAGAGTTGGGTAGGCAGTGCTATGCGATTTATCTTGGTTAACTTTGATGGTTCCACACCAGAAGGAGACAATTATCAGTGACGTGGTTTCCAGAGCTTCAGCACAGATGCGAGATGGCACTCTTCAGATGAGGGTGTGCTCAGACAAAAGTGCCTTTCCGCCGTGGGCATGCACAGGCGACTGTAGAACCAGTTCCAGAAGAGACAGAGAGAATCACATCCTCTCACCCTAGCGGGTTTCCAGGAGCCTCATTTGAGCACGAGGTCCTGCCCGTGCCTGAAGGGCGGCTTTCCTGGGCCCACGGCTCTGGGTCTGGAATAGCCTCCCAGTCATGATCAGCACCCTACTCCTGCCTTGGATGGGACCCCTCACTCTACCTGGAGATTGTCCAGAGGAAGTTTGGGTCCCTTCCTAATTAGCTCATTACCCAGCTATCAGCCCACAGCTGTTCCTCTGTTCCAAACCTTTGGCCTTAGAGTGGCCCCCACCCCGGTGCAGTGCTGGGCTTGCTCAAGGCTCTTCTCAATACTGTGTGCTTTGGAGTCTGTGGAGTTTGCCTTGCCTTCCTTCTCCTATACCAGCTGCTGCAGATTGACTCCATGTGGTATTTTGCACTACATTTAGGATGTTTCTCTATTTTTTTTTTTTTTTTTGAGCTGCTGGAGTCTCAAACTTGCAATCTTGCCTTGGCTTGTCATGTCCTGTAACACACAGCTCTAATTAAAAAGAAAAATGAAAAAAAATTTTTAGATTTTTTTTAAAAAAGTTTTTATGTTTTGCCGGGCGATGGTGGCGCACGCCTTTAATCCCAGCACTCGGGAGGCAGAGGCAGGCGGATCTCTGTGAGTTCGAGACCAGCCTGGTCTACAAGAGCTAGTTCCAGGACAGGCTCCAAAACCACAGAGAAACCCTGTCTCGAAAAAACCAAAAAAAAAAAAGTTTTTATGTTTTGCCTGAATGTATGTATGTATATGTACCATGGGCATGTTTGGTACCCTCAGAGGTCAGAAGAGGCTGTTGAGACCCCTGGAACTCAGAGAAACCCTGTCTTGAAAAACCAAAACCAAAACCAAAAACAAACAAACAAACAAATTTCTTATTTTATTTAAAAAATTTAGTAAGAATGATATGGAACCTACCTTTCAGGAGAAAAAAAAACAAACAAGAAATCCATGACAAAATTTGGGATACTTAGAAAGATAGAGGGTTTTGCCTAATCAAGGCAAATACTTTAAAAAAAAGTATAGTAACAAAAGGACATGCTTTGAAAAAAAAATCTAAGTACTTCTTTATGACTTAAGAAAGAGTGTTTTTCTCCTGCGTGCCCAATCTAACCCCATAGGCTTTCCTCACCATTACTGAAAATCTTAGCTCTTTCTCTCCGCAGTTACTGGTACCTCCCCTCCCTCACGTGGAATCCTGCTGTGTTGTCCAGGCTGATCTCAAACTCTTGGCATCACCCCCCTGAGTAGCTGGGTCTATAGAAGTGCACTGTTGTGTCCAGATGGCACTTTTAGTTTTATTTGATGTGTATGGGGCTTTTGCTTGCATGTGTGTGTGTACATGCCGTGTCTACAGTGCCTGAGGAGGCCAGAAGAGAGTGTAGGATCCGGGAACTGGAGTTAGGGGTTGTCCGCTGCAGTGTGAGTGCTGGGAGCTGAACCCTGGTCCTGCAGGAGAGCAGCGAGTGCTCTTAGCCACTGAACCACCTCTCAAGCTCAGTGCTTAACACAGTTCCTCATGTTGTGGTGACCCCCAACCACAATTTTTTTTTTCATTGCGTCTTCAAAATTGTAACTTTGCTACTGTTACGAATTGTAATGAAAATATCTGATATTCAGGATATCTGACATGCAACCCCTGTGGGGTTGAGACCCACAGGTTGAGAACCTCTGCTCTGGCTCCTGCTTACCCTTTCTGGGCGGAGCCACTTAAGGCGCTGTCTACCGATGATGGCTATGACAGAGGCCTTAGCGCTCTTATGCCACCATTCCCACTTCCCTATAAAATCATGACGCTACTTTTAACTTTTTATTTAGAAAAAGAATTCAAAGTTACAGAAGTTTCCATGTTTTAAATAATTAACATATAATATTTTCTTCACTTAGAGTCTTTGTTGTTAAATACCATTTCTTCACATATATATTTCTGGCACTCAGGAGGCAGAGGCAGATGGGTCTCTGTGAGTTCGAGGCCAGCCAGGACCACACTGTCTTCATAAGGAAGAAAGAGAGAAAAAAAACCACTGTCACTGCCCACACCCTTAGACCACAAGAGGACTATTTACTCAGAGCTGCGTATACACTGTGACCACTTTTTTGTTCTTGGTTTTCCTGGATAGCATCATTGTCATTTTTTCGTTGTTTACCTTATTTCCTTCTTTGTCTGGAGCCCCACTCCCCCGTTTCCCTTTCAAATGCTCCAGCGTATGGGGTACTTTCCCAGTCAGGTGTGGTACATGCAACTGTAACCCCAGTACTTGGGAAGTTGAGGTTCAGGCTCTTGAGTTTCTGGCCAGCTTGGGCTACATAGTGAGACTGTGTTCTGAAAACACACACACACACACACACACACACACACACACACACACACACACACACACAGAACCCTTCCTCCTCACCTTCCCCAGGAACCCTTGGTCCTCTTCCCCACCTCTGCTGGTTGTTTTCCAAGCCTGCTGCTGCTCAGCTGCCATCCCGGGCAAACATTCTATGTTCCTCTGCTTCGAACTTGCCGTTTTCCAAGTCACTCAGAGAACTCTTAAAATGTAATTTGAGTCATGCCATTCTTGTTATAAATTCTTCCGGTGGCCTCTCATCGCAACTACTGCCTCTCTGAGTCCATCACCTTCCACCATCCATACCACAGTATCTTTGGGTCACTTGTCAGATAACGAATTGTTTCCGCTAGCCATGTCACCTGTCGTCACGACAGCCTATGTGTCCCACTCAGTAAGGTATGTCTATGTACTGTGATCATTGTGTACACTCTTTAGTGTTCCATACTTGAGTTAAAATACCATAACTTCGTCTCTCAGTAACTGGTACTCAGCTACATTCCCAGCCCCTAATAACTATTTAAAACACAAGGTACCATCCTCTTCCTGTTTGACAGTTGTGATTTCCAGAGCTTTCTATAAAAGATAATGTTAAGATGCATAAGGTTTTTGGTGTCTAATTCTGAAAACACATGATAGACAGCCTGTCTAGCCCTGTTGCTGTGTCGTTCAATAAGATCTCTCTCTCCACCGTGATAATTTCACCCTTTTCCCACTTGAACCTCTAACTGCTGTGCCAATCTTCCATCCTTTTGACATTGCAAGACGATATTGTCACAAATGTGTTGGGCTGAGTTCATAGCTATCTTGGGACACGTGGAGCCCTGGGCCACAGGTCAGACATGTTTGCTTGAGTCGACTCCATTAAGAAACTGAACAGCAGCCAGTGACGCCTCACCTTCTGAACAGATAGATATGTTTAGTCTCCTCTGAGAACCAGGGAACTTCATACAGCAGTGCCCAGATAACGATCCTGTTGTCTCTCCCATCACTAGTTCCTAAATGGCCATTGCGGGGCTAAGCATGGACCCATATTCCTAGGTGGTTATGCTGTAGCGCCTCATCCAGCAGCTCACGAATGAGCCCAGGTTGGTGTTGCTGAGCAACGAATACGAGTCAAAACACCACGGCGACAGTTTCCTCTCTTGTATTTATTGAACACTACAGAATCCTTCTTTAGCCACAGTTTCTCTTTTTGAGTTTTGAGTTACTTATGGTGAGTTATAGCTGAGGTATATTAAATGGAAAATTCCAGCAGCAGGTAATTCACATCTGAAGTGGCACACCATTCTGAGCAAAGCTGGGATCTCAGGCTTTCTCCCTCTGCTTGGCCTTGTGTATGAATCATCCCTTGGTCCAGTGTTCCCTCTGGAGGCACTACTCTGTTTAGTTAAAATCTCTTTGGAGCTCAAAATCGTAATGTTGGTAATGCCAACATAAAATGGAGGCAGGAGAATCTCTGTGAGTTCAAGGCCAGCTTGGTCTACAGGTCACATTCCAGGACTTCTAGGACTGCTACAAAAATATTAGCATGTTATAAAGCAAGTCTTTTGAGTAGTTTGGTGTTTTATGTTTTCTGAGGTTATGGCTTCTCCCTCTCTCTTTCTTTATTCTTCCTTCCTTCTTTTTAAAAT
Organism: Chionomys nivalis; assembly: GCF_950005125.1. NCBI lineage: Eukaryota > Metazoa > Chordata > Mammalia > Rodentia > Cricetidae > Chionomys > Chionomys nivalis. Next base: position 9,849,512 of record NC_080099.1, on the reverse strand, counting down.
CGAGGTATTCATTGCAAAAAAATACAATATTCTGTAAGTTAAGAAAAACTTCTGAGTGCACCCCAAGAAATAGTGGTGAAGTCATGTGCACCCTGACAGTTTGTGTAGAGGTTTTGCTGGAGGAAAACAGCTACTTCGATGTCCTTGACTGAAGAGCAGTTCTCCTCTATGGGGAAGGTAGTCCTCTTCCTGGCTGTGAGTCTTTAGGAAAGGCACACAGAGTGGTGACAGATGAAGGAGGAGGTCACCTAGTCAGTCAGATCAGCCAAATGAATCCTGAGATCAATGGCACAGTAGATGTTGTAGCCAGATTGCCCTAGAGTCTGTCATGTGTGGCTTGATGTTATTCAGTGATCTGCTCTTCTAGGAAGCCCAGTGGAGAAAGACAAGTCTTTTGAATAGGGGGGTAAGGGTGAGACTCGGACTAGCGTGAGAGGAACTGGGATTGATTGAAAGTTCAACGGGTGCAAAAAGCCCTTCAGTAGACATTATACATAATTCTTTAACATGGTGGGAAGTAAGTAGCTTATGATGAAAAAATACCAAAATTAAAGCAACAGCAGCGGCAATGTCTGAGTGGCACTTGCCTCTACCAATCAGGGTCACTTGTCTGAGAGAAAGCAGAGGTGGTGCCTGTGCATGGGGCTGCTCTAGAAGCTGGGCAAGTAGAAGCTCACCTAAAGCTCAGTGGGGTCTTCGAGGGACAGACAGATGTGGCGTGAGGATGCTGGGTGTCTCCTTGGAGCAGAAGCTCATTTGCTCTCCCAACCTATTTTCTTATCCTGACTTAAGAGTGATCACCCTAATTCTCAAAAGAGAATGAAAGTGAATTATAAGAACAGGGAAAAAATGTTTTACCTCACTCATAAAATTCAAATTTAAAAATTCAAATTAAAACTAAAATAGTGGTGGTTTATGCCACAACCCCTGCACTCCAGAGGACGAGGAAGGAGGATCTCTGTGAGTTCAGAGCAACTTGGGCTACACAGTGAGTCCAAACCCTGCCTCAGGAGAAGCAAACAAGGCGCTTGCTCCCAAGCCCTATGGCCTGAGTTTTAGTCTGCAGGACCCATGTGGCAGAAGGAGAGAACTAACTCCTGGAGGCTGTCCTCTGAGCTCTGCATAGTCTGTGGCACAGCGTACCACCTTCTAACACCAGTAACAAAGGAAGTCAATATATAACCAAATTCTTTGCAAAAGACCCCCACTGGGCAGTGGTGGGGTCACTACAACATGGGGAACTGTATTAAAGGGTCATGGCACTAGGACGGTTGAGAACCACTGCCCTAGACTCTAGAGTCTACTTTCAGGAATTGGCTCATGGGCCACTTTCATTTTCATTCTAAAAATTGACTAATTAATTTGTGGGCATGTGTGTATGGTGTATGAGAGTGTGTTGGTACATGTGTTGGTGTGTACTGGTATGGAGGCCATAGGTATCATCCTCAGTCACACTACACCATTATATATATATATATATATATATATATATATATATATATATATATATACTTTATATGTATGTATAAAATATAAAATTATATATATGTATTTTATATATGTATGTGTAAAATCACCATGTGCCATGTGGGATTCCCCTCTGTATGTTGTAGATACCATTGGTTGATAAAGAAACTGGTTTGGGGCTGGAGAGATGGCTCAGTGGTTAAGTGCACTGTTTGCTCTTCCAGAGGTCCTGAGTTCAATTCCCAGCAACCACATGGTGGCTCCAAACCATCTGTAATGAGATCTGGCGCCCTCCTCAGGCATGTGGGTATACATGGAGGCAGAAAGTTGTATAATAAATAAATAAATAAATCTTTAAAAATAAAAGAAAGAAAGAAACTGGTTTGGCCTGATAGGGTAGAACAGAGCTAGGTGGGGAAAACTAAACTGAATGCTGGGAGAAGGAAGGCGGAGTCAGGAAAGAAGCCATGGAGCCGTCACCAGAGTCAGACATGCTGAAACCTTGCTGGTAGGCCATGAGCCTCATGGTAAAATATAAAATAATGGAGATGAGTTAATTCTAGATGTAAGAGCTAGCTAGCAATATGCTTAAGTAATTGGTCAAGCAGTGATTTAATTAATCCTGTGTGGTTATTTCAGGAGTCTGGGCAGCCGGGAAACGAACAAGTGGCTTCCCTACAACGTGTGTGTGTGTGTGTGTGTGTGTGTGCGCGCGCACTGTGCATTTATTTGAGTGTCTTTGTTTCTCACTGAACTTGATGGAGTTCACACACTGGCTGGACTGACTGGCCACCGAGCCCCAGGACCATCCTGTTTCAGCCCCCAGTCTTAGGGTCACAGGAAAACCCAGCTTCCCCGAGTGGGTTCACTATGGTGAACGCAGACCCTCTCTAGCCCATGACTTTCATTTTCAAAAACAGATTCATGCACGGTAGATCTTGCCTCTAATCCTGGCATATGGAAGGTTGAGGCAAGTAGGATTGCTTTGAGTTTGAGGTCTGGTTACAGTGTGAGACACTGACTGAAAAAACGCAAAGCAAACAGAAAAACAACACCAAACCCCCAGCAACCACGTCACCCTATTCTTAAGGAGCCCTGCATTTACGTTGTGTCCACCAGGATAATTTTGAATAATCTCCCATCTCAAAGTCCTCAATTTAATTATAATTGCAAATTCCACTTCATCTGTTTAATTATTAAGTGATTCCGGAGATTAACACTTCTTTTTCAGGGTGGGTGCTCCTTTCGCCTGCCACACCAAGTATCTGGTTTGGAGACTTACTGATCTGTGTGGGTGACAGTCTGATCTCAGAGAATGCCCCGGGAAGGTGACAGGAGGTGGAGAGGTGACGGGTGAAGATGAGCAGCCCTGTGAAGGACTGAGGATGGGGTGGGAGGATGGGGGGCTGGAAGCGGCTGGTCCTTTCACAGGAAGTAACCCAAGTGTGGCACACCCATTTCAGAAAGTCTAATTTGCGAAAATGATCAAGTCACTAAAGCCTTGCTTCTAGTCATTCCTAGGAAGCTGCAGCATGCCATTAGGTCATTTCTAACAAGTTAATTAATAATTACTTTAGTTTCCTGTAGCCCAGGCTGGCACAAAACCTTCCATGTAGCTTCAGTTACCCAGTACTGAGACTTTAGGTGTGTACCATCATGCACAGCCCACATTTTCAGAAGATTTTAATGATTAATAGGACTTGGTGAGTGTAGTTGCTCAAGCCTGTAATTCCAGCAGAAGCCATGGCTTCCTGTGGGTTTGCAGCCAGCCTGGTCTACCAAGAAAGCTCTAGGCCAGACAGACTACATAATGAGCTCTGTTTTAACAAAACAGAACAGAACAGCCCCATAGATCTACTGGTTCAGAAGTTTTATTTAAAAAAAAAAAGATTAGTTACTTAATTAAAAAAAAATATTTCCCACGTGTCCTCCCCACCATTGTTGGCATCTTCCTCTAGTGCATTTCAAGTAATGTAGATATGCTTTGTTGTCTAAGGTCTGTAGTGTGTCATAGACTTCCCTTTCTGTGTTTTGTGGGTTTGGACAACTGAATGACCACATCTCTACCGCTGTAGCAGCCACAATAGTTTTACCACCTATAAATATCTGTCCTAGCATTGATTCATTTCCCCATCTTTATAGTTTTGCCTTTCCTAGAACATCACATAATTGGAATCATGCCATACCCACCTAGACATCAACTTCTTTTATCCAGCAGGGGGTGTGTAAAATTCTTCCATGTTGATGAGCTTCACGTCCCAGGCTGGAAGTGGGAGGTGGGGGGGGGAATTCTTCTCATCTCTGTGACTTGATAACGCTTTTATCTTGGTTTCTGAGTGGCACCTCATTGTACGGATGCACCACAGCCTGTCTATCTCTTCCCTTATTGAGAATTTTGGTAATTATGAATGCAGTTGTTATGAGCAAGTGTGCAGATTTATATGAGAATAGCTTTCGATTTAGGGTCAACAAGTCAGCTGGTGGAGGTCAGCTATTGTTATTTTTATGTAATTAACATTTAGATGCTTGGGCTGTCTGTACTTAGAGGTCATGTGAGCTGTTTATTGGATCCGTCCAGATAAGAAACCAGTGAGCTAGAGGAGACAAGGTGGCAGACTTTGGCAAGCATAATGAAAGAATACTTCCTGTAACTTCCTTTTGAAAACCCCAACATTTGATACAGGCCCAAGCCTGAAATTTGAATATATAAAAGCATCCTATTCCTGAGGTTATGGCCTGAAGTGTGGAAAGCCCCAAGTGCACTGAGTTTTAGATGAACTCAGCAAAATGGCAACTGTGAAACTAAAAATAAATCAGGGCTGGGAATGTAGCCCGGTGGTAGATGCGCTCACTGAGCATGTGCAAAGCCCAGGGCTCCACCACCAGCTGTGAAGCTACCACCAAATGCTAAGACTAAATCTTAACCAGAAACACTCCGGGATAACAGAAATTGTAAATTTAAAAACACTTATTTTTAAAACATTTGTTTTAAATTATGTGCCGTGTGTGGGAGTTTGCCCTGTGAATGCAGCTGCCCTCTGAGACCAGAGTCATCAGCTCCCCTACAGCTGGAGTTACAGGGGGTGTGAGGCACTGGTGTGGAAGCTGGGACCTGAACCCTCGTCCTGTGCAAGAGCAGTACATACTCTGACCCACTGAGTCGTCTCTCCAGCCCAGACATTGCCAAGTTTGTAAAGAGTTAGTAGGAATAGGTAGAAACAAGGGCCATATGTTTTTTTTGGGATTTGGAGAAAGACTGAATTGGTCTTAGAGGACAATTTGAGGCAAAAGGAGACCCTGTTTCAAAAAGAAAACCACCAAACAAAACAAAACAAAAATAATCAAAAAAACAAAACCAAAAAACCCCCAAAACCTAAAACAGAAAGCATGCACGAAGAAACGATGCAGAGTTTGAGGCTTGACTGGGCTTACAAGAGCATACCTAAAAAAAGTGAAATTTAAAAAATTAAGACTTTGGTCAAATTGTTTGTTTTGTTTTGAGTTAGCAATTTTTCTGCCTTAGCCTCCCAGCACTGGGGTTTAACAGGCATGAGCCATTACAACCAACTTGTCTTTGGTTAAGTTGTAACCTAGGCCTCAGTCCACTGTAAAGGTAGAAATTCGTTATGTGATCTCTCTCTCTCTCTCTCTCTCTCTCTCTCTCTCTCTCTCTCTCTCTCTCTCTCTCTCTCTCTCTCATTCACAGAGATCCGCCTGCCTTTGCCTCCTAGATGTTGGTATTAAAGGTGTGTGCCACCACCGCCCAGCGGGCGGCTTCTCTCTAAGATGTAGCACATTAAGACCACAGGGCTAGCCGGGCGGTGGTGGCGCACGCCTTTAATCCCAGCACTTGGGAGGCAGAGGTAGGCGGATCTCTGTGAGTTCGAGACCAGCCTGATCTACAAGAGCTAGTTCCAGGACAGGCTCCAAAACCACAGAGAAACCCTGTCTCGAAAAACCAAAAAAAAAAAAAAAAAAAAAAAAAAAAAAAGACCACAGGGCTATAGGAAATCACACAGACCCTTCGATTCTAGAATGTTCAGGAAATGAGATATTTTGATGAGTTGTACTTTATGATGATTGGTTGATTGATACGTAGTGCCGTTTAATTTCTGGCTCAGAGGAAGATTATAAATCCACCTATGCTACCACAATTCCAGACCGTGAGGGAATTTCCCTGCTGATTCCAGGGGCGAAGTCCCTAAGGTAGAAGGGGAATGAAGATCGTTACACTCGGACCTGGTTTTACCTTAGGACAAAGCTCGTTTTCATAAGTGTGAAATATTTTCTGTCAACTTGAAGTCTCTTAGAGCAGAGTTGGCAAAGGTTTTCCAGTTAGCGCTTTGCATGGCATGGCAGATGTTTCTTCCACTGTGCGGTTGCTTGTCCTCAGAGTTAAGAGGCTGAGGAGGATCAGAAGTTCAAGGTTATCTTCTCCAACATAGTGAGTTTGAAGTTAACCTGAACTTCATGAGTCTTAACCAGAAAAGGGGCTAGAGAAATGGCTTACCTGTTACAAGTGACCTGGACTCTAACCTTGCAGTGAGAAGGGATACATATCAGTTGGGACAGCAACTCTGGACATTGTCCTGGCTTAGACTTACTCTAGATTCCTACACTAGGTTTCTGGTACCTTTAAAAAAAATGACCTAGTTTCTAGTTAGCATACACAGTAGTATGTGTCATTGTGATGTTGTCGTCATACAAATAATCATTCATATCTATTGTCACCCTTGGTTCTGATCGGCTCCTCCATGGCCTGCCCCCTCTCCCATTAGCTCCTCCCCCTCTTTCCCCTCCCCCATTGACTCCTCTCCCACTGGCTCCCCCTCCACTGGCTCCTGCTCTGCATTTGCTTTTGGGTGTAGTAGTGGCAACACATTTATTGTTTGATCTGACTTGCCCTCTTGGTTTGGTGTCTGGACAGCTGAGATTTGCTCTCTCTGTCTGTCTCTTTCCCTGTGTCCTACATATGGGTACTTCATTCTAGTTTTGAGAGAGCTGCTTCTCTGTGCTTGTCTACCTCCTCAGACTTATGGGACAAGAGTAGGGACCAAATTTAGTCGATTCTCCAGGGAATGCCGTGGACCAGGAAGAGAATATTGGCACACCACAGGTTTTCCCTGTGATGTCATGCTCTTGTTGGGTAATCGCCAGATCTTCAGATTGTATTTACTAATATATTCAAAAATTAGTCAGGGGTCTGGAGAGATGGCTCAGTGGTTAAGAGCACAGAGGACCTGAGTTCAATTCCCAGCACTCACATGGCCACACACACCTGTCTGTCACTCTAGTTCCAGGGCTTCTGACACCCCCACATAGACATACAAACAGACAAACAACCAATGAACATAAAATAAATTATGTAATAAAAGTTAGTCATTTTTGTTAGAGTTTTACTCTCTATATAGCCCAGGCTACTCTCCGACTTGTGGCAATCCTCCCGTTTCAGCCTCCCGAATACTAGGATTACAGTCAGAAGCCACCATGGCTAGCCCAGACTGTTCCTCCCAACTGAAGTGTGTCAGTACCAATACCAACAGATTTAATGTTCTTTAGGAGTCAATCCATTCCCATTCAATTCTTAAATTCTCTCTCCTGGTGGACTTGTTAATGCTTTTCTGAGATTTGGAATTTAGCTGATTTTCTGAACATGCAATCTGCTAAGTCCTGTGACTGCTACGTGAACAGGGAGCCAGGCGCTCACCATCTGTAAGCTGATTGGCGCGTAGTAATGTGCCGTGTGCTTTCTCCTGTCGTGTCCAGTTTTGCTCTTGGAATCCAGTTCGCAAGCTGGGCTGCTGCTAGTGTGTGTTTTCATATGGTATTTGGCTTTTTGAGACAGGGTTTCTTTTCATTTTTTTAAAAATTTTTAAAAAAATTTATTGATATTTATTGAGCTCTACATTTTTCTCTGCTCCCCTCCCTGCCTTCCCCTTACAACCCTCCCCCAAGGTCCCCATGCTCCCAATTTACTCAGGAGATCTTGTCTTTTTCTACTTTTTACTTCCCATGTAGATTAGATCTACATAAGTCTCTTTTAGTGTCCTCATTATTGTCTAAGTTCTCTGGATTATGATTTGTAGGCTGGTTTTCTTTGCTTTATGTTTAAAAACCACCTATGAGTGAGTACATGTGATAATTGTCTTTCTGTGTCTGGGTTACCTCATTCAAAATAATGTTTTCTAGCTCCATCCATTTTCCTGCAAAATTCAAGCTGTTGTTATTTTTTTTGCATTGTGTGAATGTACCAGATTTTCCTTATCCATTCTTCAGTCGAGGGGGCATTTAGGTTGTTTCCAGGTTCTGGCTATGACAGATACTGCTATGAACATAGTTGAGCACATGTCCTTGTGGCACGATTGAGCATCCTTTGGATATATACCCAAAAGTGGTATTACTGGGTCTTGAGGAAGGTTGTTTCCTAATTTTCTGAGAAATCGCCACACTGACATCCAAAGGGGTTGTACCAGCTTGCATTCCCACCAGCAATGCAGGAGTGTTCCCTTTCCCCACAACCTCTCCAGCATAAGTTGTCATCAGTGTTTTTGACCTTGGCCATTCTTACAGGTGTAAGATGGAATCTCAGAGTTGTTTCGATTTGCATTTCTGTGATGACTAAGGATGGCGAACATTTCCTTAAGTGTCTTTCAGCCATTTTAGATTCCTCTGTTGAGAGTTCTCTGTTTAGGTCTGTACTCCATTTTTTATTGGATTATGTGTTCTTTTGGTGTCCAATTTCTTGAGTTCTTTGTATATTTTGGAGATGACACCTCTGTCTGATGTGAAGATCTTTTCTCATTCTGTAGACTGTCATTTTGTCTTGTTGACTATGTCCTTTGCTTTACAGAAGCTTTTCAGTTTCAGAAGGTCCTATTTATTAATTGTTTCTTTCAGTGTCTGTGCTGCTGGGGTTCTATTTAGGAAATGGTTCCCTGTGCCAATGCGTTCAAGTGTACGTCCCACTTTCTCTTCTATAAGGTTCAGTGTGGCTGGCTTTATGTTGAGGTCTTTGATCCATTTGGACTTGAGTTTTGTGCATGGTGATAGATATAAGAGACAGGGTTTCTCAGTGTAGCTTTTGCTGTCCTGGAACTCGCCCTGTAGACCATGCTGACCTTGAACTCATAGAGGTGAGCCTGCCTCTGCCTCCTGAGTGTGCCACCATTGCCTGGCTGCAGACTATCTTTCAATGACATATAATGTATGCGACATAGACGGGCTCACATAGATGCACCTTTCCTTCTCCTTGTATGCTATCTGTGAATACTTTCATGACAATTCGTATTCTTTCATAGTTGTTCAGTTTCCCTCTTGGGATTAATTTTTCTTGAAAACTCTTCATTGCTGAGTGTTGGGCTTGTCACTACAATGTTGCAGTAAACACCTGTGTATGCCTTTTCATGTTTTGTTGTTACTCTTGTATGAGTTCTTAGTAGTCAGAGGCCATAGGGAGTTAAATTCTGATGGGTATTGCCAGTTTTTTTTCCCTCAAAGATTGTGCCAGTAGCAAACATCAGTGATATTTTTCTCTACTTTTTCACTGATGTTGGAGATGCTCCACTATTGTTTGTGTGAAAAATTAGATCTTGTCCATTAGCAACCTTTTATTTGTTCATGCTTGTCCTTCTCTAAGAATGCTTTTTGGTGGTATGGTGACACACATCTGTCATCCCAGCACTTGGGAGGTTGAGGTGGGAGGGTCCTGAGTGGGAGGCCAGCCTGGGTATAGTGGGAAACCCCGTCACAAACAAGCAAGAACACATGTGCTTCTACTTCATTTGGCTTAAGGTGCAACCTCTTTCTGTCTTGGCCATTGGAAGAAAGCTCCTGTTCCTCCAGTGTAAGTGGTTTTAGGGTCTTGCCACCCATATTGTCTCCTCCCTAGACACTGTCGTTCCCCTCAGTTTGTTACTTGTCTTTTTATTTTGCATAGGAAGTATTTTGTTATAATTCATTATAGTTTTAAAAATAATTTTAGATTTCTAAAAAAAGTGGCAAAAAAATGCCACAGAGAATTCCCAGGTACTCTTTACCTGTGTTCCTCATTTTTCTCTCTCTCTCCCATTCTTCCTCTTCTCTCTTTTGAGATGATCTCACGTAGCTGCTGTTGGCCTCAAACTTTCTATGTAGCTTAGGAATACTTTCAACCTATGATCCTCCTGCATTCACCTCTGCTGGGATTTCAGGAGTATACCTTCATCACCCCACCCTGCTTTTGGGGAGGTTCTCCTGTGCTGCTAAGCTGGCCTCAAGCTCCTGTCTCAGCCTTTCAAGTAGCTGGGACTGAGTGTGCCACACCATAATGGCTACCTGCACATCTTCCCCGTTTCCCAAACCACTAAAACAAAAGATCAGGCACAGTTTGCTTTTGTCTATAAATATTTCCATAGTTCTTTCTAAATAGAAAGGTGTTTTCTCACATAATCGAAGCACTATGATTGATTAAAAAGTTTGGAATGGGAGATGTTGTATACCTATAATTTCAGTGCTCAGGGGGCTGAGGTTAGAAGATCGGGAGCTTGAGGCCAGCCTGGACTACATTGTGAGATCTTACCTAAAAAAATAATAACAAAAAATAATATAAAAGAAGTAGTATTAGCATATATGTTATATATAACTATATATATATATGTCATTTTTAAATTTCCCTAACTGTCCAAATAAACAGTATCCTTTCTAACAGAGAAAGAGAATGTTTTTTCCTGAGTACACAGCATTACCTTTAGTCAAGACGCTGTTGCTGCCTTTAACCTGGAGCAGTTCCCAAGCCTGACACTTTATGACTGACACTTGTGAAGAATGCAGGCCAGTTACTTTGCAGAATGGCCCTCAGTTTGAGTGTGACTGTTTCCTTATGATTAAGTCCAGACAGTGCGTTTCTGCCATGAATATTGCAGAGATAATGGTTGAGTTATTTTCAGCGGCAGGAGGCCTGCCATGTGAGGTGCTGGCACGGTGACTTTGGTCCCTTGGCTAAAGTTCCTTTGTTAGCAACCTGTTGCCGCTGTAACGAATGGTCACAAAGTGAATTGAAATAGCACGCTTCCATTGTCTGGAGGTTAGAAAGTCCAAACTAGGGTTCCCTGGGCTAGAATCAAGGTGTCAGCAAGACTGGTTCCTTCCAGAGGCTTTAGGGGAGAATTGTAATGCCTGCACTACAGGTCGGTATGTGAGCCGGGAACTAGGCTGGAGACTTAAAAACATATGCACACAGACAGACAGAGACACAGGAACACGGGTCATCCTTGATACAAGAATGCCAAGTGTATTGTGCTCCAGGGAATTTTATATAGGGACCCTTAACTGATACACATGCCCTAGCTCTTGGGATTTTCAGTTGTAAAACCCACCAGAATTCACTCCCCTGCCATCAAGGTCTTGTGCTCAGAGCAGCTGCAGGCACAGGTAAACAAGTTGTTTTGTTCAGTTCACTCCAGCAGGCAAAGGGTCTGAGGCAGGCAAAGAAAGTCAAGGGGCCAGGGGTCTGCAGCCCTCAACAGAGAGTCTCTTGGTCATTCTCTGTATTAGATTCATGTATTTATTCAGTGAATTGTGTTACCATCACTACACATCTTGATGCTCAACTTGTCTCACGTTTGAGGGGTTTCTTAGAACTTGATCCTTTCCCCTTGCTATATTCCAACCATCCTCTGGACACTTCTGTGCCTTTTGGCCTCTTCTCTTACAGGCATACCCCTTGCCCTAGTCCAGCAAGCTGCCATTTATCAAGCCCTATACTCAAGCATGGTTATTGCCATTTGCTTTTCATTGTGTCTAGGCTCTTTAAGGAGACAGAGCCAGGAAATATGTGTAAGTTGTCTCCAAGTCTGTCCCACCACCTCAGGAATGGTTCATGCTTCCTTGGCTTGCTGTAGTCTTTATTTCCTCCCAGTGGCATGCTGCTGAGTGTTTAATGACCAGCCCACTCGAGTAGAACGTATCTGGTTTGGGTGAGTGTATGGCCTGGTGGGTTAGACTGCTTGCTATGCAAGCCTGAAGACCTGTGTTGAGTGCTCAGCATTCACATACTTGTAAACCTGGCACTGTAGGGCAGAGACAGACAGATCCCGGGAGCTTCCTGGCTAGCTAGCCTCATCGGAAACACCAAGCTTTTAGTTTAGAGAGAGACCCTGTCTAAAGGCAATAAAGCAAGGAGTGACGGAGGAAGAGAACCAGCATCTTCTCCTGCCTTCTGCATGTGTCTGTGTGGGTACCGTGTCTGTACACTCATGTGAATGACCCAACCCTTCCCCCTCACCACAGTCTGACTTGTAACATTTGCCAGTTATTCATGGTGTAAAAGCCCCCTTCATGACTGGTTTCAGCCTGCCAACATGGTGTTACCTACTGGGCAGTAAGGACTGGCATTACCAGTTCCGGCACCACTTTCCCCTTTTCTGTGAAAATCCTGGTTCCTATTTTCTGTGACTCTCAGTTCAAAGGTTCATATAAAGCACTTTCACAATTGTTTATGATCCAGTTTGAAACAAGACGGAGTGTAATATTTGTACTTTTTTTTTTAACTTGGGTTAAGACAATATAATAAAAATTCTGTGTTCAACGTCACTTATATTAGTTTTCTTCAGTTTCTCCATAGTCACTTGAAATATAGTTCGGAAAGCTAGGCATTGGGATATGTATCTGTAACCCCAGCATTCAGAAGGCTGACTCTGAAGGTTGACTAGTCTGAGACCAGCTTGCACTGTGGCCAGAACCTGTCTCAAACAGAACAAAACAAAACAAAAAACACAAACAAAAAAAAAATCTTTACTCATTAAAACAGCTTATCAAGGAACTCCATGGATGTCACAGACAGGAAGTAAAGTGTTCAAAAATATCATTTCTGCCAAAGGACTCATAAATAGAATGTACTAACATCTCTAGAATTAAGAAAAATATGAGCAATCCAATGAAAACTTGGAAGAATATTTGAACATCTTAGAGATACCCTTTATAAAAGATATTTCTTTCAGGCTGGGAGATGGCTCAGGGGCTAAAAGCACTTGCTGTGTGGGCATGAAGACGAGAGATAGGATCCTCAGAACCTCATAAATGTCAGCTGGATGGGCTGGTTCACCTGCACTTCAGCACTTAGAAGGCAGAGAGAGGAGGTTAGTCAGATCAATGAGCTCTGGGATCAACTAAGAGAGCCTGCCTCAAGGAATAAGGGAAAAGTGATCGAGGAAGACTCCTGAGGTCAAGTTTGATCCTCCACATGTGCATACACGGGCATGGGCAGGCACACACACAAATACAGTGTAGGTACTCAGATATGTACTCACCACACACGCAAACATGCAGCTTTGCAAGCACACACACCACAAATACAAAAAAAAAAAAAAGAAAAAGAAAAAAAAGATTTCTTTTGCCAAAAAGTCCTTGAAAAATTCCTCAACATTGGAGTTATCTGGAGACTTCAAATTTAAGTCACAAAGGACGGCTGGAATCGTAAGAACTAAGCATAGAGGCACATGCCTGCAGCTCCGGTACTGGAAGACGGAGACACGAGGGTGTGGATTCCATTTGGAGGCCAGTCTTGGCTATGCCGTGAAGTCCTATCACCAACCCTGCCCTCAAAATCAACCAAACAGAAGTGAAAAATTGGAAAGAAAAGTCAGTATTGACACAAGCAAGGATGCGAGACCACCAGGGCGCTCATGTGCTGTGTGAGAGGGTACGAAATGGTGCAGGCTTTCCGAGAAGGGTTTATCAGGGTCTCAGCAGGCTGACCACACTCACAGCTGATAACCCAGAGCTCAACCCGGAAGCACTTACCCAAGGGGGTTGAAACCACACAAGCAGAAAAAGACTCCTACAAGCGTATTTGTGGGAATTTTACTTACAAAGTCTCAAATTGGAAACAATCAGACATATAGCAACTGACTAAGGGATAAATATTTTGTGTCATATTCATACAGTGGAACACAATTCAACAAGAAAAGGAAAAAAAAAAACCCAGTGGCTCTATTATAAGGGAAATAGAACAGCAGTGCCGTAAGAACAGGGAGAGATTGCTAGAGCTGAGTGGGAGGGGCCAGGAAAAACATTCTGGAAAAAAGATAAGTTGTATGATTGTGAGTTTTCAAAAAATTACATCTGTATTTTTCATTTTTTATATATTACACTTCAAGAAATGAAAAGGCAAAATAGATGTGGTGGTGCATGCCTTTAATCCCAGCACTCAGGAGGCAGGGGCAGGTGGATCTCCGTGAGCGTGATGCCTGCCTGGCCTGCAGAGTGAGTTCCAGGACTGCTAGGGAAAACCTGTCTCAAAAAAAAAAAAAAAAAAAAAAAAAAAAAAAAAAAAAAAGGAGATCCTGCCTTAAAAACAAATAAAAAGACAAAACATAATTAGGACTCAGAGGAATAATGGGGGCAAGCAAGCTGTTATCAGAGAGAACATTAGACCTCATGAATGCATCCGTCCTTGAGTCCTGGATGAGGATGAGGAGGCAGACTGAGGGGAAGTCGGAAAGCCGAGGAGCCAGGTCTGGGCTCTAAGTGATTCCCTCAGAGAAGGCCATGTGTCCTTCAACTCTTCCAAAGACCCGGAAGGCAAGACTCAGTAACGTGCAGCACAGCAGAAGGGCATCGCATTCTCACTGGCGGATGGATTATCACTTTACCATGAAGCCACTTAAAGACAGAAACCTTTTCAGAACCAGCAGTGAGCTTATATACATGTAGTAGCTGTCTGAGCCAAATAATAATAATAATAATAATAATAATAATAATAATAATAATAACAGTCTTGCTGTGCATGGACCATGGGGCATTCCGTGTGTTCCCCACCCCTGTCTAGGGACGGCAGCATTCACAATTCTCCGGCTTTCAGTCTTGCTTTTACTCAGTCTTTGAGGCGTATACGTTGAACCCCCAGTTTCCGCCCAACCTGTGCACTGTGCTGCATGGATCTCTCAGGACTTCTCTCTGTGCCCCTCCGCACCTCTCCCACCTGTCGTGTGGCCTGTGGGCAGAAAGCACAGACAACAAGCTAGGAGCAAATGGGGCCTGCACCTTGTGGAGCCGCCATCTCACTGTCGGGGCTACAGCACGACATCAAGCATCCTTACGTTTGTCCTGTGCTACGTCTCAAGTCCACACCTGTCACGTCTACCACACATAGCATCTCCAGGCACAAGCTCCAAGAGCCTCTTTGGTCACCACCACCCAGGCAGCTGTTAACCACAGAGATTCCTGAGTCCCAGTCTGGGCCTGCTAATTCTAAACTGCAGTGGGCCTGTTTACTCCTCCAAGAGTCCAGCAGGCATTGAGATCTGTTACCCCAAGAAACAGAAAACAGATGAATCATAATGGGTCCTGCCGGGAGGAGATATCAAGAAGAAACCAGAAACATGCGGAGCAGGATGGGGAGATGGCAGAACGGTGCCAGCAAAGGGAAGAGCCCGGAGAAGACTGTCCATGGTTTGCATTTCATTTTAAAACCTCCAGTTTTGAGTAAAACATGCAAATTGGCATTGGTGCCTTTTGGAAGCCTAGGGAGTCCCCCGGAACAGGGAGGCCAGGTGCTTGGCACCTCGTACAAAGGCTGCATTTGTGTGGGGCCTGGGCATAGAGGGCACAGATGCGCAGTGCTTTGCATCGAAGACCACAGCATGCTCCATAAACACAGCGTGATGGAGCCATTTCCATGCTCACAGGGGGAGAAAGTGCGACACAGGAAGCCATGTTCTCACTGCTGCCTCCAGCCACAAAGACTGTAACTGTCCACCAGCAGTGTCACCAGAATGCTTCGGTTACTTATTGACTCCTGAGGGACAACCGTGGACTTGGGATAAAGGCTGCAAAGTTCATTTATTTCCTTGTACTTTCAGCTTTGACCTTTGATTTTCCTTTTCTTTTTGTTTCCTACCCCAGTGGATCTGACTCTGCAACTATGGATGAATTCTTGTTGATTAATATTAACAATTAGGCTACCAGCTATAAATGGAATATCTTGTTCAAGTCTTACAATAATCTTACAGTATAAGTACATATATTTTTAAGTAAATATATATTGTAAGTATATGTGTGTATGTGTGTTTACAAGAGTGTCACAGCCTTTATATGGAGGTTCAGAGGGCAACTTAAGGGAGTCATTTCTCTCCTCCTGCCGTGGAGAAGCAGGAACTGAACTGTGGTTGTTATCCTTGGGGGAAAAGTGCATTTACTGCTGAGCCATCTTGTCCTTTGTCTTCATTGTACAGGACAAAAAGCTGAGGCTCAATAATTGTCTGGTGAAACAGACTGCAGTCTGCTGAAGCCACTTGACCACACAGCTCTTTCTGTTTATTTATTTTTCTGTTTATATGTGTGTGGTATGTGGGCATATATGTATAGTGTTTGTGTGTGGGTGGGTATGCATGCACATGTATGTGTGTGAAGGACAGAGATGGATGTCACATGTCCTTGATTGACCTTGGCTTTATTTACCGAGCCAGGGTCTCACTGACCCTGGTGCTTGCTGATATGCATAGTCTAGCTAGCTAGCTTCTCTTGGGGATTTCCCATCTGTCTTCCAAGCTCAGATTATAGGCAGGCTACCATGCTTGCCTTTATGTGAGTGCTAGGACCTGAACTCTGGTCCTCAGGATCCTATCCAACTTTTGGCCTCTAAGTCCTTTTATTTGTGGTTCTGAAAGGGAAACATGAATTTGAACCCCAAGTCTACCATTTGCAAGTCACGTGACTTTGGGCAAATATTTCTATCCGTCTGTTGACTGATTGGCTAGACCGGAATGTGGGAGATTTGGGAAGGATTAAAATATACAGTGCTTCGAGTTTCCAAGTCCTTCTTAGGCTAAATGAGTTGAAGACATATTCAATAAAACAGTTCAAGACTAGCCGCATAAGCAAAGAAATGTGTCTAGAACGTAAGGATTTCTTCGCTGAAAGCAGATAGATACTGGTGGGATAAACAACACATTATGTATTCAGAACTGATTGTCATAATCAGCTAGAGAAGTGTCAGAGAAGCCTTAGCAGATGTGAAAACTGAGATCTGTGTCTTCCACCACATTCTCCCAAACACAAATTCAAAGTCAATATAGCGGGTGTGTCCTTCAGCTTTCTCAAATAAAATAGTAACAGATGAAGGCAGGAGTGGTGCCCCACCCCAGTTTCTGCCCCAGCCGTGCTGTTTACTCACCTTGACCCTGGAGCCCTCAGACAGTGCTTTGTAGGTGAGAGCCGTGCTTGACCTCCACAATGTGTAAATGGCGCTCCTCTCAAGTCAGCAGGTCAATGGAAACGGCAGCCTCAGTGAACTGGAAATAAGCGAAAGCAGAAGGCAGGAAAATCACTATGCTATGCATGAACACGTTAAGCAAGAAAAGCAGATGAAGCCAGATGTGGTGGTAATATCTTAGCATTCCAGAGGTTGAGGCAGGAAGAGGGGCTAGAACTGGAAACCAAGCTAGACTACTTGGTGGGACACTCAGAAGAGACGGCGTGGGGGGTCGGAATACGCACCCACGTGTATAGAGTAATTGCCGTCTTAGCATTTTTATGTACTGTCTAAATTCCCTGCAATATACACATGCTACTTTTATAACCTGAGGCCTCTCTCCTTGCCTCCATCCCTGAATGGGAGATTGAATGCTCTTGTTTATCGGTCATCTGTTTCCAAGCTATACTAAAATAGCAAATGATACATGGTAGTATTAGAAACCAGAGCAAGACCTGCCGGTGAGCCATCGATTGTGGGAAATTCTGCAGCGTAAAAGGCAGATGGGACTAGATGGACAGAGGTTGGAAGAAAGTTTTCCAACCCAGGATAAACAGAATACAGCACAGAGATTCTCTGCACCAAGTCCTTAGCGACAAGCTCTGAGGCAGCTGAACTGGGAGCAGCCATGGAGAGATCACTTAGAGGGCACTGGGCCTGCAGCCAGGGCCTCCCCTTGCAGACAAGCGTGGAGCAGCTGCTTCTGATAGTCCTGCCACAGTGCCAGCTGATGACACCCTGAAGCAGGTGCCTGACGTGGGCATGATGGCCTCCAGCTATAGGCCGTTTTCAAGGAAAAGGTCGGTTCAGCTCTGGAGTCCTCTGTGTATTCTCTCTCCAGGACATCTTTCTACCAGGTCTCCCTCCATGCAGGAGCAAAAATATCGGAAACTGTACCAAGAGGTTATCAAAACACTGGGAATGGAACACACACACACACACACGCACAGGCAACATGGTGAGTTAACCAACTTTTTTTGACATGGACTCTCCCTGTGTAACTCTGGCTGGTTTAGAACTTGCTATGTAGATCAGGCTGGCCTTGAACTCACAGAGATCTGCCTCTTCTTCTTCCCCAGTGGTAGGTTTAAAAGGTTTGCAACAGCATTCTATATGTCACTAATAACCACTTAAAGCTGTAATTTAAAATACAGAGCCACGGTTAGGCATATGAGTGAGCAGATAAAAGTGTTAGGTATATAAACATGAGGATAGTGGTTAAACATAAAGCAAGGAAAACCAGCCCATAAATCACAATCCCAGAGAACCTAGACAACAATGAGGACCCTAAGAGAGACATACATAGATCTAATCTACATGGGAAGTAGAAAAAAAACAAGATCTCTTGCATAAATTGGAAGCATGGGGACCTTGGGAGAGGGTTGAAGGTGGGGGGGTGGAGAGGCAGGGAGGGGAGCAGAGAAAAATGTAGAGCTCAATAAAAAAAATTTAAAAAAAACCATGAGGATGTGAGTTCAAATCCCCAGTAGCCATGTGAAAATCCAGGTGTGGCCATATGCATACTTGTGACTCTAACACTGTTAGGGCTAGAGACAGGAGGATTGCTGGCACCAGCCTAGCTCTGGGTACAGGGAGAAACCCTGTTTCAAACCAATAAGGCAAGCTGGATGCAGTGGTACACACCTTTAATCCCAATACTCAGGAGGCAGAAACAGGCAGATTTCTGTGAGTTCTAGACCAGCCTGGTCTACATAGAGAGTTCTCATACAGTCAGGGATACACTGTGAGACTGTCTCAAAACAAAACAACAAAAAAGTCAGACAGTGACAGCAAACACCTGCCATCTTTCTCCGGATTCTGGACACCTTCACACACATGTGTGCACACATCACACACATACACAACACTCACACAATACAAAGACCAGCTTGCGCATCTGTAAATGCAGCACTCTAGAGATGGAAAGGTCAAAGCTGGATGGCTACCCTGTCTCAAAACACCAAAGCAGAACCCGTGCAGTGGGTCAGCAGGTGGAGGTACCTGTTACAAAACCTGAGAACCCCATGTCAATCTCCAAATCCCACAGAGTGGAAGGAGAGAACCAATTCCTAGTAGCTGTTCTCCAACTTCAACAAACATGCTATGGCAGGAGTGTGACAATACTCACACACCTCTTTTATACCCACACTCAAGTGAGTATACACATGTACACACACACAACTCAAAGCAGACAATAGTAAAAATAAACAGAACACCTGAGAATCAGTCTTTTAAGATAAATTATACAACATTAAAAACTGTTTCCATTGTAAAATTTTGGAAGTGATGTTTGTGCACATACGTAGGAGAGTATGCCATAAAGTGTGTTACATCCGTAGAATCACGTTCTAGGCAGCTGTCAAAGGAACTGAGATGGAATGATGTTCAGGTTTTTATTTCCTTTGAGACAGCCTCTCTCTTTATGGCCCTGGCTGTCCTGGAACTCACTGTGTAGATTGGCCTCAAACTCACAGAGATCCTCCTGCCTCTGACCGAGTGCTGCAATTAAAGGTGAGCGCCACCATGCCTGGCTGGTGTTCAGTTTTTTAGAGTAACTGCATTGTTCTGAAGCCTGTCCATAAGGAATGATTTATTACTGTTACCGTGTAGAACATGGCATGTTTCAGGAGATTACGGGATGGTTCTTGTCCTTAGCCCATCAGAGCATTATTTTCCTCTACCCTGTGCATCTGTATGTGATTCAGAAGTATTCAAGGAGCAAGTCTGGAGAGACAGTACAGGCTCCAGGATTTAGTTTTGTTACTTTAAATTATGTATATGTATGTATGTGTTTGTGTGTGTGTCCGTGTGTATACACATGAGTGTGGGGACTTATGGAGGCCAGAGGCATCAGATCCCCGGGAGCTGGAGTTACAGGCTAGAGTTCCAAGTGGTTGTGAGCTACCCAACCACGGGTGTTGGACATAGAACTTGGGTCCTCTGGAAGAGCAGTGAGCCCTCTAACTATGGAGCGGTCTTCCCAGCTCTGTTCCACTTACTTTGACCTGAGACAGAGGAAAAAATGAAAGAAAAAAAATGATCCTGCTCATTTGTACAAAAAGAAAAAGGAATAAACCAGAAATGAATGAAGCTTGTCGCTAATAAGCACGAACTGCAATAACAGTGGCACCGGTGCAGGACGGAACTGGTTTAAAGGGGTCTGTTCTCTGCATAGGCCTTTTAAAGTGGCCACCACTTGACAAACGTTATGTGTGTGCTCTTATTTAGGGCCATGGATGTAGCATAGTGGTGGCTGGAGAGTCCAAGAATAAGAAAATTAAAATGTAGATTCCAAAAATAAGAATGTAGAAATAAAGAAATATGAAGTTATAAGTCTAGGAGAATGAGAACAGACAGTCAGCAGCTTTCTCAGCAGATCAAGGATCAGTCATTCACAGTGTATACTGGAGGCCCATGCCTCCCCTTTGGTGGTGCCAAATTTCCATAACGGAGACAGTGTCTAAACCAGAGGTCACGTATCTCTGTCTCCTAAAGGTTAACCCAGTTCACATCTGTCGTTTATCAGGGTTGGCCAGGACACTACTCTCAATTTGCAGGGAGAAGCTCTGGCCTTGTAAATAAAACATCCAGTTGTAAAATGGAAGGACCTAAGCTGATGGAGGCTTCCCAAGCATCTGAGAAAATAGCTCAGTAATCACTAACCCAATATTTTTTAATTTAAAAAATAGATTAATTTCTCCTTTATTTTAAAAAAATATTATTATTATTTTGTGCATGTGTGCACATGATTGCTATCTATGTAGAGTTCGTCCCTTTATCCACTAAGGTATCTTGCTAATTTGTCTGCTTAGTGTTTTAAATAATGGAGAAAAACTGGAAACAAATGAACAGTACGGAAGAAACGCTTAACAGGGAATATGAACAGACATATGTGGACTTACTCTTAACAGGGAATATGAACAGACATATGTGGACTTACGCTTAACAGGGAATATGAACAGACATATGTGGACTTACTCTTAACAGGGAATATGAACAGACATATGTGGACTTACTCTTTTTTATTTTTTGGTGGTCCTTGCAGGGCAAGCCTGGGGCCTCATGCATGCTAAGTACACCCCATTGAGCTAAATCTCTGACCATTAGCTTTAAGAATTCTTCCCCCTAAGGATTTGCTAAGTCTATCTATGGCCATACCATCCTTAATGTGGCCAGTCTCCTCTGACCTTGGGAGATTTACTAAGTTCCCCAAACCACTATAGTTCCTTTTTTTTTTTTTAAAAAAAAAAAATTATGCTCTGGGTGTTGGTGGTGCACACCTTTAACCCTAGCTCTTGGAGGGCAGAGGCAGGAGGATCATTATGAGTTCAAGGTCAATTTAGTCTACAAAGCTAGCTCCAGGAAGGTCACGGCAGTTCCACAGAGAATTTAAAAAAAAAACAAAAACAAAAAACAAATAAAAGAAAGGAAAAAGAAAGGTTACATATAATTAAGTCTTTAAAAAAATAAATAAATAAACATTTATGCATATAATTGCATGTTCATGCATGTGAAGGTGAGTGTGCACACATATATACACACGGAGAACAAAGAACAACCAACCTCTGGTGTCATCCTTAGGAATGCCACACACTCCCTCTGAGGTCGCGTTTCTCAGTGACCGGGAGCTCACTATTTAGGCAAGACTTACTGGCCAGTGAACCTCAGAGATCCGTCTGTCTCCACCTTCCCAGCGCTGGCATTACAAGTGTAATACCACCCAGTATGTGTGTGCAGGTTCTGGGAGGGAACTCAGTTCCTCAAAGCTTTCAGGGCAAGCGCTTTATAGACTGAGCCATTCTGAGGCCCACTATGGTTCCTTTTTGATGACCTCAAGTCCTTCAAGATCATTTCCTATGTTTTCTTCTAAAAACACATTATATTTTAGCTTTACATTTAAATGCACGCTCATTTAAAATTGGCCTTTGTGTACGGTAGAAAATGAACGTAGATTTTTCCCTCCTAGCATATGCAGTTGTTCCAGGAACATCTATTTGAAGAATTAAGCTGCTTTGGCCCCTTTGCTGAAAGTCAGTTGGTTATATAGACAAATGAGTCCATTTCTGTGTCTTTTTCTGTCCCATCGCCTCTGTGTTTATCTTCAGGTCCCTTCTGTGCAATTCTGATTACTGTGACTTTACGGAAAGTTCTCAAGTCAGGGGGTCTGAACCTTCAGCTTTTATGTCAGGGTCTCAGGGAGCTCAGGCTGGCCTTGAACTTGCTATGTAGTCAAGGCTGTTCTTGAACTGATCCTTCCTGCCTCCACTTCCCAAGTGCTGATGACATTTCTGTGTTACCATGCCTGGCACTGGCTATGTTTTTCAAACAATCTAACCAAAATTTGTTTTGCGCCTAGTCCAGGTCCTCTGTAACTCTTCGTGAATTTTAGGTCCAAATTGCGGTTATTTTTATAGAAGAGGATTTGGGATTCTGACGGGATTATGTGGGATCTGTAGAGCAGTTGGGAGAAAATCAGCTTTGTAACAGTGTTCCCTGCTTCAAAGAAGATGCACAGCTGCCTTTACTTACAACTCCTACACTTCTGTCAGCAATGCTTTTTCCCAGGAAATCTCACAACTTCAGTGTTTATTCCAAAATAATTTGTACTTTTTATGTCACTGTGATATTTAAAATCTTTTTTCTTCCTTTTCTTTCCTTCCCACCCTCCCACTCCCTTTCCTTCCCTTCTCCCTTCCTTCCTTCCTTCCTTCCTTCCTTCCTTCCTTCCTTCCTTCCTTCCTTCCTTCCTTCCTTCCTTCCTTCCTTCCTTCCTTTTTTTTGAGTCAGGGTCTCACTATGTAGCCCTGACTGGTCTAGAACTTGCTGTGTAGTCCAGGCTGGCCTTGAACTCAGAGATCCATCTGATTCTGCCTCCCAAGTGCTGGGATTAAAAGCGTGCTCCACTGTACCCAGCTATGAGTCAGTTTTCTTTCATTGTGAGAGAGTTTTAAGTTTTAGGTTTCTTAAAAGATGTGGAGCTCCTCATATCTGCTTCTTTTGATGCTCATTTGTGGCGTTAGTAGACTTCATGATATTTCCTTCTTTGTTTGTTTTTCATGACAGGGTTTCTTTTTTTTTTTTTTTTTTTTGGTTTTTCGAGACAGGGTTTCTCTGTGGTTTTGGAGCCTGTCCTGGAATTAGCTCTTGTAGACCAGGCTGGTCTCGAACGCACAGAGATCCGCCTGCCTCTGCCTCCCAAGTGCTGGGATTAAAGGCGTGCGCCACCACCGCCCGGCCTCATGACAGGGTTTCTCTGTGTAGCCTTGGCTGTCCTAGAACTCACAGAGATCTACCTGCCTCTACCCCCCAAATGCTGGGAATAAAGGCATGCGCCATTATGCAGGCAAATTCATTGTCATTTTATTGGAAGCATACTTTTGTTTTTCACATGAGTCCTGGTTATTTTAAAGGAATTGAATAAATCTTATTTCTTGGTCATCAGTGGTGACACATACCTGTAATTCTAACCTGGAGAGGCTAAATTAGGAGAGGTGTCAGTTTCAGGCCAGTCCGGGGAATATGGCAAGACCCTGCCTCACCTGCCGCCCACTCCCACATTGCTGACTTCTGACTTAGCTTACCTTTTATTTCCTACTGTATTAATCACACGTACTCTTCCTATGGCCATATTATATACTGTCCTCACCTCTAACTTTCCTTGGACATATGTGTTTGTTTTATGTGTATGATTTTTACTCACTCCCTGGGAAGAATGTTAGGCTTTCTGGTTGCAAGTGCTCAATCTCGGGCTGGTTTATAGATTTGTTAGTATTTTGTGTGTAGTTGGTATGAAGTTAAGATTTATGTCAAAAAGCCATTACTGTGAATGATAAGTTTGTACATAATCCAAATTACCTACGATGTTTTAACCATTTTATTAAAAAATATAACTAGGGTTGGGCATGTAGCTCAGTTGGTGGTGCTTCTTTAGGATGCACAGGCCGAGTTTGATCCTCTGTACTCTGTAAACCTGGTGTGATGGATGTAATCCCAGCACTTGGGAGGTTGAGGCAGAGAGACCAGAAGATGAGGGACATCCTTGGCTATGGTGTAAATTAGATCAACCTGAGAATCAATGAGACCTGGACTCGAAAGAAAGAAAGAAAGAAAGAAAGGAAGAAAGAAAGAAAGAAAGAAAGAAAGGAAGGAAGAAAGAAAGATTTCCTTGCTCATGTTCTCCCTCCTTCTGCTCCTCATTTGGACCTTAAGAGCTCAGACCGTTGCTCCAAATTGAGACTCTGTCTCTACCTCGATCCATCGCCAGATGAAGGTTCTAAGGTGATATGGAAGATATTCATCAGTATAGGATAGGGTCATTTCAGGTTCCCTCTCCTTAGTTGCCCAAGGTACCAGCTGGGGACATCTCCCTGGACACCTGCGAACCCCTCTAGAGTCAAGTTTCTTGCCAACCCTAAGATGGCTCCCTTAGTTAGGATATATACTTCGCTGCTCCCGTATCCTCCCTTCCTATATCCCAACCATCCCAATCCCCCGAGCTCCTCCCATCCTCCCCTTCTCATGTTTCTCATCCCATTTCCCCTTTGCCCCTTGCCACCTCACCTGCAAGTTCCCAGTTTTTGCCCTGCAATCTTGTCTACTTCCCCTCTCCAGGTGGATGACTATATGATTTTCTTTGGGTTCACTTTCTTATTTAGCTTCTTGAGCAAGGAAATCAGGACCACGAGGGATGCACCCACCCACTGTGACAGTGGAACTGATTTATTGGGAGCCCACCAAGGCCAGCTGGTCTGGGACTGAATAAGCATGGGTTGAAACTGGACTCGCTGAGCATGGCGGACAATGAAGGCTGATGAGAAGCCAAGGACAATGACACTAGGTTTCGATCCTAATACATGAACTGGCTTTGTGGGAGCTTAGCCTGTTTAGGCGCTCACCTTCCTGGACATAGATAGAAGACCTTCGTCTTCCCGCAGGGCAGAGAATTTGGACTGCTCTTCAGTATCGAGAGGGAGGGGGGAATGGTGTGGGGGGAGGAGAAGAGGAGTGGGGATAGGGGGAGGGGAGTCGGGGGAGGGGGTAATATTTGGGAGGAGGGGAGGGAAATAGGAAACAGGGAGCAGGTGGAAATTTTAATTAAAAAAGAATAAAAATAAATAAATAAATAAATAATCAAATTAAAAAAATATATAAAAAAGAAAGAAAGAAAGAAAGAGAAGAGACTTCACAACACAAAACAGTACATGCTAATAGCTGAGTGACTTTAAGTCCTTCAGGCATTCTAAAGAGGGACAGAAGACAGTAAACTCTTTCAGGAAGATGCCACTAAGAGAAGTGGGATTTGAACAGGCTCTGAAGCAGAGGTAGGATTCAATCAAGGAGGAAGACATGCCCTTCTCACTAGGGGAACAGTATGTGGAGAGGTCTTGTTGGTAGCGATGTGCATCGTTCCTTCTGGAGGTGAGAGAGGAGGATGGTGTGAGAGGAGCTGGGAGCAGGGAGGAGTGGATTTGTACAGAAGGCTCTGATTCTGAGCCTGAGGATTGGGGTCAGGGGTTTGGAATTCCCACTTCCAATGGCAGATAGTGATGCTCTCTTAGACATTTCTTCTTTATTTTGTTACTTATTTATTTACATTTACTTTTAATTTCTGTGCATGCATGTGTGTGTGTGTGAGAGCAAATAACTCTGAACTATCCCTCCAGCCCCACTAGTTATATTTTTATTTTCTGCCCACCTTCCCTTCACTTCTCCTTCTCTGTCCCTCGCCTTCTTCCCTCCCTCCTGACCTTTTTTTCTTCCATCTTTGTGGATGTGTAGGTGCCTATGTGTATAGAGGCTAGAGACCAGCCTCTGGCAGTTCCCCTCAGGAGCTGTCCACCTTGTTTCTTGGGACACTCTCTCACTGGGACAGTCTCGTGCTGGAGCTTGCTGAGCAGTTGAAGCTTGCTAACAGAACGTTCCAGGGATCTGCTCATCCTTACCATGCCAGTGACAAGCACGTGCTATGACCCCTGACTTTCACATGGGTGCCTAGACCAAACTCACTTCTTCACACTTTATGTGAAGCAGGCATTTTGCCCGCTGAGCTCTCTCCGGGCTCTCTCCCTTGGTGCTGTGTGACTTGGTCTATCTTGGGTTGCGTGTGCAATGCTCTGCTTTGCTTCACCCTCCCATTCTCTGACTGTCCTTCACTTTGGTACTCATGCTCTCTGGCCAACACAGGCCAGTCTTCTGCCGCTTTGGAGCCGGCGCCAGATGCTTTGCTTTTCTGGGAAACTCTTTTCTTAGTTCTCATTTGCCTCTCTTTCTTCGCTGGTTTAGAGTGACGGGGCACCTGTTTGTTTTTGAGTCTTGCAGCTGGGAGGTCTGTGTTTTCGGGAAACTGTTCTAGCTTCCTTGCCCCACCAGACCTAAACTATCTGTGCCCTTAATTAAGAAAAGGGAAATCACCTCCCAGATGTCACAGTACAGAGAAGTCTAGCATTCTTGATGGGTAGGAATGGAGACGTCTTGTCTACAAAATGACAATGAGCCTATATTCCTCTGTTCACGTCCCCAGGGGGTATGTTTTGTTGTCCTGTCCTTATGTATTAGGATGGAGACATCTCACCCCGCACACTTCTGCGTAGGGCCTGTGAGGTACATAACATTAAGGGAGATTTTTCTGTAATGGGTGCAGGGGCGGTGACAGTGTTGAATAAAACTCAAGGCGCATTCAATAGAGTTGGGACAGAAATTTGTGTGTGAGCAATACAGAGTGCCAAATTCAGAGAACTCAGAAGAAGGAACTGGGCTACCCAGAAAACCTGAGAGTCAAGAGGCTGGCTTTGGATTTTGTAAAGGATAATGTAAATATTATATTGTAGAGAGGGTTGTGAAGTTGCTAATTAAGGATTGAATATTCTTTTCCCCAAACTAGGGCCAGGAACTATGTGCAGCAATGCTGGCCCAGACCCCAGTTCATGAGTCCACTGACTCAGTGGCCACTTTCTTCCACTCTTTGGCTTTCCTTCTCACATGCCTTGTGCTTTCCTTTTGTGGATGTTCCAGTCCGTCAAGAGGGCTTCCTGGCTGTGGGAGGAGATGTCAGGGGCTTTGGTTTAAGGCAGGTTTAAGGACAAACTGACTGTTGTTTAGCCCCTGATTAAAATAGACCTGTAGCTTGAGGCAATCTCTCTCTCTCTCTCTCTCTCTCTCTCTCCCCCCCCCCCCTTCCCACCCCCATGCCCCCTTGGTACTTCATTCTAGTTTTGAGAGGAGCTGCTTCTCTGTGCCTGCCTGCCTCCTCAGACTTATGGAACAAGAGTAGGGACCAAATGTGGTAGATTCTCCATGGAATGCCGTGGACCAGGAAGAGAATATTGGCACACCACAGGTTTTCCCCGTGATGTCATGCTCTTGTTGGGTAATCATCAGATCTTCAGATTGTATTTACTAATGTATTTAAAAATTAATCAGGAAGTAGATTCAGACACTGGCAAGTATCTTGAGCATAGGAAACCTCAAAGCCCACTCCCACAGTGACACATGTATTCTAACAAGGCCATACCCACTCCAACAAAGTCATACCTCCTAATGGTGCCACTCCCTGTGACTTTATGGGGGTCACTTACATTCAAACTACCACACTCTGTGTAGCCTGACTGTTCAGGAACTCAGTCTATAGACCAGGCTGGCCTCAAACTCACAAAGATCCACCTGTGTGCGCCACCACCACCTGGTAGCCGAGGCAGTTTCTGCCAAGCAACGAGAAGGTGCTCCCAGCAAGAGGCTGGAGTAGGAACCTCCAGCCATCTCTCCTGTCCCGACTTAGGTGTGAGTGGAGGCCCATGGAGGGACGACTTGAGTCTGCCTCACCCCTCACCCTTAAGTCTCTGTTCCTCTCTTGTCCCTGCTGGTTTGTGGCTCTTCAGTTTCATCGTTTCAACCCCTCTTCCCAGCTGTTTATTTTTGCTTTTTTTTCTGTACTCTCTTGGGTCACATATCTTTATAAAAGTGATTCAGTGATGTCCCAGTTGCCGGCTTCCTGCCCCTTCTGCCCCATCCCTTCTTCATGCGTGTTCCTGGTCTGACGCCTTGCCGTTCATTCCTCCAGAACACGGACTTTCTCAGCACTGTCGGCTATGACAGCATCATCCAGCACCTGAACAATGGTCGCAAGAACTGCAAGGAATTTGAGGATTTTTTAAAAGAACGGTAAGACGCTCAGGCCCCCTCTCCCGGACCGGGAATTGGTTATCTTTCTTTTATAGAACACTGTTTTATGTTAGGATGCAGGCATGCGTGTGCTGCAGTGTGTACGTGACCTTTACCTGGGTTCTGGGGATCAGATCCCGGCTGTCAGGCTTGCCCCCCAAGCACTTCACCCTCGAGCCGTCTCACCCTGCGTTTGTTGTTTTTGATTGTGTTCACTAGTTCTGAAGACCCTCTGCTACAGGGTATGAAACCATCCCAAGAAGTGACTGGCATTATTCTAGAATTAATATTTGTTGTGTGGTGTTTTACCCTTTTGGCTTTTTGAGGGGCCCAACCAAATAAATCACACACACAAGCTTATTCTTAGTTATGAATGGCCGGCCTTAGCTTGGCTTGTTTCTCGCAAGCTTTTCTTAAATTATCCCGCCTATCTTTTGCCGCTGGGCTTTTATCTTTCCTTACTTTATTATATTTTACTTTCACTCTTACTGCATGCTGGCCGGGTGGTTGGGCAGCTGGCCCCTGACACCCTCCTCTCTTTGTTGTCTTGTTGCTGCGCCTCTGTCTCCAGAGCTCCTCCTGGTCATCCTCTCTGCCTGCCAGCCCCACCTATCCTTGCTCCTGCTTCACTATTGGACGTTCAACTCTTTATTAGTACCAATCAGGTGTTTCAGACAAAGAATCACAGCTTCGCAGAGTTAAACAAAGGCAGCATAAGCATAAGCACCTTGAAATGATATTCCCTAACAAATATTAATATGCCTTCTCAAAAAAGGTTTTGTTTGTTTTGTTTTGTTGTTTTAACATAGCATGTATCCAGCTCTAGCTAATGCCCATGGGGGAGCCTGCCATGCTTAGATGGTTTTAGTAACTCATCCACACCCTAGGCTTGTGCCTTCCACTCACACTGTCATCCGTAAGTTTAGGTCCAGTCCCAGGTCACACTTTAAACCATTTAGACAGAGACATGAGACTGGCCACTTGGGCAGATTAAAGATTTACACAGCAAAGATATTGCCAGAATTATTTAGTACACCAGTGTTGTACTTTTCCAAGAGTTGTTACCTGGGGTCAGCTTGCCCACTTGGCAGAAGTATGTTTTACTGGGTAAGGGCACAGGGGACTTAATGGCAGGCCAGGGCCTGTGCAGCCTCTTGAGCCACCCCTGGAGTTACAATGGCCGTTTGTAATTTAGTTCTTTTGTTATGGGAATGAAGCCTAATTGGGGATCCATCTTTGTAACAAACACCAGCTTCCTAACATCTTAAATTTCACTGATGTCAACAGACCTGGTTAGTATACTTCTTGTCCTCTGTGTATTTTGGAGGCAGCGCCCTCTTAGCTAAATTCTGCTTTGGGTGATGTGATGTCTCCTCAGCAAATCTGTTCGTAAACTTTACAGCATTAGTTCTGACACTCACGTCTCTTCTACATTGATGCCTGTTCAAAAGTTTCTAGGAACCAATTCGGAAAAAAAGGTTCATAAATATAACAGCACAGAGAGTGCAGCAAGCACACAAATTATAGTAAGAAACCATATTCAAGAGCTCTGAAGAGGCAGATTAAAATCGGCAAAATAAACCGAGTGGTGGCAGTGTATGCCTTTAATCCCAGCACTGGTCTAAGGAGTGAGTTCCAGGACAGCTAGGGCTGTTACACAGAGAAACCCTGTCTTGACTCCCCCCACCCCCCAAAAAAGAAGACTTGACTAAATGGCCAGGCTGTGGTGGCACACACCTTTAATCCCAGCACTCAGGAGGTAGAGGCAGGCAGATCTCCGTGAGCCCGTCTATGTAATGATTTTAAGACAACCAAGAACTATATAGTTGAGACCCTGTCTTGGAAGAAAAAAGGAAAAGAATTAGGAATTGGCAAAATACAATAAATAAATAAATTAAATAAATAAGCACATGAAGCAACAAAATTCTGAGGTAACTTCATGGAAGAGGGGATCCTTGCAGGGCTCTGGCAGGAAAGGTGGCCTGGACAGCTGTAGGAGCTTGGTAGTCTTGGAGGTATTAGTGAGCAGCCCCAGGTGGTAAGAGGGAGGACTTCATTCAGACACCAGAAGGTGAGCGTTATGGGACAGGTGGGAACAGGACCTTGCTCTCTTGGAGGCTCTAGGGAGAACGTGGTTTGTGTTGCTTCTGGTGTCACTAGGAGTCTTTGTGTTTTATCCCTGTAATCCCTACCCTCTTCATTACTACAGGGAGGTCTTGGCTTGTGTCTTCACCTTCTCGGGAGGATTCCTGCGATGATGGATTAGGCGCTGGCCCTGCTCCAGGGTGCTCTCATCTTAGCTACTTACATCTGTCGCGCCCCTATTCCAAAGACGAGTATGTCGGAGATAATGGGGAGTAGACTTGGACAACCCATGACAGGCAGGAAGTTGAGACCTAGAGAGGAAAGAGCAGCAGGACACCAGTCTAATCACTTCCTCTTCTGGTCCGGCTTCCTTGGCCATTGTCAGGGACATGCATCAGTGGCATGTATCTCTCCAGATGTCTGTTTCCTCATCAGTACTCATGCTATGTAAAATCTCAGAGCAAGGAGCCTGGATCTTCCAAAGCAATTAATAACTCAACAGGAGCACTGTTTGGGGAATATGTAGCAAGATAAGCTAAAATGGCTACATATTAGTTACTCGGGCAAAAGATTCCATTTTGGCTACCCACTCTGACTTGGGGCTCCCTCAAACTCCAGGCGGGGAGTCAGCAGAGATTGCTTTTGGGCCTGATGGCAAAGGCCGTGTCTGATTATCCCGCCTGTGAGTTGTTGAAGGAAATCTGGCACGTGGATTATTATTCCTGGTCTGGGACATTTGAACGGAGAGGTCAAGGTGAGCATGAAGGGCTTTGAGAAGAAGCGTTTCCGGTCAAGCATTGGCTTTTCAGGAAGTGAGTGAAACTGGAGATCACCATCACATTTAAGTGAAATAGGGAAGACAGAGAAAGACAAATAGAACATGCCTTTCCTCATGCATAGAAACAAATAAGATTGGAACATAAGAGAAAACAACAGGGAAGAAGGGAAAAGGAAGGGCAAGAAGAGCCGGAAGAGAGAGAAAACACTGTAGAGGGAGACATCACAGTGAGCCCTGGTCTGTCTTACAGCCAACATGAATTAATTTCTATGGTAAAAAATAAATCAGCAGTTAACAGTGGAGGAGCAGGATCCCCCTCTTCTGTGTCTTGTGTTTTCTACATTTCCAAATAGCCCTGTTGTAGTAAATCACAATGTTGATTTACACACCTGCCTGCTCCATTAGGCACCCAGAAGGATGCCTGGCATGTGATGGATGTTCCAGAAATGACAATTAGAGGCTGGAGGGATGGCTCAAAGGCTAAGAGCACTTGCAGCCCTTGCAGAGGACCAAGATTCCATTCCCAGCATCCACGTGGCAGTTTACAAGCATCCATAGCTCCACATCCAGTGGATTTGATGCCCCTCTTTTTTTTTTTTGGCCTTTACCTGCTCTGCACACACATGGTATACAGACATAAATGCAGAAAAACACTTATACATATAAATTCAAAAATAAATGAATCTTTAAAAAAAAAAGCCAAACTGATAAACAGGAACCCTGGGTGGTCTGTGGGTAGTGATCTAGGTAAAGGTTCCTCCAGTCAAAGGGGATTTCTACAAAGTCCTGGTGGTTCCTCCCTGGCCATGGCCTCAGAACCCATCACTTCCCCTATGCTTCCTCTGTATGCCAATGGTGGTTCCCCTGGTTTCCAAGCATGACTCCCAAGTTTCACTTCAGTAAAGCTGCCCCTTTTCTCCAGAGAGCAGACAGCTGTGCTTGCTGGGGGTGGGGTTCCTGCCCAGTGTTGGCTCACTGCTAGAAAGCCTCCTCCTGGAAGCAATGGGGATTCTCTGGAGCCCTTGAAGAGAGCGCAGGAAGGAGGATGGAGGGCAAGAGACAGGGCTGCTCTGCTTGATTCTGCGCACAATACACTTCAGAAGTTGGATGATGACTCTTGGAGCGCTGATGTTTAGTTCTTGCTGGTTCTAATACCAAAGTAAAGTAGGGAACTTCCCAAAGCTGGAGACTAAGTCCTGGAGGGATTGGTTTGGTTTGAGGAGCTACTCCACTTCCATGGTGAGGAAAGATCAGATAAGAGCCATGTCTCAACACAGAGAGAGGCTCAGGAGATCTACACTTGAACTTTCAGTAATTGAGAGGGAGAGGCCAGACAAGACATGAGCAACACTGGCGGAGGAGGGAGGAGAGATTCCAGGAAAAGTCTCCTTTCTGCACTAGGCACTCATGGGAGGCCATTTAAAAAATACCATAGTCTCTATGGCTATCGTGCCTGAGACCTCTTTGAACCACGCTCTTGGCAAACTCAGAGCAAGTGCCATGGGGTGGCACACTGAAACCTGGCCAGGATGCTTCTAGACTGTAGGTGTGGCCAGCATCTATGACCCAGAGGAAGGAACAGTTAGACTAGCAAGGAGCCTGGACTGCAGCAGACTGCGTCCTGTATGTCGCTCTCTCCCCTTTCTTTATTCTTCCTTACTTAACACCAGGGTCAGATTAGCCGACCAGCTGTGGCCTCCTTTGCTTTTGTCCTCCATCTCTGTCTTTCCGTTGTTCACTTTTCCCTTTTCAAAGCACACAGACTTTCCCTGGTTTGTATAGGTTCTGTGTCTCAGCCTCCTGAGATCTGGATGGCTGTAGATTATCTGAGTGTATGCATTTACTGGTGTCTTCATTTTACTTCTTCCAAAACTGACTCATCTCTCCTGCTGGTCCCTCTTTTACTCATATTTCCCCTCTTCCTTTTCTCCCTCTATCAACCCAACACTAATCACTAGTCTTACTCTGTTTTCCCCTACTTTCCACAGTAGTTAACATGTTACTCTACACAGTATTATCCGTGCTCCTTCCTCTCTCTCTCTCTCTCTCTCTCTCTCTCTCTCTCTCTCTCTCTCTCTCCCTCCCTCCCTCCCTCCCTCCCTCCCTCCCTCCCTCCCTCTCTCTCTCTCTCTCTCTCTCTCTCTCTCTCTCTCTTTTAAATTCCTGAGCCTTGTATCTTAGACAGTGATGTTACCTCTGAACTTCTATCATAAATGAACAGCTTTCCTTGCAGGGGCAGTGTCTTATGTGTCTTAGCTAAGAACTCTGTATAGGACCCATGACCTTCTCTTCTGTTCCCTCTAGGGCAGCAATTGAAGAGAAATATGGCAAAGACCTGTTGAATCTCTCCAAGAAGAAGCCATGTGGACAGTATGAGACCAAGTAGGTACTAGTGTCCTTCTGACTCCAGGCTACCATTGTCCAGAGCCCCATTGTCTCAGCAGCCGAGTGACAGTTGCAGTATGTAAGATTGAGAGAAGTTATAATTTTTCTTCCTTGTTTCCAATTGTGAAAACTCTGTGTCTTTTTCATGGATCTGAATGGGACACAGGATCTGTGGTTCTAAGTTACCACAAGTTTTTCAGTGCAGTCTGAAGAATGCTAAGCTACAGATTTAGGTTAAAGTGGCCCTGGACGAGGGCACCTGCTTCCCTGACAGACATGAACACAGACCCTTGCGGAAGTAACACAGTGAAATCCAACATTTAGTTCATAATGCACACACACACACGCACACACACAGTCACATACACAGGTATACACATACACACACACAGGCACGCACACACACACATATATACGCACACACAAAAGTTACTGTGAATATGATTCAACAATGCAATAGATAGCAGAATTATATATATTATATGTATATATATATATATATATATATATAGTGCTGTAATGAACAGATCTAAAAACCTCAAGTATGTGGGATATGTTTATAAAGCAGTGAATTAAAAGCCTAAGTGAGGAGATTTTTAGGAATGTTCTAGAAATTTTGAAAAAGAATCAGATATGAATGAAACCCTCTGAGGCTGGGGCCAAGGTTAGGGAGATTTCAGAACTGGGGGGATGGCTCTGTGGTTGGAGCCCTTGCTGCACAAGTGTGAAGACTGTAGTTCAGCTCCCCAGAACCTGTGTAAATGCTGCCTGTCATTCCAGCCTTAGAAGGTGGAGATAGAGAACCCCAGAGTTAACTGGATAGTGAGACTAGCCCTAGTGGTGAGCTCTTGGTTTGATTGAGAGACCCCGCCTCCGAGAATAAAGTAGGGGAGAGATAGGGAATGATTCTCAGCATCAACTTCAGCCTTGGGTCTTTACATGCCCATGCACGTGCACTCACATACATGCCCACACATGTGGAGACATGTGCGTTCACACACATGTACAACATACATAGAAACGGAAGAGAATAAAGGCGTTAAGGGTTTAGTTAGGAGAAAGAAGTTCACGAGATATATGTGTGGCTGTAGCTGGCAGCAATGCATCCTTCTTAAGAAGAACCGAGAGGAGACTGTAAGTGCACCACTCCAGAAGGGCGGTTAGGATGCGAGGCAGTGGGTATGTTAATTACCTTATTAAGCCTTTCCACAGTGCACACAGATTTCAAAATATCATGTTGCACATGGCAAATATGCACACGTTTATTTTTCAATTAAAAGATAAAATTTTAAAAAGGTGTAAGCTTGCCCTACAGTTTCTGATCAGTAAGTCTATGCTGGGTGTAGTGGCACACACTTTTAATCCCAGCCCTTGGGAGCAGAGGCAGGTGGATCTCTGTATGTTCGAGGTCAGTCTGGTTTACATGGTGAGTTCCAGGACAGCTACGGCTACAGAGTGAGATTCAATCTCAGAATAAAAAGTTTATGATGGTTTTCTGAAAAAGGAGTCAGCTCAGAGCCGGGGTCCGAGCATGGTGACACGAGCCTGCAATCTTCTCACGTGCGCAGTGGAGGCCGGAGCCTGAGGAGTTTAAGGCTGGCTTCAGCTGCATAGCAAGCCTGGCTATGTGAGATGCTGTCTCGACTCACACTCACACACACTGACACACACTCCACGGACACTCACCCAAGGTGTGAACTAGGATTTGAGCTCTCTCGTTAACTGCCTTGCTTTCATATTCAAACGACAACTGGTTCTTATGAGAAAGGGGTCAAACTCCTATATTACTGCGGGGGAAGAGAGAAGGCAGAGGTTCTGCTCTACTCGGGGCAGACAGTGCACAACTGTTTATGCCTGGGATTGAGGAGGTTGGTCTTAAGAAGTTTCCTTTTTTTACTGTTTTCTGAAGCTCAAGGGCAAAAGGGAACCCGGAGTCCCATGTAAAGATGTAGGCAAAGGGAAGCACTTGAAAACGTTATAATAAATTTATATACTTGACTTCCGGTATTGAAATTGTATATGTACTTGTTTTTCAGTACATTGAAGAGAGCCCTCGAGGTCTTCAAGCAGCGTAAGTTAATTATTTAAAAATGTGTTTTATTTTATGTGTCTGGGTGTTTTGCCTGCATTTATATATGTGTGGTACCATGTGTGTGCCTGGTGCCCACAGAAGCCAGAAGAGGACATCAGATCCTCTTGAACTGGAGTTACAGTGGCTGTCAATACCATGTGGATGTTGGGAATGGAATATGGGTTCTCTGGAAGAGTAGCCAGTCCTCTCTGGCTCAGCAATCACTTCAACCCCTAGTCCAAAACTGTGCTTTCTGTTATTGTTAAGCTCTGTGTTCTTCTTCTGAGGCTAGCTCTGTTTTCAGCAGTAGTTTAGCATTGGGTGGAAAGATTTAGCACAACTGTAAGGTGAGAAGTAGCTCCGCAGAGCAGACTTGAGCTAGACACCTCACATCTAACTGACACTTGGGTAGTTGTGGTTAGCACAGACTCCTGGGCCCTTCTGAGTTTCTGACTCAGGGAGTTTGGAGTAGGGCCTGAGATTCTGTGTGTTCTTGAGTTCCAAGTGGGAAGAACACCATGCAGGAACACTCTGTCTGCTTTGTTTTTAACTCAGAGATACCATTCCTTGATTGCTGGTCTGTACCTCACCTGATTGTCACCCA
This sequence comes from Chionomys nivalis, assembly GCF_950005125.1. Taxonomy (NCBI): domain Eukaryota; kingdom Metazoa; phylum Chordata; class Mammalia; order Rodentia; family Cricetidae; genus Chionomys; species Chionomys nivalis. The sequence continues at coordinate 9,813,736 of NC_080099.1, read as the reverse complement.
ACGTCTTGTATGTTCCTGTGTGACTTTTCTCTGCCCAGGGACACTTCCACAGGACCTCAGTCACAAGGGCAATGCTGGAACTCTCTTGCCATGTCTCCCAGATTCCCAGACTTTTTTTTTTTTATCATTTTGATGTGGAAGAAATCTGTATTTTTTAGTGTGTGTATTCATGTGTGTAAGAGTAGATGAGTGTAGAGGTCAGAGCACAACTTTGGGCGCTCTTAGCCTTGTCAAAGCAGGCTCTCTCCTGTTTTTACTAACATACTCCAGGCTAGCTGACTAGTAAGCTTCTGGGAATTTCTCCACTCAGTGCCTCCCATCTCACTGGGAGTTCTAGATCTCAGATGTGCGGCACACATATGACCTTTTTCATGGTTCTAGGAATCTAACCTAAGTTGTCAGACTTGCTCGGCCAGTGGTTATAGCCAATGGCCGCAGCTCTACAAGACATTTTTGATTACGACAGTCTTCAAAGAACTTATTACCTGGTCATTCTTTCCTCCTATTGTCGTTTGGCACGTGGGGCCATCCACCACTCCCCTAGACCTGCTCTCTCAATGGGTATCAGCAGTCTTTCTCCAGCCCAGAGTGTGCTGGGCCTCATGGACTTTTCTCTCCCACTTCGGCATGTCCATTAGTGTTGTCCTTATTTGGTTGTGAATCTGACTGGGAATTACACCATCAGATTTTTATTAGTTAGTTACAGTAATGTGTTCACAACCAGGATCTGGGAGGTCTGGGTTGAGATGTGTCGTGTTGCTCTTCAGGGAGTCCTGCCCAGCTCAGTGTTCCCCAGGGTTTCTGCTTCTGGGGCTTTCTGTCTTTCCGAATAGAGGATTTCCAGGTGAAAGGTGTCAAAACGCACAGTGTGTATGACTTATACTTGAAGTGTTTTGTGTTTGGCTGAGCGCTCTCCCATCAGAACCTCTGCTATCTGTATCTCGTCTGCAGCCGAGACTAGCCAGTGTCCTCTAGTCCAGTTCAGCTGTCATATGGTTATCCTAGAGGTGATCAGATCCTGCGGCCTGAAGGCTCAGTTCCCACCTTAGATTCCTGCCCCAAGGCTCCTAGACCTGCTAGACCTGTGCCCACCAGCGGGCTAAAGGTCAGGTTCCCACAACCCCCATCTGCTTCAATTCATTTACCCCAGTAGCTCCCAGAATTCAGGGAAAGAATTACCCTTCCCGGTTTATAATAAAGCGTTTTTCAAAGGCAATGGGTTAAGGCGAGGGGGTGGAAGAGGGGCGTGAGGAGCTTTTAAGTCCTCTCTGAGCACACTCTCTAGGAATGGACTCAGCAGGCTTCAGCCACGCCATTCTGTTGGTATGAGCAACACTCAATAATCTCCACACACTTGGCTATTTAGGAAGCTCCCACAGCCATGTCTGTTTTGATTTTTATGGAGCCTTCATTGGATAGGCTCGTTAACAGACTGAGTGGGAAAGCCAGCCGGGCTCTTCAGAGTCTTCCAGGTCTCTGGAGGATTGGGTCTACCTGTAGGGCATGGCGTGGGGCCCCTCTGGAGGGAAATGGGTCCTGTGAGCTACTGACAGACAAGATGAAGAATTTCTTTATGCCCCACTAAAGGCAGAGGTGGATTGGTTTCCCAATTCCTTGGGCAGGGGACACAAAAGCAGTGGGATGAAACCAAACTGTATATGCTCTACACCACAGGTGTAAAAGCCACATAAAGAAATACTTCTTTCACCCTATCCATGGACAATGCCTTTTTTTCTCTTCAATTGATGCCTCTGTCTCACAAGTGCTGGGATTAAAGGTGTACACAAACCACACCCAGCCTAATTTGAGAAAAATGCTTTTTCTTTCCTTCTCTCCTTTTTGTTATAAAGAAAAATAACCTTCAGAGGCTAAAAGGTTGCACGAATGTTTGATAAATGTTTAGGCTCGTGAGAGACCAGAGATAGAAAGCACCCAGAGACCATGAAAAGAGCTAGAGAATCAAATTTGATGATTCCTTTTTATTTTTTATGTGCATTGGTGTTTTGCTTGCTCAGCTGATTTCTCCACTTTTAAGATCAGGATCTCCTGACTGGGGAATGGTGCTGCCCATAGTAGGTTGGATCTTCCTGCATCAATTAAGACAACCACCTGCAGACACACCCACGGGCCAACCCTCATTGAAATTCCTTTCCAGGTGATTCTAGGCTGTGCCAAGTTGACAATTAAAACTGGCATCCATCTCAGGACGTAAGGTTATTGACTGACCTTGGCTGCACCCTCCTTGCCCCCACCCCCAGTCCTGGGCATACAATTGGTTTTAGTAACAGCGTCTAGAGTCTAAGCTAAAGATTTAGCTTTGAACTGGGTGGTGGTTGCAGAGGCAGGCAGATCTCTAAGTTTAAAGAGAGCTTGGTCTATAGAGCCCAGGATAGCCAGGACTACACAAAGAAACCATGTCTCAAAAAAAAAAAAAAAAAGACAACATTGGCATCGGGCGTAACAAGGACCTCAATGAGTGTTGGTGGCCATGAGAATTATTCTTAATTTTCTTTCTTGCTCCAGATTTGTATGTATAGTTTTGAATCATTGTGTGTATTTGGATTTAGACACATGTGGGTCTTGACTTTATTTGCAATTTTCTTTACAGAGGTAGACAATGTGGCCCAGTGTCACATCCAGCTTGCACAGACTCTAAGAGAAGAGGCCAAGAGGATGGAAGAATTCAGGGAAAAGCAAAAGTTACAGCGGAAAAAGGTTAGTTTGGAGTATGTGTTACCATATCTCCTTTCTTCTGCAGAAAATCTTAGGCATTTCTGTTGCTAAATTGCTCAACTTGCTGGCCATAGTGGCATACACTTTCAATCCCAGCATTTGGGAGGCAGAGGCAGGAGGATCTCTGTGAGCTGGAGGCCAGCTTGGTCTACAGTGTGAGTTCCCAGACAGCTAGAACTCATGGCATTAAATGACAGGAGCAGCAGCAGCAACAACAACAACAACAAAACCCTGCACAGCTTGATTCCCACCCCCAATAAAATCATAACCTTTTTCTGACCCGAGAAATTACATATTGGAGATTCCATGTAGAGACTCAATATTAGAACGTATGCCCTGCACTCCAGGTCACTTTTCCTTTAAAGAAATTGCAGGAATGCTGGAGAAATAGTTCAGTTAATAAAATGCTTCCCATACAAGCATGAGGCTGTGATTTTATACACTCAGAACCTGGGCAAAATTCTTTCAGGATTCAGTGGTTCTGTTTGCGTGTATCTTCTTTTCAGATCTGCTGCCCCTGTCAAGACTGTGGCTGGAGATCTCTACTCCCATCAGTGGCATCAAGCTCATCCTAGTTAGTGAGCATCCAGATCACAGTCCTCCTCTGCAAGGCATCAGGGATTGAAGAACTGCTGGGGGGCAGACTCACACTTTCCTTGAAGTTCATAACGAAATGGAATAATACTACTTATAACTAGAGAAACTGGCCTTGGGAAATTCAAGTTTTTTCGTCTTCAAAGCGGCTCTGGAAGGGCCCGATTTTATTTAAAGATGTATTAATTTTCATTTTATGTGCATGCATGTTTGTCTGCATGCATGCATGTGCACCACATGTGTGCCTGGTGCCCGTGGAGCCAGAAGAGGGTAGCCATCCCTGGGAACTGGAGTTACAGACAGTTGTGAGCCATCATGTGGGTGCTGGGAACTGAACCCAGTTCTTCTGAAAGAGCAACCAGTGCTGTTAACTGCTCAGCCATCTCTCCAGCACCCACAAGACTCTTTTCCATTGATGGGATTTATTCTACATATATTAAAGGTGATAGGAGTGAATAAGTTATTATGATAAGCCAGACGGTGGTGGCGCACGCCTTTAATTCCAGCACTTGGGAGGCAGAGGCAGGCGAATCTTTGTGAGTTTAAGACCAGTCTGGTCTACAGAATGAGTTCTTGGACAGGCTCCAAAGCTACACAGAGAAACCCTGCTTAAAAAAAAAAAAAGAAAGAAAGAAAGAAAGAAAAGGGAAAAAAAAGAGCCTGTGTGTCTCTATGTCTCACATTTGCCATCATTTCATGAGCTGCTTTTCCCTTTATTAGAGACACAGTCTCGCGAAGCCCACGCTGGCCTCCAGCTCACCGTATAGCTGAGTCTCTGGCCTTCACCGGACATGTGCTGCTACGCCTGGCTTAAGAGCTACTCCTTGCACATCGTTGCCTCTTCCTATTTCTCAGCCGGTGCTTGTGCAGTGTCTGAGTGTGGAAGGACAGACACAGACGATTAAGGAACACTGCATCAGACACTTTCACGTGTTCTCTCAAGCTTGCGTATCACACTTGAGGTTGCAGCTGAACCAAAGCCTTTTTTTTTTTTTCCAGGCAGAGTTATCATGGGTGTTGTACTTGTTAGATAACAGATTCTTTTCTTTGACATTACCAAGTGTGCCATTTCTTTAAGGAAATACAGATGGATATGTTCTTTGAGACAGGGTCCCCCTGTGGAGCTCTGTATATCTATAACTATTTAATTCTCTGTATCTCCAGCCTGGTCTCTAACTCACGGAGATCCTTCATCTCTGCCTCCCAGGTACTGGGATTAAAGGTGTGTACCACTGTGCCTGGCACCAGGTTTTTAAAAAGTTACTTTTTATTCATCTACCTTTTAAAATAATTTTTATGTACATTGGTGTTTTGCCTACACGTATGTCTGTGTGAGGGCATCAGATTCCTGGAACTGGAGTTACAGACAGGTGTGAGTGCCATGTGGCGTCTGGGACTTGAATACTGGTCCTCTAGGAGAGCAGCCAGTGCTCTTAGTCACTAACCCATCTCCCTAGTCCCTTACTTATCCATTTTTAATTGAAATAAATTACATCACCCCTCTTTTCTCCCTCCTACCTCTCTTAGATACCCGCCTCCAATCCCTGATATGCCCTCTCCTACAAAGAATTATTTTTATTTTTACTTGAGTGTGTTTGTGTATGTGTGTGTGGTGCCAATAGAGGCATCGCATTCTTTGAAACCAGAGTTACAGGAGTTTGGTGAGCCACTAACATGGGTGCTGGGAGCCAAATTTGGGTTCCCTTAACTGACAAGTTATCTCTCCAGCTCTGAAATAATAATTTTTTTGTCTCTTCTCTCCTTTCCCCTCTTGAGACAGGCTCTCTCTCTCTAGCCCTGGCTGTCTTGGAACTCACAGAGATCCACCTGCTTCTGTTTTCTGAGTGCTGGGATTAAAGGTGTGCACCACCACACCTAGCAGAAAGGACAGCAAACGAACTGAGAGGTTGGAAAGATGGCTCAGTAGTTGAATGTGTGCTGCCCTTGTAGAGGATCTGAGTTTAGTTCTCAGTACTGTGTTAGATGGCTGAACCACCTGTAACTCAGTTCCAAGGGTATACGTTCCTTCTGGCCACCGGATTCACATGCCCAGGTCACACACAGACAGGCACAGACATACAATTTTTAAAACACATAAAGCTGAGTGTGGTGGCATACATATTTAACATTCCGGAGGACCAAATCTGGTTTATACAAAGAGTTCCAGGTCAGTGGGGATTACTTAGCGTGGCCTTGTCTCAAAAGCAAAAAAAGAAAAGAGTCATTAAAAAGATAAGGAGATATCATGTCTCGGATGGAACAGTTAAAAAAATAAATAAAAAGAACCATAATACCGTAGTTAACTGAGCTGTTCGTGTATGACCCCACTTAAAAAGGGTCATTTCCTCACCCTAGGTGCTCTTGGCTGCCCTGACCCTTGTGCTGAGTGCCTGGACTCAGTTCCTTTCTCAGCAGAAGCTGCTTTCAAAACATTGAAAAGTCAGAAGTTTATTTAGAAAATTGTAGTTAAGTGTTTCACAACAGACTCTGGGGTGACTTTGGGTACCCCTCCCTGTCTTTTCTTTTTAAAGAACTTGTTTTGGGAAAAAGAATGTTTCAATGCTAACTTCCCCTTTTAAAACTGTCACACTGCTTGCTCTGACCTTCCACTTCTTGGAAATCGAGCTGTTTCTACTCATCAAAAGAACCAGTCAGTTGCTTGTTTTTCTTTCTTCTCTTTCCTTTTCTCTTATGCAACTGGTTGAATTCAGGATCTTGGGTTTTCTGTGCAAGTACAGTATTGAGCTATGTCTCTACATGTAATTTACTGTTTTATTTTTAAATCCTTTGCATCATCAATAATAAAACACATTCACATTCGATTTGGTTGGAGCAGAAAACTTAAATGCTAAAAGAGCATCTCCTCCGAAAACACCTGCAAGAGAATTTGGGCTCACTGATGTCACCATGAGTGGGTCACCCTGAGTGAGCATGGACACAAGAAGACTTAGGCCAAGGCTACTTAGCAGATAGAGATGTACCCGGCATGCCACGACTATCTCCCTGAGTGGGTTTGAGCAATGCATGTCACCCAGGTTCCTGAAATTACCCATGTCTGCTTAGAGTCAATGGCTGCTTTTTAGGATCTTGACAACTTTCAAATACTGGTGTCCCCGTGAAGGCAGAGGGGGATTGATAGGAAGTAAGGAGTTAGTGTAAATCACTCAGCACCCAAGAAGGGGGTCTAAAGTAGATTCTATGTAGAACTTGGAGATAAGGAGACACGTTGGACTATCAATTATAAACCAGTAGCAACCACCAACTGGATGGTTGGATGCGTAGCAAAGTGTGTATTTGAACTAAAAGGACCATGGCAAAGCCAGCACTGTGAATTGATCAGCTCAAGTAGCCCAGGAAAATGGGTAGTGATTACTAAAGAGGTAAAACTAGCTCTTGCTAGTCAGTTCCGTGGACTTCAGCTCCCTGGCGTCTGCGGCCAGGGTCTGTCTTGTGTCTTTCCATGTGGGGCTGGTGTTGGAGCCCTGTCACTGTGCCTGTGTTGTCTTTTTCATTACTAGACGAGTAGCTACTTCCTGCTATCTCTGCTTTAGAGAAGGTTAGGAGGTAAGTTCTGGGCTCTCTGATGCTCCCCGGAGGGAGTTTCATTTATTCCATTTGAAGTGAGAGCACCTTAAGTATTTTATCCAAATATCCTGAAAATCCATCCATGCTTGTCTGTTATGGTAATATATAAAAATCTAAATTTATATGTATCCAGTAGGAGCTGCATTTGAAATTCATTTTCAGTAATAAATAAACAGGCTCCTTGGTGCAAATGTCAGCTTTCTTCTTTGCTGACAGTCTCATTGCTTTGCTGCTGCAGTGTAGACACCACGAACTAAGCAACTTATAGAAGAAAAAGTTTGTTGAGATCTATGACTTCATGGCAGGGAGTATGGTAACAGGCAGACAGACATGGCAATGGAACGGTAGCTGAATGCTTAGTGTTGAGACAATAGCCAGGAGGCAGCCAGAAAGCTAGCTGGGAATGGTGTGGGCTCAAAGCCCACTCTCAGTGACACACCTCCTCCAAACAAGGCCACACACACTAATCCTTCCCAAACACTTCCACCAGCTAGAGACCAAGCATTCTGCTATATGAGCCTCCGGGAGCCATCCTCATCGAAACCACCAATACTGACTGTTTCTTTGGGCTCATCAGGAAAATGGAGATGTATTTACACAGAAACATTACTGTAATCATGGAGTGGTTTCGCATAGAAGTGCTAGATAAATGGGGACCAGAAAAACTGTGTCCAAGAGGCAGGCATTTATTGACTAACAAAAGTAGCACCGTCGCAACTACAGTGAAGAAATTGTACTCAAGTGAACTCCATGGAGTTTACCTTGCGGCTAGATGAGGCTAGATCATAGAATAGTTTCTGTTAGCACTGCTATAGACACTTCCTTCTTCCTCTGGCAACTTGTCATAAAGCATATGTCATTGAGGAGCCACAGAAGTGGAGGTCGAATTCCTAATTTGCCTGTGCTGACAAAGCTTCCAGAATAAAGATGCTCTTAAAATACAAATGGTATTTTAACAAGAATTTAAAACTTCTTCTGGAAACCAAAGTCCTTTGATTCTAGATTCCCTGAAGAAAGCACTCCATGGTGATCAGCGAGACTCTGGTGATGTTTTGAGGGTTCAGGACTCGGGGTGTGAGTGCCCAGGCTAAATAAGTTGCAGTGTCTTTAACCGCCTGTGACTTCTTGAGCAAGAAGTTTGGTCTCTGCTCTGTACTGTCTTCATTTGTGATGAGGGGACAATAGACAGCACATCTGGCTTCTGAGTGACATGAAGACTAAACTGGATAACCCACGCTGAACACTCAGCCCTCAAGATGGGCTGCTGTTAGCAGTAACTTACAGTTTTTATGGACAGTGTTTGTATTCTCTTCACAGACAGAAACTATAATGGATGCTTGCCACAAACAGAAGAACGCATACTACAAGAAGACCATGGATGTGAGTTACACTGGCTGCTGCTGTTTTTATAACAGTGACATTATCGAACATTCTGGTCATGGACATGCTCCTACTCAAATGATGTTTCAGTGATGTCACTTATTGATGTGCTGTTAAGGAAAACACTTGACTTTCCTTCCTGTTACGGCCTTGAGGATAGGAGAGTGTTGGTATGATGCTGCTTTATTTCTGACGAGCTGGTGTGTCCTCTGGGCATGGTGAGCTATTGCCTTCTAAGTCAGTATCATGGCTACTAGTGTCCCTAGCAAGACTGGACCCAGTAACATTCTGTCCTGCAGCAGAGGGAGGTTCACAGGGCAGGATAAGGGGCTTCACAAGGCCATGCTGTCAGCAAGGACGTGGGTAGATCATAGCTCTGGGAAGGGGCAGACGTTTCTTCTGCAGTGTAACTACCCATAGGTTGTCCATACTTCTGTAGGTGACCTTCACCCTTGTTCCTATAATTATCCATAGTCAAACTCATTGGTCCACCAAGCTGGACTTGAGTGGAACCATCTCTTTGGTCTGTTGATACCTGATGGGGGTGAGTAGATGTTTGCTCATCTCTGCTAAAATAGTTAACATGGCACCTGGAAAAATAAAAACCAGTCTACTTATATTTTAGGATGATGATGTAAAGCATATGACACACAAATATACACAGATACAAATGTACACAGATATACAGGCACATACACATATGTTCACACAGATACACACACCTACATACACACATACAAACACACACACACGCTATTTATCTTGTTTTTGAACTTTCTACCTAATGGCAGTTCTGAACCTTGTTTGTTGCTCATTTTACTGAATGACCCTTTTGTGTTTTAAGATAGATACCTGGGAATTATAAAAGCTTCCTTTCCTTTAAGTGCATTAGTAACAATGCGTGGCAAGCCAGAGACAAGTTGTTACAGCTCCCTTCCTAGCTTTCCATGAGTCCCTTAGTGTGTGCTACAACAAAATCTTTTAGAAGTCACACCGCTACATATGTAGCATGTGTGACTGTGAAATGGTGTTGAAAGTATCACTGTGTGGATGGCACATGTGGTCTGCTCAGCTGCTTGCACTATTTCTTGCTGGAAACCACATAAAAGCATTTGGTCAGGAGGGAATGTTGGCTGTAGAGTGCTGAAATAGTGCTGGGGAATGTGCGTGCATGTGTGTGTGTGTGCATGTGCGTGTGTGCATGTGTGTGTGTGCGTGCATGTGTGTGCATGCATGTGTGTGCATGTGTGTGTATATGTGTGCGTGTTTGTGCATGTGCGTACATGTGATTGTGTGTGCACGTGCGTACGTGTGTGTGCCTATGTGTGCATGAGTGTGTGTGCATGCATGTGTGTGTGGTGCATGCGTATGTGTGTGTATGTGTGTGACATTTTGAGAAATCTGGGGCAAGTTTTCTCACAATTAAAGAGAATGACTTCTAAAGAAAATATACATGTCTTGATTGTTTCTTGTACCTATACTTAGATTATTATTATTATTTTTTTAATATTTATTTATTATGTGTACAGTATTCTGCTTGCGGCACCAGAAGAGGGCCCCAGATCTCACTACAAATGGTTGGGGGTCCCCATGTGGTTGCTGGGAATTGAACTCAGGACCTTTAGAAGAGCAGTCAGTGCTCTTAACCTCTGAGCCATCTCTCCAGCCCCTATACTTAGATTATTGATAGTGTCAATCAGTTTTCTGTTGTGGCAAAAACATCAGAGAAAACAACCTAAGATTTGGAAGGAAGGTTGGTTTTGATTCACAGTTCCAGATGCTTCTGTGTGTGGTTGCTTGGTCCTGAAGGGAGGCTGAACATCATGGTATGGAGTGGGTGGAGGAGCAAAGCTGCCTGGGAAACAGGAGACCACAAAGAAGGGGCTGGGGACAAATACAGCCCCTGAGGGCCCACAGGCTTCAAGCAGGTCCCACCTCCAAAGTTTCTACCATCTTTCAATAGTCCATCAGATTATGAACCTATCAATGCATTGACCTGATGATGGGGTCAGAGCACACATGATCTGATCACTTCCCAAAGTGTTCTCTCTGACCATTGGTGCATTTGGGATCAAGCATGAAGGTCTTGGCCAAAGCAAATATTATTGTTAATTATTTCACTTCCACTAACAAAATGATTTTAAAAATTTATATTTGACTTTTTTCCCTCTCACTGTTGTAGTTTCTAGTCTTTTTTCTAGGATAAAACACTCTAGCAGAGGCAATCTGAGGAAAAGAAGGCTTATTTTGTGTCCATCACGGTGGGGAGCTTGTAATAGCTGGACACAGAGCATGAAGTCGGGGGAAGCACAGTGAATGCTTGTGCTCAGAACACTCTCCTTTTTATACAATCCCAGACCCATCCAGGGAATGGTGCCGCCCATAGTGGGTGGCTCTTTCTGCCTCACTTAGCTCGATGAAGATAATCCCCAACCTCCATGCTCAGAGGCCCATCTCCCCAGCAAGCCTAGCTCTTATAAAATTGACAATTGAGATTAGCCATCATACTAACCATGCTACTTCCTTTTTTTCTCATGTTCCACAGTTTCTTTTAGTATGAAATGAAGTTTATGCCCTGGAAATGCTAAAGCCTGCAAGGGCAGCTCGTATATGGAGGTTCTGTTGAACTTGTCCATGTTGGGTTTCATGGTCTAAGTTGACGAGGACGACTGACCAGGTCTCTTCCTCGTTCTTTTAGTATAGTTTCTTTTTATTTAGAGAACTTTATAGCTTCAGGATACGCCTGCCAGCGAACATTTTATTGAAAACACTTATTAGGGTGGTTTGCAGGAGCCTGGGTGAAGGATTATTCACATCAGCATGGGTACCCGACCAGTGGCTGCGCCCCCAAACAACCTATCTCTCCTGGCACAGCCACTAACTGCCTTTGGTCTTGTGAACTGCTCCCCACTCCATGACAGAATGAGCCCGATCCTAGGCAGGCCTTGTGCAGATAATCGAGGCTATTGTATCCATTAGTGAATGTACAGCTCAGAGATATTAAATATGTTCATAATATAGTGTGAACACCATCATCATTCATCCCCGAAGTCTGTATCCTGTGAGCCTCAACTAGCTCGTGAAATTATAAGTAACCAATGCCCGCACCTTAGCTCCTGTCAGCTGCCACACTGCTTTAGGCCTTCTCTCTGTTCTTCTTTTCATTAATCAACATTCACAGCAGAAAGTTTTTCATGACACTGTTCTCACTTAAATACATCAGGGAGTTGAAATCATATTCACCGCCTACGAGTCCAGCTTTCATGGCACACTCATGAAATCCATAGTTTTCTTCCGTCTGAGAATCTTTTGAGGGCTGGAGGGAGGACTCAGTGGGTCAGGGTGCCTCCTGCCACGCCTGACCACCTGAGTTTGATCCCTGGTCCTACATGGAGGGAGGAGAGAACTACCCCCACAGGTTGTCCTCTGTGCCACGGCATGTGCTCCCTGCACAACCACCCGTAACTCCAGCTTACACTGAAAAATAATTTATTTTTTTTTTTAGACATGAGTGTTCTGTCTGCATGTATGCCCGCACGCCAGAAAAGGGCATCAGATCCCAATATAGATGGTTGTGAGCCACCATGTGGTTGCTGGGAATTGAACTCAGGACCTCTGGAAGAGCAGTCAGTGCTCTTAACCTCTGAGCCATCTCTCCAGCCCCAACTCCATTCATTTTTATCTTAGTTTGCTGTCTTTGTCAGATGGTTCCAAAATCTGTCATCTTGATTCTGGATCTGCAGATTGCCTTTGTTCATTCAGTTTAATATATTTTTTCTAGTTCTTAGTTTGGGTGGTACTCAATTGATTTGGATATTTAGGGTATTACAAAAAAAAACCCTTTATATTATTTAAACCATGTTTTAGCTGTTTTCCTCACCACGCCAGCATGAGGTGAGACAATTGCCTCAGTATTGCTATCTGGGGTTAAGAGTTTGTTGTAAGGAAAGCCGTTGGTTTGTTTCTCTGTCGCCAGGCAGCTCAGACCCAAAATAATCACACATAAACCATATTATTTAAATCACTGCTTGGCCCATTAGCTGTAGCTTCGTATTGGCTAACTCTTACATCTTAATTTGACCCATCTCCATTAATCTGTGCATCGCCATGAGGTTGTGGTCTACCAGCAAAGTTTAGGCATGCCTGTCTCTGGCGGCTGCTCCATGACTTCTCCCCTCACTCTGTCTCCTTTCTCCCAGCATTCAGTTTAGTTTTCCCCACCTAGCTAAGTTCTGCCCTGCTACAGGTCCAAAGCAGTGTCTTTACTCATTAATGGTAATCACAGCAGACAGAGGGGAATCCCACATCAGGAGTTCAGGTTTCCCTGTCCTCATCAGAAGTTCTGATTTTCTGCTGCAGTTCCCCACTCCCACGCCAGGAGGGAAGGGGCCTGGCTACTGTAGGTCAAGCAAGTCAAGGAGGGGTAGAAGGTTCAGGCTCCCCACACGGTGTCTACTGCTCCCTGGAAGAAGAGACACTGTAGCCCCTGTCACAGATGATCCCTTAGCAGGGGAGCTGGGTGTTACATCACAGCCTGGTAACCAGGGGAGTCTAGAGTCTTTAACTGGCTTTTACTATCACGTGTAAGTGAGCCTTAGTTTGTTTGTTTATTGTTGTTGTTATTGGTGTGTGTATGTGTGTTTCATGGCAGTTGTGGGGAGGTCAGGGGAAACTCTGTGGATTCACTTTTCTCTGGGTCAAGGCTGTCAAACTCACGTCAACAGGCTTGCACAGCTAGTGCCTTTGACCACTGAGCCTTCTCGCTGGTTTGAGCCTTATTTACGCTTTGTTTAGTGTCAGAGGACTGGTTATTTTAAGTTTATGTTTTGTTAGGATAATCTTTTTCTAGTCTTTTGACTAAGGAGAGCAGGTACAAATTATTTTGAGTGTATTGCTGTATTTCTGGGCCACCTGCTTCTTTGGGACTGGATCTGTGATATACGTGGCAAGGCAACTCACCCTTGGACTGCTCCTTGGCCGAGGTGCCTAGCCAGTTTGCCTTGGTGAACCTTCACCTTTCAGAATCTTACATTTGTTTTATGTATGATACTTTGAAGTTTTAGATGCCACAGCAGTGTGGTGGTACAGATAGGTAACCCCAACACTCAGGAGTCTGAGGCAGGGGGATCACAAGTTTGAGACCAGCCTGAGTTACATAGCAAATCAAAAGCCAGCCTGAACTGCATAGTGGGGCCCTGTCTCAGAAAACCAAGGGTTTAGATAGAGCCAGTGGCAGAGTGTTTCTCCAGCGGTACAGAGCCATGGGTTCCATTCTCAGTACCACAAAGAGGTGCGGCGGCATAGTGATTGTGTTTGATAGAGAGATCTCTCCAAGGTGTTGTGTAAAAGGAATTGTTACATGGGTCTTTTTTGCATGATTGTCATGCACTTTTATAGTTATGAAAACCAGGAACATACTCTTTCTATATAAAAATAAAAATTTTGTATGCTATGTAATGATATAGTATATAACTAAATATATTAAAATCCCTGCTTTATAGACGGTAAAACAAAGGCACAGAGATGTAAAGTAGTTTATTAAAAAAACAAAAGCAAAAAAAAATACATAGATAACGGTGAGGCTGGATTTGAACCTCTTCACTCTGGTTACAGCATTTGATCAAAACAAGAAAAAGAGTCGTATATTTGGTTGTGAGCTAAGCCTTTGATGACTGAACCATCTCTCTAGCCAAGAAAGGACATCTTCATTCTTAGTCAGAAAGAACTATCACTTTGATTTATTTGCTAATTGTTTCATTCATAGCTTTGTTTTGTGTTGTTTAAACAAGCTAAATAAAGCTTTGTTTCTAAACCTGAAACAAACTAATTTCCTTGCTACAACAATGATTAGGGTTTGTGAAATGATTGCACAATCCTAGTAGTAATAGTGGCATAAGATAGGCCACTGGCTACTTTAAAGTGTGTAGAACCAAAGTCTTTAATAATGACTATCTTGAAGTGGAGGAGACAGCATTGGTGCGCACGGCTGTGGCTGGGGACTCTGTTGAGAAAGAGAGGAAGTTGGTTCCAGTCACCGAGTGATTGCACAGACTCTATGGATTATGACTGTTACATAAATGTTGATTCCACATCTTAGAAATTGTACACATGGAGTGGATATGGTCATATTGCATTGTGTGATTGTATGAAAGTTTCAGGAATAAGGAAAACTCAGAAGCGTCAGTTCTATGCATTCCAAGTCCCATGTCTGAGTCTTTGGCGTTTGTGTGCTTTGTGCAGCAAATGGCGGTTATTGTTTCCTTGGGCGGTCTGGAAAAGGACTGGAACTGGGGACTCCTCAGAGAGCAGTGAAGGGCACCTTCCTTCCGAGAGCCTAATCTCTGTCGATTCCAGCACCAGCGAGCGCTTGTGCTGGGCCTGGACCTGGTTTGGGGGGCTGTGTTGGCTGATTTCCACCCTAGGTATCTTGCTCACCCATCTCCACCTTCTGTTTGTAATGAAGGCCAAGAAGACTTATGAGCAGAAGTGCCGGGACAAGGATGAGGCGGAGCAGGCTGTCCAGCGCAGTGCCAATGCGGCCAACCCAAAGCAACAAGAGAAGGTACCTGAAGACTCAGAGATGCGGTTGTGTTGATTTAAAACCAACTAGGGCTTAGGCATGATGTGCATGTTGTCCTAGTACTCAGGAAGGACATGAGGAAGGAGGGTCATGAGGGTTTAATATCAGACTGGACTATGTAGTGAAACCCTATCTCAAAAAATTAAAAATAAAGATTAAAAAACAACTTAAATTATTATTTTTTTAAAATAGATTTGTATCCCAAGTCTCTGGCAATAACTTCTTTGGCGTCTAATCTTCAGAATGAAAAAAAAAAAGCCCTTGAACATTTTCGAGGTTGGGGACAGCACCAGAGAAGCACTGAAGCACAGTGGGTGGAATAAGAGGCTTGGCACTCTTTAAATGTATTCAAAACTCAGCTCCTGTATTCTTTGCTGACAGAATGCTTCTTGTGGGTGGACTGAAATAATAATATGAATAAATTAAATAATACATTTAGTGATATTCCTGGAGCAGTGGCTCAACAGTTAATAGCACTGACTGCTCTTCCAGGGGACCTAAGTCCGATTCCCAGAACCCACATGGCAGCTCACAACCATCTCTAAATCCATTCCCAGGGTGTACAATGCCCTCTTCTGGTCTCTGCAGGTGCCAGGCACAGATGTGGTACACAGAATACATGCATGCAAGACACTCATATACACACACAAAATATAAAATAAAATAAAGTAATAACATATAATCCAAATATAATATTATCCACAGCTCGAGGCAGGGAGATGTGTCTATAGGAAGACACAGGGTGGTTGTTTTCAGATGCCAAGAAGATGAAAGATTTGCTTCTAAGTGGGACGTATATAGGACTCGGACCAGACCTTACCTCTCCATTGCTATTGCTTTTGCATGTGTTTGGCCGTGGATGCCTGAATCAGCTTCTCTTAATCTCTTTCTGGTTTTGGTCCTTGCAGCTTTTTGTGAAACTGGCAACTTCAAAGACCGCCGTAGAGGATTCAGGTGAGGGGAGGGTTGGCTGGGGCTGTTTACACCGTTATGAACATGTAGGATTAATGGGCCTCGGAAGGGAACAGCTGCAATCCAACAAGCCTGTCTGGTTTCTAAATCAACTCCCCGTCCATTGTAGATAAAACCTACATGCAGCACATCAACACGCTGGAGAAGGTCCGAGAAGACTGGCAGAGCGAGCACATTAAGGCCTGCGAGGTAGGTCCTAGGGACTGGAAGCAGCGTGGGACAAGCACCCCTTCCCTAGAACCAGAGACTCTGCTTTCATGTTAGCCCCTCCTGCTTCATTCAGTCACTGAGCACGAGGGCGAGTTAGAAATTGAGGACTTAAGTGGAGAATGGAAGGGATTGGAGTAATTTCCTCTAATCCTCATCTTTTTGGCCCCTCCCCCACTCTGACCTCACTGTCCAGCTCACTCCAAAGCGTTAGTCTAATATTTGGTTAGCGCGGGCATGGCCCAGCTGCATCAGTTAGTGGCGGACTGAGCGCTGTAGTTCCTCCGAGAGTCATGCCTGTACTTGCTAGGTTTGCAGGGAAATACATAGGACTCCATAATTTTCCTGAGAAAACTTAAAAGACACAAGAAAGTTTCCCAACTTTCTGGCACCAGTTGCTAACAGTGTCCCAGGATCAGCAGAACCAGTATTATCCGAGGACTGGGTAGAAATGTGGACTCTCAGTCAGGAACCCTAGGGTGGCAGAACGAAGGCAGTCTCTGAATTCAAGGATTACAATGGCCAATTCACAGCTCTCCTTAAATGGAAAGCAGCTGCTCCCTGCCCTGCCAAGGTCTTATGATGATCAGCGGGCCTGCCTGTACCCTTTGACGCAGTCTCCCCACCTCTTGGGCGTGGACATACTCTCTCTTTGTGCCTGTGTCTGTCTCCTCCAGCACGCAGTGCATGTGTGCGTGCGTGCGTCGCGCATGCTGGGAATCAAGCCTAGAACCGCACGCTTGTATATATATATGCTCTACCACTGAGATATGTTCTCAGCCCCAGCCATGTTTTTTGAAGTTGTCTGCGAGTCCCAAGTTCCAGCCTGTCCCAGCCTAAACTTTACTCTCTACTCCTGCTTTCTCCTCTCTCACGGTAGTGGGGATGCCCTTGGTGTGAGGTCCAGGCCTTTGTGATTTCTCTTACCTTTGTGAGGTGCCAGTGATCAAACCCAGAGCCTTCTGCATGCTAGGCAAGCACCAGCCCACTGAGCCGTACCCCAGACCAACTTCAGCGTTTTTTTTTTTTTTAAATCTCATTTGTTTGATCTTATTTGATGAAATGAACCTCGTTTGACTTATCTCTACAATTTGATACTGTGGGGCTTTATGCACACACTAAGCACTTTCTTCTGCTTTACTCTTTAAACTCCACCCATCAATGTAGGTTAATAGTGTTCACGTCATAGCCAGTCTAAACGGATGCCCCTTCTTTACATACATGTGTACATGTAACTGTTTTTCTGTAGGTATTTGAGGCTCAGGAATGTGAGCGCATCAACTTCTTCCGGAATGCGTTGTGGTTACATCTGAATCAGCTGTCGCAGCAGTGTGTCACCGATGATGAAGTAAGTGAGAAGCAGCCACAGGAGACCGTGCTCTGTGTGTGAGAGCCACCAGAGCATCAACAGCCATCGATGCCTGTTAGTTCACCCTCTCCCCACTTCCTGCTTCCATTTGGGGTACAGAGTGATAGAGATGTGAGCATTGCTGTCGTCTTCCTGACTCCTGGTTCATTTTGCCATCGTGACTCTTTGAGAAACTGTGAGTTAGGGATGGATAGCAGATAAGGAAACCTAAACACCAGAGATGTCACAGATGACTGTGAGTCCCAGAGACAGCTCCAGGGTAGAATGCCATCACTTTCTGTACCAAGTATTAGCAGACTGACTCATGGCAGGCTGATGGTCACCCCAGGGTGAGGATTTGCTTCTGTCTCTCATGGTGCTTATCCAGAATTAACTTGTCCACAGCAAAGGTAACTGGGTCCCCAGATATCAAAGACACCGGATGCGGTTATCACAGCCTTTGCTAAGTAATAGCCCCGCTCTCTCTCTCAGATGGGACATGACTTTAGAATGATCAGATGTCCAGGAAACCCATAGAATCGAATGGAAAGACTTATCCTCAGGTTAAGTAGTTGTGATTGCGTTTGTGGGTGGCCCTGAGACTTACTTAGTCATGGGACTTGGCATATAGTTTCTTTATTCCATCAATACTTAAAAAAAATAACCAGGGTTTTGGTCTGGCCAGAAAAGAATATTTCCTTGCATTTTAAATTTTTTCATCTAAAAAAGGCAATATCCCAGATGTACTAGAAAGGTGCCCTTGTGTGAGTCTTGTGCAGGTGGACGCTATAAAATAACTTTACACTAGCTCAGAACTGAGTGTAGTAAAGGCTTCTTTATTTAGGGGTAGACTCACAGATTATAGTCCTCTGCACAAACGGACAGGAGCCAAATCCAGCCGCAGAGAGCAAGCACATGTTTCTCATCGGCATTTATAGTATAAGAGGCCACCCCCAAGTGGGCTGGTATCTTAAAGGTTACTGGCTGAAGGAGTTCCCACAGCACCCTTGGACTTGGGAATGTCTCCTACTTTCAAAACAAAGTTGCAATAGAGTTGGCTGCTCATGAACGTTCCTTTCCTATAGAGCGGTGCCTTAATTCTCATCAGTAAACTTCTGCATAATGCTTTATCTTGTGTTGATCAGATGTATGAACAAGTCCGTAAGAGTTTGGAACTGTGCAGCATTGAAAAGGATATTCAGTATTTTGTGAACCAGCGTAAAACTGGACATACCCCACCAGGTGAGCTGGGTGGCATGGGGGCGCAACGGTATCAGTCTTTCTTACATCCTCTGTAACCCAGGACAAGTTGATGCCATTGCTCTTGAGGCTTAGCGAGGCCGCACACTATGGTAGAGAGTGGCCCAGTGGACTCATCTTACAGCCAAGATGTGACAGAGGAGCAGACCAGGCCATGCCTGCAGTGACTTGACCTGGTTTGTTCCTACTGGGTTATATTTCTTAAAGGTTCTATTCCTTCTATTAGTGCTAAGTTGGGGACAAGGTCTCTAACACACAGGCTTTTGGAGATTGCTCTAGGTCTCCCTACCTTTTGTTTGTTTGTTTATTTATTTATTTTGAGGCAGGGTCTCATATTCTAGGCTAATCTTAAACTTGTTGTACAACTGCAGATGACATTGAATTCCAGATCTTTTTGCCTCCCCCTCCTGAGAACCGAGGTAGTGGCAGGCGTGTGCACTCAGTGTCTTTTAGCACTGGTGACGAAGCCAGGGCTTTTTGTAGGCTTGGCAAGTGTTCTACCCCAACCTTTACCTGCTTCTGATGTCATATGTCTTAAAAATTGCAGCACCCATCATGTATGAGAATTTCTACTCTTCTCAGCGGAATGCAGCCCCACAAGGAAAGACTACAGGGCCCAATGTAGCAAGGTAATAACCAACTGCTTTTCGTGTAATGAAAATATTTTAATAAATTTTATATTATTAATATAATGAATTATATTAAGACATTACCTTTTATTTTTAATTGACCAAATCGACATAATTTACCTAGTAATGTAACTTAGTTTTTTGAAATAGCGCTTTTAGAACAAATATTATATAGCTTTTATTAGCTGTGGTTTCCAGGGTTCTATAGCATACTTGAGTATGACCGTTATTACTTGTTTATGAATTCTATGCTTTTTTTTATGGCTGATAGGAATAAGCACACTATGCCCTCCTTTGAGTCAGATATGATCTACTAGTTTTTATAGGGCCTATTAGTTAAGAAGGATCTCTCTCTCTCTCTCTCTCTCTCTCTCTCTCTCTCTCTCTCTCTCTCTGTGGTGTGTGTGTGTGTATGAGTGTTTGTGTTCATTTGAGACAGGATCTCACTCTGTAGCCCAGACTGGTCTTAAACTCACAGAGATCTTCCTATTCCAGCTCTCGAGTGCTAAGATTACAGTCATGAGCTATTACACCAAGTTTACATTTTTTTAAATTTATTTTATCTGTGTGTATGTGTATCTGTCTGTGTCATTACATGCTGTGTGTCTGTGAATGTCCATAGAGGCCACAAGAGGGTATCACATTCCCTAGAGCTGGAACTACAGGTTCTTAGGAGCCGGTGTTGGGTCTCCTCAAAGAACAACGAGTACTCTAGTTTTTTGTTTGTTTTGTTTGTTTGTTTGTTTGTTTGTTTGTTTTTAGAGACAGGGTTTCTCTGGGTGACTTTGGAACTTGTCCTGGAACTCTCTCTGTAGACCAGGCTGACCTTGAACTCACAGAGATCTGCCTACCTCTGCCTCCTGGGTTAAAAGCTTGCGCCACCACTGCCTGACTTTCAGTGAGCACTCATAATCATTGATTCATCTACGTAGCCCTGGCTTATATTTTTAAATGATCGGTGTTCACATTGAAAGCTATTGGAGCATGGTCAGCAGATCTCTCTTTCTATATGGCTGTTTTCCTACTAGATCTGAGCAGAGGTGCCCCAGAGACAGTGTGGCCAGCAAAGCTAAGCCACTTCCATTGGACCCATTGCACAGAAAGTATGCTGCTCCTAATATAAAAGGGTCTGGAGGGAAAAGAAACCTTTATTTCACGCCAAGCCAGTGGGGGTGGAGTGGAGTGAGGTCTCATCTGCTGAGTTTTCCATCCAGTTTTAGGAAAAGTGGAGGGTGTTTGGGAGAGAGGTCAATGCACACTGTCAAAACGGTTCGTCTGACTGAGCTGACAACTCTCGCAGAATCGAGAGCTGTTTGTGTTTCTCAGTCTATGTACAAAGATTCTGAGGTGCCAGGAGATCAACAGCTGAGATGGAAATCCTGCCAGCGGGCCCTGGGCAGAGCTCCGTACTCCTGACTCCTGTGCATTCTGCTCGCCGGCTTCATATGCGCCTGCCCTTTGGGTTTCCGCAAGTCAGGGCTGTAGATCGTTTGCCTTGACTGAGTAGAAAGATAAGAAAACAATAAGAGCCGGGCGGTGGTGGCACACGCCTTTAATCCCAGCACTTGGGAGGCAGAGGCAGGCGGATCTCTGTGAGTTCGAGACCAGCCTGGTCTACAAGAGCTAGTTCCAGGACAGGCTCCAAAACCACAGAGAAACCCTGTTTCGAAAAATAAAAAAAAAAAAAAAAAAAGAAAGAAAACAATAAGAACTCACCTGAAAGACTTTCATTTTCATCTCTTCCAGGAGAGGACCTCTCCCAGTTCCTAAACATCTACCAGGTATGCCTCTTGGGATTTCCAGGGCAGATATTCTTTAAGATCAAAATAAGAACTAGGCACATCTGACTTGTTGACCTTATGACATGGCTCCATCATCTACAGAATCCGTACTTGAGACAGAACTGTGCAGTCTAGTTACCACACACACACACACACAAAAGATGTGTTTTAAGTAAGTTTCTGAGTTTGTGTTTGGCCACATTCCTAGCTATCCTGGGCTGCATGTGGCCCATGGGTGGTGGGTTGGGCACTCCTGATAGGGTTGAGTTCCTAAGAGATTGTGCTTGTATTTGAATCTTACTGTAAGACTTCTCTTTTTGAGGCAGGGTCTCACTCTATTATTAACTATAATACTGCACACTGCCCAACAAGGGATCGTTTTCAGATCATGCTGAGCTCCTTTCCCTCTGTAATATTGCAGAGAGAACCACACATACCAACATTTTTTCTTTGTTAGTTCTATTTTCTGGTTAATTGCAACAGCTTTGAAGAGAGGCATTTTGCCTTCTCCCATCATCTCAAACCCTTGGCGTAGTAGGAGATACGTAGCGTCTTTAAAAATTTATCATTTTGGGCACAAGCCGTTTAAAAAGCTGTATTCACAGGGGATTGAGGGAAGAGCTGACTGAGGCTGATTTGGCATCCCAGTAAAAGTTTCAAGACTGTTAAGAATTTTGGGGCCAGTAAGATGGCTCAGAGGGTGCTCGCTGTCAAGGTCGGCAGCCTGAATTCGATGCACTTGGTTGAAGGAGAGAACTGACCTTCACCAGTTAGCCTTTGACTTCTGTATGTGCGCTGAGCCCTCGAACACATACACAGATATGCATAAAAAATAAGTATCAAAAAGTTAAAAAATAGTGATTGATCATATATTTAAATAATATTTAAGTTATTTTACTTCTTGCTGCCTTTAATTGCCACTTAATAATGAGTGGCTCTATTGTTCATTTTTGATGGTGACTTTACCATGGATGCTAATGTGGGCATGAATGAAATAGAGCAAAGTCCTAAAAATGGTTTCTAGAATGTCCTCTGGTTTGTAGTCATGACTATCAGCTATGAGGTTTGGTGCTCATATTTTGTATTTTGATGTATTTAGTCATTACAGAAAGGCAGTTACCTGAGTCTTGAAGTGGACTGCTTCCGTCTGCAAAGGGCTAAGTCAGTGGTTCTCAACCTTCCTAACGCCATGACTCTTGAACACAGCTCCTTATGTCGGGGTGACCCCCAACCATAAAACTATTTTTGGTGCTGCTCACAGCTGTAATTTTGCTACTGTTATGAATCGTAATGTACATATCTGATATACCGGCTATCTGACTGATAGGAGACCCTGTGAAAGGATTGTTTGACCCCCAAGGGGATTGTGACCCACGGGTTGAGAAACACTGGATTTATCAAGCCCATTGATTAGCTTAATTTTGTCTCGCGTTCTCCTCTTTGCAGAAGACCCAGATTACTCCTTGGTGGAGGACTACACTTTGCTCTATCAGTAGCGCTAGTGGCGGTAAGAGTCTCCGACCTTCTTTTAATCCTGTCGGTTTGTGTTTCTGAAGCCACAGGATCTTCTTTAGAACATCACCAAGAGGCGAGCATCCTGGTGGGTGTGGTATTCCACCCTTTCGGTTTTGCCTGTAGCATTACAGCTGCAAGCTGATTGGAAAGCTACTGGGATGAGGCCATTTCCCCTTCGTTTTTCATTACTACGTGGCTCTCTGAATTTGCTTAGCCCTTTTTGTAGCTTTTACACACCTACATTTCAGCACTCCAGAAGCAAAACACACATGGTTCTCAGTCTTTAACGCATTCCTTACTCCCTGAAAGGGGAGAGGTCAGAGAAAACCACATCAGTGTTGTCATGCTCACCAAACACAAGGAGGATCATGGGAGTCAGTCTGTACCAGGTCACAGGTTGTCATTAGTTGAACCAGCACCTCACAAGGATTCTTGGAGGAGAACTCGGCACTGCTAACCAGCCAGAGCTACAGAGGTGACCACACAGTGTCTGGTTCTCTGGGCCCTCAGACAGTTGGCTCACTTTCACAGTGTGAGAAATGCCTCAGGAGCCAAAAGCAATACTAAAGGAAACTCCCTGTACAGGGTACTCCATGCCTGGGTGGGCTGGGCCTGCGACGTGACTGTATGGGATTTCAGCGGCAAAGAAGAAGGAGGGATCTGCTTCCATTTGTAGTCTGTCTTAGTTTCCCATTTGTCTTGGACGAGACAGTCTTCTTCATTGAAAACTATTTCGAAGAGTTGAGCCATTTGCCTTTTTCTGATCTCACGTGCTTCTGGGAACGGCAGGAGAGTGGATGGATGCAGGAAGCCATGGCAAGACCTAGAGAAGTGCCGCTTCTGCCCTCCTTG
The DNA here is from genome assembly GCF_950005125.1 of Chionomys nivalis. Taxonomy (NCBI): domain Eukaryota; kingdom Metazoa; phylum Chordata; class Mammalia; order Rodentia; family Cricetidae; genus Chionomys; species Chionomys nivalis. The sequence goes on along the minus strand of NC_080099.1, from coordinate 9,790,300 downwards.
GTATGGATGAAGTTTACTGTCAGTTAGGAAGCAGCACAGGTTTGGGCAGTGCTCTCTGGTGGTTTGTTAGTCTCGTGCCCACCTACCAGAAAGCACAGGAGATCAGTACATCCAGCCTTGCTTCAGGCCCCCAAACCGCCTACTTGCTGACTTATCCCTAATTAGCTACGCAGGACAGGAGCCAGGTTGTCTTAATTAAATAGAAATAATTAGCTTTTATCAATTTATATTAAATAGAACACCTTAAATTCCTTCATAAATATGTTTAAGGTGTGAGTAAGTTTGCTATAAAGAGATGGCAACTGAAGACATAAAATTTTTCATTCTCAGCTGGGCAGTGGTGGCGCACTTTAATCCCAGCAATGGGGAGGCAGAGGTGAGCGGATTTCTGGGGTTCAAGGCCAGTCTGGTCTAAAAGAGCTAGTTTCCAGGACAGGCTCCAAAGCTACAGAGAAACCCTGTCTTGAAAAACCAAAAATAAATAAAAATAAAAAAAATAAAAAATAAAAAACCTCATTCACTAACTAGGTATACACATAATATAAATTGTAGCCTTTTCATAAATTGTAGCTTCTTTCTCTGAGCCCCGAGTAGAGACAAAGCAGGGACACTGTGAGTGAATTCCTCATCTGGCAGAGCTGCTTTCTGGACCATAGTGCGAATGATGGCTGTGGGACAAAGCACTGGCAGTCTCAAGAGCTTATTAAATAAATATATATAATACAATATTACACTTATATACTATATAGTTATATAAAATAATATTTTACCTTTTTGTTTCCTACTCTCATCTAGATAACACACATATGCTATGGGATTAGGACTAACATTTGATATAGAACTCTCGCTCCCAGAGTCCAGGTGTCCCATGTGCCAAGGCAAGATGCTAATGCCTATGCATTTCATGAGTTGAGTCGCTCAAATTGTATCATTTTAATTTCCTCACCAACTCAATGAATTGGAGCTCAATTTCAGAGAATTTAAAAACCTTGCTTTTCCCCCATCCCAGTCCCATCTTTCCATGTGTGTAGTGCCTGCAGAGTCCAGGAGAGGGTGTTGGATCTCCCGAAACTAGAGTCACCGGCGGTTGATAGGGGCTGAGAACTGAATTTAGGTCTTCTGGAGTAGCAACAAGTGCTCTTACCCACAGAATCATCTCTCCAGCCTCAATTTCAGAGACTTTTAAAGAAAAAAACTTGGTTTAATTAATTCACTTAAGCAATGTATTGTACTATTTATATATTTGAATGTACTGTAGGGGTTGAAATATCATAGGCAACCTTAGGCATTAGTAATTTGTTCAATAGTTGTTGACTTTAGCTGCTATTCATGTTTTTTATTCTAACATGCTTAATAAAGACAGATTATACTTTTTGAATTAAAAGTATGTGTGTCAAAAATATCAGTGCCCATGTTATTATCATGAAGATATGGTGATATCATGAAGATATCATGGCGACTGCGGCTCTCTCCTTACCATTTGTTTCTTTGACCTCCTGAGTTGGCATGAGATGAGACATTCAAATGAGATGTCTTTGCTGTTTTCTTTCAGAAAAGAAAACTTTCTCCAGTTACTGCTTCTATGGCATGAAAAGAGGTCCCGAGAGCAGCACAGTTCATAACCAGATTGTGTCAATCATGAAGACTTGGATGTGAACTCTTGTTGAAAATTTTTTGATGTTTTAAATTTATAATAGACATTGACTCAACCTAGGCAAGTAGAGGTCTGCAGAGTTCTTTTTTTTTCTTCTCAGAAAGTTTACATAGTGCCCCAGAAGGAAGAATTATTATTTCTTGTTTAGTTGCTAAGATTATGAGTGTTGTTTTCTATCTGGGGAGCAAGGTCACTCTGAATTCTGAGTGTTGGCTTGAGCAGGCAGGTCTGCAGAAGATGGTGTGAGCTGCGGAAGATGGCATGAGCTGCGGAAGATGGCGTGAGCGGTGGAAGATGGCGTGAGCTGTGGAAGATGGTGTGAGCAGTGGAAGATGGCGTGAGCTGCGGAAGATGGTGTGAGCTGCGGAAGATGGTGTGAGCGGTGGAAGATGGTGTGAGCGGTGGAACTGTGGAAGATGGTGTGAGCTGCGGAAGATGGTGTGAGCTGCGGAAGATGGCATGAGCTGCGGAAGATGGTGTGAGCTGTGGAAGATGGTGTGAGCAGCGGAAGATGGTGTGAGCGGCAGAAAGATGCTCTTTGGGCTGTGGGAAGTAGGGGCATGGAAACAGCGAAACTTTCCCTCGCTGGTGCAATATTTAAAATCACCTTTGTTTTTGGCTGGAAGCCTTAGATGTGTACGATTGGTCTTGCTCATTTTACAGATGGGGAAACCAGCAGGGTGAGATCAGGTTCCTTACAATTCTGACAGCCTTACAAACTCTGTGAGTTTGTTCTATGGTACAATTTGTCTAGCCTTGGGTGAGGTTGCCATGCTTGCGCTCAAGTTAAAGGAGTGCGGGCATGTTGGATCAGGGAGTCACGGTGCTTCTGCAAGCCTGAGGACCTCAGTCACGGGAACTCACTCCATTGTTAGCCTCTGGCTTCCACACGTGTGTTGTGGCATATAGATAGCTGTGACTGACATGCATGCACTTTAGCCTCCACACATGTGCCTGTGATTGACATGCATGCACGTTAACCTCCACACATGTGCCTGTGATTGACATGCATGCACGTTAGCCTCCACACATGTGCCTGTGATTGACATGCATGCCCCCCTACGCATCCCTTGCTGTGCTCTGGAACATTTAAAGAGGCATTCTTTATTTGTCTCTTCCTTTTGCCAGCCCCACACGGCAGGAGGTCATGTACTGTTTATGTGGTAGTCACACCTGGGAAAGTGGCACATTGTACTGGTTATGACAACATGCGTTAGCACCGTGTCTTATTGGGCATTGTAGGTGTCTGTCTCACTGCAAAGAGCAAACGTGTTCCTCGCCTCTGCAGTCACTCTCCCAGGACTTTGTCACATTGATTAAAATAAGATTGAAAGCCGGCATGGAGGTGCCTGCCTGTGATCACAGCATGCTGGAGGCTGGGACAGGAAGACTGTGAGTTTGAGATCGGCCTGTGTACACAGTGAGAACCATCTATCAACCTCTCCCTGAACAAAAAGATGCATTATTTCCCCTCTTTCAATGTAACATGCTCCCAGCTGTGGCCGCTCCTTGTCATGACAGGAAATTTGCACCACTTGGGCATCCTTTTGAGAAACTCAGGTTTGCAAAGGTCCATTGACTTCCCCAAACTGAAAAGCCTCAGGAAATTGTCTATTGCACATAGAACTTTCTGTTTTTAAGTGTATTATTTATTGTTGGCAAGTCCTCAATGATTTATATTTTCTGTCAATCAGCATAATTGATATAAACATGTTTCATGAATGTCAAATAATATTTTAATTTTATTGCTTTTTTTGTCTGCTTGACATGAAGTAAAATAAAAGTTCCTGTTGATTTGGGATTTAGATTGCATTCTTGTGCTAAACATACATCTCTTCTGAGCTTTACATGCTCCTTCGACTCTCTCTCTCTCTCTCTCTCTCTCTCTCTCTCTCTCTCTCTCTCTCTCTCTCTCTGTCTCTCTCTGTGTGTGTGTGTGTGAGAGAGAGAGAGAGAGAGAGAGTTCAAGCTCCTGGCCCTGTGTGTGTATGTGTGGGGGTGAGAGGATCACCTTGGGCCGCTCTTTGTCTTCCACTTTGTTTGACACGGGCCTTCTGTTCCTTGCTACTGTATATGTCAGGCTAGCTGGCTTTTGAGCTTTTGGGGACTTTCATGTCCTCATTTCTCATGATGTAGAGGCCCTGATGTTACAGTTGTTCCTTGTAGAGCCTGCACTACGGGATGGTAAGTGAGCTGGGAACTAAGCTGGAGACTTAAAAACACACGCACACAGACAGACAGACAGAGACACGGGGACATGGGTCATCCTTGATACAAGAATGCCAAGTGTATTGTGCTCCATAGGGATCCTTAACTGACAACCACACCCCAGCTCTCGGGATCTTTCAGCTGCAGGCCTCATCAGAACCCACTCCCCTGCCATCAAGGTCTTGTGCTCAGAGCAGCTGCAGGCACAGGTAAACAAGGTGTTTTGCTCAGTTCACTCCAGCAGGCAAAGGGTCTGAGGCAGGCAACGAAAGTCAAGGGACCAGGGGTCTGCAGCCCCAACAGTTCCTCATCACATCTGACTTTTATGTGGGTTTTAGGGATCAGAACCCAGGTCCTCACACTTGACCACTATACTTTGCCCACTGAGCCACCTCTGTAGTCCCTGACCTCTCCCCTTTCCTCTCATAGATCTAAAGCACATCCATAGCATCTAACCAAAGACATAATATGCCTTTCGTGTTAAAATTTCATGAGAATGGCTATTAGGGAAGTGTCTAAGAAAGTTCTTAGGGGAATGATAATGGAAAAATAACTTGAGAAATGCTAGTCTAAGGTAACATTAAGTGGGATTTCATATGGCATATCAGGGATTCTATGGACTGCCCAGACACTATAGGCTAAAGGGCAAATCCATTCTTGGCATCTCTCCTGGCAGGGAGAAGCCATTAGCTCCTCCAGAGTGGGAGAGATTTGATGTTTTTAATTCACTGGTTGGTCTTTTGGCGGGATGGTGATAGATTTAGAGTTCAGTCTCAACACAGATTATCCGCATTGGTTGCTAGGTCACATGGGGTCAGTGGAGGGTCATTGTACAGTCTCATATCTCTAACCATGACCTTTCTATTCATGGGCCTACCAAGGACACACTGGGGTGGCCAAGGACAGAGTCCTCATCCAGGGCAGTCTGCCGGATGAACTGTCCTCACCACACGGTTCTGCATCCACCCTGCGGCAGTGGCGGCAGTTCCCTTATAGGCACTGTAAGAGACACATACAGTTGCACATTTTGTTGTTTATTCACATAATCCCGCCCACTCCCTCTTCTCCCCTTCAGTCTTCATACTGTTCTCCTTGTCCAGTCCACCGGTCCAGGCATCATTCACCTTGGGTTGCATTTCCCTTCCCAGTGTGTTGGTGAGCTGGCCCCATCGACACAGCATTGACTGGAAGTACATCTTGCCATCTTTGTTTCAGTCACTCTTGAGTTTTGCAGTGTGGCTGCAGGCCACGCCCACATAAACAATGAGTGTAGAGCCGAGCTGGTCTTAACCATGCCTGAGTTTTTCCCTCCTCTGTCAGGTGGGTTGAAGGAATTGTTTATGAGGCCTCAAGTGAGGTAGAGAGGCACAGATCCAAGACAGGACGGTAATTGATGTGTCTGCCTAACGAGTTAATGTACCTGAGTCTTCTAGATTTGCTTATGGCAGAATCAGAATGCACCATTTTTTTCTCCAGTCTTTGCCTAATCCCCGTTTTGAGAAACAGGTTCTTGCTGTGTATTTGAGACTGACCTTGAATACAATATCTTTCTGGCTCTGCCTCCTGAGTGCTGAGTTTAGAGATAAGTAACCTTGCACAGGCAGAATGTACCATTTCCCTTGCATTATGTATAGCTGATGGGCCTGCCTGGTGTGGGACTCATGGGATCTGAAGAAAGCTAAGCAGTGTAGAAGTGACATGATTTCTTTTCATATTCATATCTACTTTATGCTCTTACAAAATGCATTTCTTCACTGGTTTCTGTTCATCTCTTTCAAGGCTGCTGCAGCAGCTTTCTGGCTTCTCCATCATTCTCTGAATGGTCGGAGCTTGTGATTTCCATCAGTGTAGGGCCAGCAGCTAGTAACAGCCAGCTTACACTGCGGTCCTTAGAATTATGCTTGCCCCGTGTTTTTGAATGCTAATGAAGTTGCATAAGCTTTTACTTGAATTCTTCCCTGAAGGTAACCAGAGAGGCCTCAGTGATGGCGAGGCTGCAACTCAGATGAAGTCACCTTCCTCCTCCCTCTCCTCCCTTGAGAACCTTGTCTTCTGCCTGGGTGAGTGGGAGCAACACTAACATCCTGTCCCAACACTTTCAAGGACTGTTTCTGGTGTTGGCTGTCTTAGCTTGAAGTCCCCTAGAAGGAGATCCTGAGAGAAGGGTTTGAGATCACATAGTGTGTTTCAGAAGTGAGTAATGAAACAGCAGCCAAAGAGGAAGTGAGGCAGGGATGAGAAGGAAATGGAGAAAGAATGGGCTGCAAAGGGCTGGGGAGATGCTTTAGTACGTAAGGGTGCTTGCCAGGCGGTCTCGGGACTTGAGTTTGACCCTTGGAACCTATGATAGAAGGAAAGAATTGATTCCTGAAAACCGCTTTCTGAGCTCTGTGCATATAGATGTGCCCTGCACACACACACACACACACACACACACACACACACACACACATCCTTGGAAATGTGCTAGTAAGTAAATTGCCATTGTGGGAGACTGCTTTAATTTCCCCACAGAAATTGGAAAACAGTACCAAGTACGGACATGAGTTAGTCCGACCAAAGGATGCACTGCTGGGAGTTCGTATCAGAAAGCTGGACTGCCGAAGTGCTATAAATTGGGTGACTTAAAACAAGAGAGATCCCTGTCACCGGTCTAGGACTGAAGTCAGAAATCAAGGTGTTGACTGGTTTAGTCTGAGCACGTTTGATGCTTTGAGGAGGTAAAAATAACTAATTCAGTGACCTAACTTCCTCACTTTCTTTTAGTGGAGGAGATTGTGAAGGGAGATGAATAGAAGTATACTTTTGTGTATTTTTCTTCCTGTGGAAACACAAGCCTTTTAATGGAAGAGATCACATCTGTGCAGAGTCCAGTAAAATCAATATGTAAGCTGGACACTTTTCAGTTTACGTGCTGATTGATTCAAGACGCTGAAGTAATTTTAACTTAAATTAGTCGGAAGCCACATCAGTTTCACATCATGTATTTAGTAATCAGGAAGGATAAAATAAGGCCTCCTACAGGGTGCTGTGTAGGGAGTAATTGACAGCAACAATGAAAAACTCCAAAATCCTCCGTAGAAGCTGTCACTACTGGGGAATGACCACCGGAGGGCAACAGAGATCCCAGCACAGGATCTTGTAGAGCCGCTTTAGGAAGGTCCACCCAGGAGCGCCGTAGCTTTCCTTTGAACCTTTCATGACTCCAACAAAACAACTCATATCCTTCCATTCCATTCATCAGATACTATCTACTATGTGCTGGCTATTGTTTCGGAGGTCCTTGGGATACATCAGAGAAAGAATTAACCTGCTCTGAGGAGCTGACCCTCCAGGAGGGTTGACAGACCCTACCAATAAACACAAGAACAAAGTACTTGCGTATTTTAAATATAGTAACGATAATATAGAGATGCCTGCTGTTATCAAGTGCCTTCCACATAAACTCATGACACCCAAGATGGTAGTACCATCATCTCCTTCTATAAAGCAGCAGACTGGAGTACACTTTGAATGAACATCCGGTTTCTTTCCGGAAACGTAAAGTATATTTAGGCTGGAATTGGTTGTCTAGGGATCTAAGTCAGATTGCCAAGGCCTCTTCTGGCGCTGCAAGGTCCAGTCTGAAGACCTCTCTGCGGAGCTGGGGAGGCAGAGGGCTGCTCCGAGTGCCCCCCTGCGGCCTGTGTCGGACACACGGGCCGTGGCACAGAGGGCGGGACCGGAGGCGGGGCGAGGGCAGGGAAGGGGCGGGACCAGAGCGAGGGTGGGTGGGGCCTTCCCGCGCAAGAAGTCCCTGGGTAGTTTGTTCCAAGTCGCAGCCCGTACGGGTTCCTGGGGTTCCTGCGGTCGCCTCCCTTCCCTTAGTGGCGGAGGCGCCGTCACATGACAGGCAGGAGGCCGGAACTGGACGGCTTGCGTGAATTGCAGGAGTTTGACAGCAACAGACGGCGACGCCGCGGAGTCAGAGTGTATGGCCGAGGCCGTGAAGCCCCGCCGGGCCAAGGCCAAGGCCAGCCGGACCAAAAGCAAGGTGAGGATGCTGTCGCTCCCACACTAGCCCTCGGCTCCCCGCGCGGAGCCGTAGGGTCCCGTGCGGTCGTGCGGCTGTCAGGGCCACTTGGCCGCCTCCCAGTCCTGACCTCACTGGGCTTTTATCTTCTGTTCGTCTTCTTGGCTTCCCACACCAAAGCCTTTTCCTCCTTAGCCCCATCTCTGACTCCCTATCGTGTCCTTTGTTATATGGGAACATTTTCAGCCTCTGGAAATGTACGGAGAAGGTCCGTCCTTCCCTTGGGAGGTATATGGTTTATGGATTTCAGGGATGTGTCAGCCCTTCGTTTTCAAAATTCAGGGCGACAGTGTCATTTCCTATGAATCTGGTTGTTTACAATGTGACATGGATATCCAGAAATCAACAAAGGGCAGAGACCGCACAGTAGGGATGGATTTGAATTTTCTATGTTTTCTGGATTGTTGCATGCCGTAAGTGTGGTTTTAAGTTGACTTGTTTTAGGTATGTTTTGAATTTTTCGTTTTGCTCCTGTTTACTTGTTGCAGTGAACAAATTAAAATTTACCCCAACGTGGCGGTCAGACCTATCTATCATCCATCTATGTATCTATGTGTCTATCTATGTATCTATGTATCTATCTATGTATCTATCTATGTATGTATCTATGTATCTATCTATCTATCTATCTATCTATCTATCTATCTATCTATCTATCTATCTAATCTATCCATCCAGGGTTTTTAACCCACTTCTGCCTTTGGGTTGGTGGGAATAAAGACATGCCATCACACCTGACCATTGGATCTAAATAACATTGCCTTAATCCCAAACCCCAGAAGTAGTGGTGTTACTAAGTCCAAAGTATAATTTTGTGTGTGTGTCTGTGAACAAGTTTTAACAGCGATTTATGGGAACTTTAATAGAATGTAAAAGAAGTGCGTGGATCCCTTTTTGTAAGGTAGTATAGAATTAGACACATCAGAGTCAGAAATTTCTTTTTCTTTTTTTTTAGAGACAATTTTATACACACACACACACAAGCTGACCTCACTGTGTAGCCCAGGCTGTACTTGAACCTGAGCCTCCTACCTTCATTCTAGAAACATTACTTTCAACAGAGCTTCTATTTATTAATTAATTATTATTATTATTATTTTACTTTGGGTACTATGAGCACTTAAAAATAGAAACCTCTGTGTGTATGGTGAGGGGGCTTGAGTGCAGATTTGGTTGGACATTGTTCCGGTGAATGTTTGTGACCCAGAGGTTAGTCTTGGGTATTGTTCTTCAGGAGGAGTTGATTCCCTTACTTTTTGAGACAGATCCTCTGGCTGGGAATTGGGGATTGCTGTTTAGCTTAGGTTTGTCCAGGGCCATGACCTAGGATTTGTGTGTGTGCTCTGGGGCTGGAACCCAGTTCTCATGTTTCTATGGCTAACACTTTATGTAGTGTGACATCTTCCTACTGGCAGAAACATATATATTTGGTTTTTTGAGACAAGGTTTGTCTGTGTATCTTTGACTGTCCTAGAACTCACTCTGTAGACTAGGCTGGCCTCGAACTCATAGAGATCCGCCTGCCTCTGCTTCTCAAGTGCTGGTATTAAAGGCATGTACCACCATGCCTGGTTCAGAAACATTTTAAGAAAAGTAATTTTGCAGTATATTGGCTTGATCAAGAACTATCTCAGACAAACAGTTAACCAGCCATGCATAAACCCCTTGAGCTTGGAATTGGTAGTTTATAACATGAGTTATCTATAGAGAACAGAATATTAAATACTAATAATCTGTTTTTTTCCCTCAGATAAGTGGTAAAACTACAATCTAGACAGGTTAAATGATTATCCTAAATAATGCAGTTAGCATGGTTTAGCTCAAGGGAAAGCCAGAAACATGGCTTTCAATCCAGTAACTTAATCATTATTTTACATAAGTGTCTGTCTGTCCAAAGATAGCGTATTACGGACACCTTAAAAACAGTCAGCAAAGAGGATCCTCTCTTTATTTTGTTTCATATAATTTCTAAATTAAAAATGAAAATCTTAAGCTTTTAAGTCTTATGAAAAATGATTTGTCTCTTTTATCAACATATTTCAGGCAGTTTTCCTACATTACACATCCAATACTCTACTTCCTCAACTGATGAAGCTCATGTTAAAGCTTATTTCCAAGACATTTGCTTCAATTAGCAATCTCACGCACACTTTGCCCCGTCCTCCAAATCTTATCGGTCACTGAGAGTTGAATTTCTGTATGATGTGGTTCTTCATCATAACTGTTGCAACTCTTGCAAGGAGGGTTTTTGCTGAACTGCCCTCACTTTCACATTCTTTCTTACTGCAATTCTCTGAACTGAAGCTAGGTTGTTACATGCATATAAATACACACACATACATATGCATGTTACTGAATAGATAGGCTGGCTTCACAGAGATCAACTGCTTTTGTTTGAGTACTGATATCAAAGGTGTAAACCACCACGCCTGTTAGATTGCTGTTTTTTAAAAAGCCTTCCAAAAGCTGGGCTTGGTGGTGCACACCCATGGGCACGGGAAGCAGATGTAGACTGATCTCTGTGAGATCGAGGCCTGCCTGGTCTACATAGTTCCAGGACAGCCAGGGATACATAGTGAGACCCTGTCTCAAAACAGAGAACAAAGCCAAAACAAACAAACAACAACAACAACAACAAAAGGTCCAAAGCTCCACCCCCTAAAAAGTTCTATAGTTTTCTTATTTCACAGAGGATGGGACCAGAAGCATAATTTAAGGACCCCAGCCCAGCTTTCCTTTGAGCTTCTGTCACACCCGTCTTACTCTGTAGTTTCCTGTTTTAGAGCCTCGGCCTCACCCTTCCATGCTCCCTGCCCAGCTACTGCTTGTTGTTCCAGTTTGAGCCAAGCTCACTGGGAGCGTTCCCTTATCATCCTCGTGATACTCCCGTTTTCAGTAACTCTGTGAGCCATTTTATGTTCCTCTTCTCATCTGTAGCAACTTTGACAGCCACAGTCTACTCTGTCAGACAATGAACTCACTGAGCGAGGGATCACTCTTGTTCCCAGAGCCTTTCATAATTCCTCTAGTCACCTGATAAAGTTGACTGAGTTAAAAAAAAAAAAAGAACCAGCCATGAAGCACGTGTCCAAGCTTTATCCCTGAAGAACTAGCATAAGAAAACAAATAGAAAATGTCCATGACCCTCATGCTTGTCAGTCTAAGAAAATGGATTTGCTTTAGGGTAAGTAGCTGCAGTTGTTAACGCTGGCTATTGTTTGGACATAGTTATAAACTCCTGTATCATTGAAACTTCTCAGTGATGAGCAGATTCAAGGCTTAGCTCACGAAGGATAGTGTCATGTGCTGTTGTGTGTAGTAGAGAGCTGTGGCTTCTGGATTTGTCAGACACATTCCTCAGTGGTCAGTAATCTGGTAGGTGACTTCAGGATGACAGGCTGTGGTTAGGAATCTGGTGTTTACTACTGGATACTTTAGATGCAGCCCTAATGATGTTTTTATTCTGTCAGTGTGCATCTCTGTAAAAACATTCCCGCGACCCCGAGCATATGGACTTCATTTATCTTAGTAAATGTATGGTAAAAAGAACAGAATCTTAGATTTGAATTTACTCTGAAGACATAATAGATTTTATAGTAAGGCAGAGTGGTGATGCATGTCTGTAATCCCAGCACTCAGCAGACCAAAGGAAGAGGTTTGTGAGTTCCAGGCTATCTGGACTACATAACAAGTTCTAGGTTAGCTTGGCATTTTCTAACAAAACCCTGTCTCAACAACCAATAAGAGCATCTAGTAATTGATGGATGGATTGTTTTCTGCTTAACCCTTCCTGTGCATCCCTGTGGTCCTGCTTCCCCTGCTCTATTGCCTAGTTAATTAATTCCTTTGTTTCTTCTAGACATGAATTGTGATTAGAATAAAGTTGGGCAATGCTCTATACTATTATTTAGCCTCCCGAGATCCAGTCATTATTGAATACATGATGCCCACTTGTTTTCCTCAAAATGACTCCTAGGCATCTGGGATATAAGAAAATCTACAGGACTAGGTGGGAATTATAGTCTGGAGCAGAAACATCCCATGTGTGTTTTAGAACAAGCATAACTGCATGACTGTTTTCATATTGCTTAAAGAAGTGTGTCTGTGTTAGTGTGCACGTGCATACAGAAATGGACATCCCAGAGTTCCATCTCCAGGAGATAACTGTTGGTGACAGCTTGTTGTGTGTCTAGTTTAGCTTTTCCCTTCTCCCTATCACACACAACACTTCAGGGCATTTTATTGTGACAAGCCCAAGGTTCAGGAGTAAGTATTTCTAAGACCAGAAGTGATATAAAAGTTTTAAGGAAGAATATAACTTGTGAACAGAAACACAGGCAAATTCTCAGAAGCAGACAGTTGTTCTGCTCAGAGGACACAGGATGCTTTAATAGCATTGAAGAGAATCTACCTGGAGAGGTGTCTCTGTGGCGGAAGCCATGCTGTAGCCTCTGGGAACAGTGCACAAATGTCTTGAAAATGGAGCTCCTTATGGGAGGGCTCTTTGGAGAATCCCGCCCACCTGGCAAGGACTCATGGAGGTGATGCTGGAGACCCCTCTGCTGACCCTGGGGAGCTCTTGAGCTGCAGGCCTTTCTAACTCTGGCTCTGCTTATTCCTACGGCAATTCTCAGTGTTGCTCTGTCAGTTGTGACTGTGCAGAGTTGACTGGGCACAAAAACTGATAATTTTAATAAAGTTTCTTCAAGGAAATTAAGCATCTTTGCAGTCTATCACAGAAACCAGTTCCTTTGGCTGCCACTGGCTGTCTTTACATTCATCCCGAGTAAGCTGGAGGAACTCACTACGGTTAATGATTCCTGCTTACTTAACTGTTCTAAAAAAAGAGATAACTATATTCCAAGAACTTACATTTCTGCAGCATATTCACATTTTTTTGAATGATTTCATTTTAGTTTTTATCTTTTGGTTGTTCTGGGGTAGAACCCAAGGCTTTTTGACGGTGAGTGCTTTTCCACTGAACTGTATCCTGGCCCTGCATGATTTAAAAATGGGTTCCTTATGTGTATGCAACTTGTGCGAGGGTAAAAAGCAGAATAAATACAGATTTTTTATAATCTGCGTGTCTGTTTTTATATATAAGACATGTCTTTTGGACTGGAGAGCTGGCCCAGTGGGTAAGAGCTCTTGCTGCTCTTGCAGAGGACCTGGGTCTTGTTCACAGCACTCATGTTGAGGGGTTCACAGTTTCTTGTAACTAGTCCCAGGAATCTGGTATTCCCTTTTGGCCTTCATGGGCATTTCATGCATGTGGTACACACCCAGACAGGCACACATGCATATACATCAATTAAAAAGAAACAAGAGAAATTTTTTTTTTTTTTTTGAAACAAAGTTTCTCTATGTTGCTTTGGAGCCTGTCCTGGAACTCTCTCTGTAGACCAGGCTGGCCTTCCTTCGAGCTCATAGAGATCCCACAGCCTCTGCCTCCTGAGTATTAGGATTAAAGGTGTGCATCACTACTACTTGGCTAAGAAAATTTCTTAAAATTACCAGAGACATGAATTATTATGCTAGTGGCTTGAGAACACTGAGTTTTTTACATTTTATTTCACTATTGGTGAAGATAGTTATATTCACAATGTCTCCTAGTTCCCTTTTCCCTCCTGTCTAAAGTAAGTAGGCAAAATAATTGGAAGCTGACCATCTTTAATTTTTTTTTTTTTTTTTTTTTTTTTTTTTTGGTTTTTCGAGACAGGGTTTCTCTGTGGTTTTGGAGCCTGTCCTGGAACTAGCTCTTGTAGACCAGGCTGGTCTCGAACTCACAGAAATTCACCTGCCTCTGCCTCCTGAGTGCTGGGATTAAAGGCGTGTGCCACCACCGCCCATCTTGAAGCTGACCGTCTTTAATCAAAGTGGAGTGCAGGAGATTCCCAGCTTGGCATGAAAGTTCACTTCTGAATGTATTAGGAAGCTTACACAGTCATATGGAGAAGAGGAGGAGGTGCCTTTGGGAGGGTACATTCCTGCAAATGCAGTATGTTCAGTTAGGGTCATAGCTCAAGGGGAAAGTGTGGCAGAAAGGGACACCCCATCTATATTGGGTGATATTGTGAAGGTAGTGGGGAGGTGGATTCTCTGGGTGCTCGTGAGCCCACGTCACAAATGCTCAAAGGCACGGGACCTCGCTGGTTGATTTTGGTGTACATTCTCAACCGCTGACAGCTGTGGCCTGGGGTCAGCACTTCAGTCTTTAGAGAAGCTTCCTCGGGGTCCGCTCATGGCTCCCACATGTGACTGAGGAAACTGAGGTTTCCTTATTAATAGGAGAGGTTAGAACTGGACTCGAGGAAGCTCAAGGGTAGTTTTACTAGAGTTTCAGAGAAATTAAAGGACAGGTTAGGTGACAGTCCTGGGAACTTCCAGGAGAGACAGAGAAAAGGCAATGCTTTCAGCCTTGGCCATCTCAATCCAATTTTCACTCAGTTTAACTTCAAAAATCCCTGTAGTCTTTAACAGTCTCAGCATTGTTCAGTTGCCCCAAATCAAAGCATTGAAACCTATTAAATATAATAAAAGAATAGCAGTGGTTGGTCTGGAAGAAAACTGACATGGGCCTGATGTGGAATCAGAGAGCTTATTAAGAAAGGAAAAAGCACTCCTAAGAATGGCATTGGGTTAGCAAGCTGAGGGAAGAACCCCCAATGTCAAATGTAGATATTTATGTATAATTTAAAATTCTTCATCTGAAACAATCAGCTATTGTTATATTTCATATCTTGCTTTTAGGAAAAGAAGAAAGATGAAGCCCCTCAGACTTCCGTTGTAGTTTCTCTTCCAGAGACTTCTAGAGAGCAGGAAATTCCATCTCTAGCTTGTGAACTCAAGGGAGATGATCTGAAAGTGTCAGCTGATTCCCAGCACCACAAGGATGTCAGTGGATGGAACGAAAGTGAAATGTTTGATATACCACTCACCTCCTTGACTGTGGGTGATGAAGACTCCCTAATACTTGACTCAGAGGACCTGAAAGAAAGGGCAGAGATCAGAGCCCATGATGGAGATGGTGAAATCAAGTTGAAGGTTGACCCTGGAGACAATGTTATAACTAAAGTTGAACCTTCCAAGCACTTTACAGAGACCGAGGAAAGCACACTGATGCAACATGGACCTTCAGAAAGCACACCACAGTCTGGTTTCCCCTGTACTCAGCAGGAAACGGGAAGTTTACAAGTCAGAGAAACTCAGACCAGGAAAGAAGATGAAGAAGCCCTTAGTTCAAAGCTGCTTCAGATTGCTAGCTCACATACATCTTATGAAGCCAAAGAAGTTTCTCAGCCACCCAGAGTGAAGAAACTGTATCCTGAGTTGCCAGCTGAAATCGCGGAAGTACCAGCTTTGGTGGTTGTGAAGCCCTTGCTCTGCAGTGAGCGACTCTATCCAGAACTCCCATCTCCACCGGAACTAGTACCATTTACTAAAGAACAGCTAAAACTCTTGGAGCCTGGCTCATGGCTGGAAAATGTTGAGTCATATGTAGAAGAATTTGACAGCATTGCTCATCAGGACAGGCATGAGTTTTATGAGTTGCTTCTGAACTACTCACGATGCAGGAAGCAGTTGCTGTTGGCTGAGGCCGAGCTGCTCACTTTGATGTCTGATTGCCAAAACACCAAAAGTCGACTGTGGAGCTTTAAGGATGAACAAATGGCTGTACAGGTATTTTGGCTGTGTGTGTCAAGCTTCTCACCTTGGGGAATTGGTAGCTAAGCTGCCTTTCCTTCGGTGCTGTCTAGGATGTCTGTGTGTTAAACCTACCCAGCCCTGGCTCCATCAGTCCAGGAATCACAAGATCAAATGGCCACAGGGGCAGGCAGTAGTAATGTGTAGGCGAGGGCTGAGTAGGAGCATCTGCTGCGTCTAGAGGGAAAGCAGCTTTTGCCATCTAGCTGACTGATGTATGATTGACTTGCTACATCTTGGGATTTTTTTTTTTGTTTGTTTTTGTTTTTGTTTTTCGAGACAGGGTTTCTCTGTGGCTTTGGAGCCTGTCCTGGAACTAGCTCTGTAGACCAGGCTGGTCTCGAACTCACAGAGATCCGCCTGCCTCTGCCTCCCGAGTGCTGGGATTAAAGGTGTGCGCCACCATCGCCCGGCTACATCTTGGGATTTTTCAAGAGAGGCAGGAATGTGTTTTTTGCATGAAGGATTCTAACTGAGAGTGTTAGCAGCTAACTAAATACAAATATATGCAGATATATACACTTCTACACACAGCCTAAACCAGCAGCTGTGTCTCAAGGTAAAATTCAGCAGTGCAGTGTTAGTTTTAGAATTTGGTATAATGCCACAAGTGTGCAGTGAGTAGAGAGAGGATAAGAAAGTAGGAAAGCCCATTAAGTGTGACACCCTCTGGAGGTCAGAGCTGCCTTTTATTAAGGGACTGGGAGGGATGGTAATAAGAGAAGGCCATTTTTGACGTTTGACATTGAAGGAAAGCTGGAAGAGATACTGGTGACACATGATTTGCTGGCCCCTACCTTCCATTGTGCAGAACCTTGTATATCTCTTTGTAGATTCTGTGGAAAGAGACACATTTGGAAATACCGAGAAAGAAAGAAAGGGTAGAGAAAAAGCCCAGTGGAGAAATAAGAGCACTTGCTGCTCTTGCAGAGGACTGGTGTGATTCCCAGCATGCATGTAAGCAGCTTGTAACTAGTAACTCCAGTTCCAGGGGATCTGTTGCCCTCTTCTGACCTTCATGGGCAGCCAGATGTTCATTTGGTACACATACAGTCATGCAGATGAAACAGTCATGCAAATAGAATAAAATTAAAACAAAATGAAAACGAAAAGAAAGGAAATGAAAGGATAGACTCAAAGTATGGTGGGAGAAATTTATATAATGGAGAAGGGTTCCTTTCCAGAAAGAATGAGGTAGATCTAGAGGTGTTTCGGATACTGTGTAGTTGAGGGATAGCACATTGGCCTTGGTAATTTTAGCATAGAAAGTAAGATGCCAGTTGTGAGTTTTACGGACAAATGTTACTGCTTCCACGCTGACCTTGCCGGGGTACTCTCTACGGAACTTGTTGTGTATTTGTGGTTGGCAGTGTTCTCTGACTCATGGCCGTTATTTGCCCGTATTGTTTTGTATGTGTAGAGTTGGGCCCTCACTGTGATTATAAGCTTCTCAAAAACGGCGCTGAAGCCTGTGTCTTCCACTTGCTGCCTGGCTGCATCAGGTGCAGCTGGTTTCATATTTCCTCCTTCATCTGCCCATAGGGTATCTGCGCAGATCAAGTGAAAGTTTACGGTCATCACCACTACCAGAGAGTAGAGATGAATGAAAATGTCCTGGGAGAATTGAAGAAGCTGTTTGATGCCAAATCTGAGCACCTCCACCAGACACTGGCCCTTCACTCTTACACTTCTGTGCTCTCGAGGTTGCAAGTGGAGTCGTACATCTACACGCTGCTCAATAGCTCAGCTGTTCTGAGGTCTTTAGCAGTTTCCCAGCAAGATCAAGGTAGGTAAATAGTGAGTTTTCTCTTATACTTGCCTGTGGAAAAAAACTGAGGGTAACTGTGAGTCAACTGTAGTTATGGATGGTTGTAAGCTGCCATGTGGATGCAGGGCATCAAGACCTGGTGGGTCCTCAGCGGGAACAGCAGGTGCCCTACCCACTGACTGAGCTGTCCGGCCCCCAGGATACCTTTTCATCCTTTTGCTTTTCTCTTACATTTTATTTACTTGTTTTTTTTTTCCCCTCACATTCTTGTTTTTTGAATTTCTAACTGGCGCTCTGTAACGTTCTGAAGTAGAAATTCTAATTTCTTTCTTTTCTCATGTTGGTTCCCTGCTCTGCCCTGACGTGTCTTCCGCCCTCTCACACATGTGAAGTCAAGTACTCTGCCAACAGAGTCCGTCGTCAGACCAAGTGTCTAACATATTAGTAGAACTTTGTGGGGGATTGTTTTGGGAGAGGGGAAGAATTTATTTGGCTTACAGTTCAAATAGTTACATCTGTCCTCATGGCAGGGAAATCATGATAGCAGGATTTAAGCAGCTGTTCATTGGATCCTCATTCAGGATGCCAAACCTGAAGACCAGCCCCCAGTGACCCACTTCCTCTAATAAGGCTCCACTTCCTACGGGATCCACAACCTTCCAGAAATCACCATCAACTGGGCACCAAGTGTTGAAGTAAATTAGGGAAGATTTCACATTCAAAGCACAGTGTTTTGCTTTTAGCCCTGGTCAAGTCAATTCAATTTTCACTCAGTTTAAGTTCAAAAATCCTCATAGTCTTGAAAATTCTCAGCATTGTTCAGTTGCCCCAAATCAAAGTGTTGAAACTTATTAAATATAATAAAACAATAGCAGTGGTTGGTCTGGAAGAAAACTGACCTGTAACTCCTTTTGTAAGAGTGCAGTTCAAGCTGGGCATTGGTGGTATATGTCTTTAATCCCATATTGGGGAGGCAGAGGCAGGTGGATATCTGTGAGTTCAAGGTCAGCCTGGTCTACAGAGCGAGTTCCAGACCAGGCTCCAAAGGTACACAGAAAAACCCTGTCTGGAAAAACCAAAAAGAAAGAAAGAAAGAAAGAAAGAAAGAAAGAAAGAAAGAAAGAAAGAAAGAAAGAAAGAGAAAGAAAGGGGGGGGGGAGAGAGAGAGAGAGAGAGAGAGAGAGAGAGAATGTAATTCATAAGGAGAAAGGGCCTGGAGGCCCTTGTTGGCCTCGAGGTGGGAGGAAGAGTGTTAGGTATTACCTGGAGATCTAAACAAGATCAGGCCTTAATGGAAAGGAGAGTCATCCCTTGAAAGCCTAGATACAACCTTCATTAAGAGAGAATAAAACTAGGCCCAGCACCCAGGAGGCAGAGGTAGAGGCAGGTGGATCTCTGTGAGTTTTAGGCCAGTCTGGTCTACATAGTGAGTTCTAAGACAGCCTGGGCTATGTAGTGAGACCCTCTCTATAAAAATCCAAACCAGACCATGGCAAAAGAGAATAAGAGAGAGATGGGAGAAATAAGAGAGTGTGTGTGCACGTGTGAGTGGGTGAGTGAGAGAGAGAGCACAAGAGCATGAATGTGCCACAATGCCAGGGATGGGTGGCGGCAGGGGAGAATCTTCAGATCACATCTCTATGCAAAATCTCGAGAAGCCTTCAGAACAATCCTAAGAACAAAGAAAATTGTGATGTTTTGTAACACTTATACTGATGGGAAGTTTCACATCATGTGATTTAGTTTCAGTACAGTATGACAAAGTGTGGAGGAGCCAGGTATCATAAATTGAAAGCCGTCAAATCATAGCACAGATGACTTCTTAAGTCTCTGTCCCAGACAGAGCTGCAGGGAGGTGTGGTCTAGTTCAGGCTGTAGAATCTAGCCTGAGGGTGCAGGCCCTTGTTCTGACAGAGCCAGCAGGGTAAGCATCAAATCCTGTCGCCCATGTCTGGGCATTTGGGGCTTGAATCATCAGCACCCCAAAGTCCCTGGTAGCCCTCCTTGTCACTCTGCTACCCACAACACTATAGTCTCTGTATTGGACTGGCCACATCTGCTCCATGCCTGCTGCTCTCCTTGGTGGATGTCCCTTGGTTCTGGCATCTTCAGCATCCTGAGGTCTTCATGGCAACTTAGGCTTCATGTTCTCAGCCTTATTTGATGGCCCTGCAGTGCCTCTCTGCAGGGAATTTGACTTTGCCCATATTGTCCAGCCTTATCCTGCAGCTTTGAGGAACCTTGGAGTAAGACACCATGGCCCCCTTACTGTTCTACGTACTGTGGAAAGTGGCACTGAGTTCCCCCAGCCAGAAATAGAGCGTGACCCACTTCTCTCAGATATACTTGCTGATGCTTGTTTACCAGGAAGGAACACTTTCAGGGCATTCTCAGTTTAGGCTCGACCTTTTAAATACACACACACAAGTTGGAGTGTTGAATGCTTAGGGCCTTGCCCTCCGTGTGTCCTGCCCTCCCAGTGCGGAACCCGAGGCTTCTCTTCTTCAGCACTGCCCTGTCTGCAGCTTTGAACTCGCCCCTTTCCTGGCTAACCCACACGTTGTTCATGTCTTTCTGTTCCCCTTGTTGCTCTCTTTCCTCGTAGACCTGGGTAAGAAAAGTGAGCACTAGCCATGCTGTAACTTGAGATTTTCTCCTCCAAACAAATTAGTCTGTAATTTTGGGTAGGATGGTCAAGATTCTTCACCAGGATATCACAGGAATAACTTCTGTCCCAGTTCCCAATAGAATTCTTGCTTAGCTCTGTGGTGGTTTGAAAGACAATGGCCCCCCAAAACATTGGCACTATTTAAAGGTGAGGTTTTTTGGAGTAGGTGTGGTCTTTTTGGAGGAAGTGTCACTGTGGGAGTATACTTTGAGTCTCCTATACTCAAGCTATTCCCAGTGTCTCAGTTCACTTCCTGTTGCCTTCTGATCAAGATGTAGCCAGCACCATGTCTGCCTGAATGCTGCCATGCTCCCTGCCTTGATGATAATGAACTGAACCTCTGAACTGTAAGCTGCCACCTCAGTTAAATGTTTTCTTTTGTAAGAGTTGCTGTGGTCATGGCGTCTCTTCTCAGCAATGAAAACCCTAATTAAGACAAGCTCCAAAACACTTCATGAGCCAAGCCCTCATTGTCTGTATCTCTCTTAACACTCTGGTCTTCCAAACTCTCAGCAGAATGACCCATCAAGTTCTGCTCATATCAGTTCAGTGCTTGTTCAGCCCATAGTTCTAAACTCTTCTATGTTTATCTAGCAAGAGCAGTTCCAAAGCATACGGAGCACATGTCAATCTTGTTACAGCAGCCCCACTCCTTGGTGATGTCTCTTTGTGTTACTGCTCTTCTGACAAGAGACAGCTTAAGGCAGAAGTGTTTGCTTTGACTCAGTTCAATAGGACGTAGTCCCTCAAGGGTCATGGCAGCAGGAGCACCCTCAGTCAGGAAGTGAACAGCCTCTTTGGGTTTTTATCTGAACTAAATGTTTTACACTTTTTGGTTTCTTTGCTTTAAGTGGAGAAGCTAAAAGTCCTCAGTACCATTAGGAGCTCTCAGCTAAGCCCCTCGTCTTTGCAGGCTCTAAACTGACAGGCAGCATTCCCTCTGACGTGTGTCAGCTGAAGGAGTGCATCAGCGTCTTGTTCATGTTCACCAGGAGAGTGAGTGAGGATGCCCAGTTCCACGAGGACATCCTTCTCTGGCTGCAGAAGCTGGTAAGGGAACAGCTGCAGGCAAGGAGGTGTTTCATTGCTTGGGTAATCTAAGACTAGTTTCTTATTTTGTGTTTCATATTTCTTTATTCTATAGCTTTTCCAGTTAATTCATTTAATGAGTTAATCACTTTTCTTTGATGGTTACAAGTGATTTGTCTTGTTACTTTGTGTGTCTAATGAGCTCTGGCTTCCAGGTCAGGAGGAAATGCAGAGGGAGGTGAGGACTGACTGCTGACCCACCACGTGCCTAATCATGTTTGATGACAAACTTAGTGATGCTTAGTGATGAGAAGAAAGGTGTCAGGATTTGGAAAATTTAGGTGTTTTACAGAGAAGACCTATGTCTGGGCACTCTAGAAAGGTTGCATGCACCCCCAGCTCACTGCGTGCATGAGTTTATTAAACTAGTGAAAACACGAGTCTTTTCTTGTTCAGGTGTCAGTATTACAAAGAGTTGGCTGTCCTGGAGATCACTTCTTCCTCCTCAACCACATTCTCCGGTGCCCAGCTGGCGTCAGTAAATGGGCTGTTCCTTTCATTCAGGTATGATGATCTTTTGATTCTAGGGGTGTGGTGGGTATTTTTATTAGTTTTCCTTAAGAAATGTCTAAAACAACCCATTCCCCAAAGACCTAATTGAGTGCTATTTAAATAAAAAGTAAAAGACATATATTCCTATTACTTGTATTCTTAATGTATCTGCATGGACTTATGTGCACAGTATCCATGTAGGTATCTGCAGAGGCTAGAAGGCATTGATGTGTAACTGGACTTAAAAGTGGTTGTGAGCTTCCTGATCTGGGTGCAGGGAACCAAACCTTCCCCTCTCTCTCTTGAGGAGCAGTGAGTCTAACCACTGAGCCCTTTGCCTGGTTCCCTCAATAAAGCCTTTAAACCAGGAGTGAATGTGTATAGGGTTAGTGCCAGCACTTTCTGGGTCATCACAGGTGAAGAGATTAGCACAGAATTGCAAAAGTTCAGCTGCAAGCCAGCTTGGTAGGCTCACAAGTGTTTAGTTTATTTTGGTAAGGTTTGAGTAGGACAGCTTACCAGGACTGTTTGTCTTTTCTGTAATAATCACTACAACTCTAATCCATCTCACAGTACAATTGATACTAGCATAGCAGGGAGATCTAGGTCTGTTAGCAGCATGCATACACTTACCAGTTGACCATATGGTTTATAGTTTCTCTTATGCCAAGCCCCCTTTGGCCATTTTTATTATTCCTAGCCACCACTCAGATAGCAGGAACCAAAATGTATATCAAATTCAACCCAACTCCTTCATATTTTCTTTAATATTTCTGGTGGTGTGGAGCCTAAGTCACTCTGATAATGATGATGATGAGGTTTTGTTTTTCTTGGTTTAAAGCAGCTGTGCTGTGCTCCAACAGCTGCTGCAAGTGTTTGACATCAGCTGCTCATCCTCTGCTCTGAGATAGTGTGCAGGTAACGACTCCAGCCGTGCCTTGTGCTTTGGAGCAGGTGTCGGCTTAGCTTTGTCCTCTGACTAGCATCTTGCTTATTCGATACGTGTAAACCAGCATGAGCTGGTTTTCTACAGTATGCTTTTTTTCATTTTCTGATTTCAGATCAAAGTGTTGAACAACCCTTCAGGGGTCTTTCATTTTATGCAGTCCCTTGCCCTGCTGATGTCTCCTGTCAAGTAAGTGTGGAAGAGCCTTGAAAAATAGAAATTGAATACTCTATCAAAGTGTTGGTTTCCTTAACTGCCCACATCCAGAGAGAACTGCTAAGGGAAGTGTTGGCATTCTAGAATTTAACACTGCAGATTTTCTTTGGGTTTGATACTCCCATCCCAAAGTGGTATATCTAGCTGCTTATTAGCCTTTCTCGTGTCCTCCCCTTTTTAGCGGGTTTGTCTCTCATTGTGTGTCATTGTGAAAGGTGCCACAAACTAAGAGATGGTATGTTCCTTAGACTAGAGGGGATCTGGTGTACGAGTTGAACTGTGGAGCCGTGAGACTGCCGAGGAGTTACTGTAGCAGTAAAGAGTTGAGCAGTCGGAGACAGGTCCACAGTGGAAGAGTCGGCTTCCAAGAGCGGGTTGGATGTCATTAGCTGAGGGGCTGGGGAGAAGAGTTTGAGAAAAGGCCCTGATCGAGGGTTGCAGAGGGCTGGGGTGTAGATAGCTGAAGGTCATGGCTGGAGACTGGAGGGTAGAAGGCCTTGAAATCAAAGCTGGAGGACCTACACTTGATGTGGCTTGGCCTGTGAACAAGTGAGAGGTTTTTGAATAGGGAGCAAAACTTGTACTCAAGGAAGATTAGGCCAGGCGTGGTGGGACACACCTGTTATCGCTGCACCCCAGAGCTTGTGACTGTTTGGAGGATCATCAGTTCAAGGTCAACTTGGGTTACACCAAAAGCGGGGGGTGGGGGTTGCTTTGGACAGACAGTGAACTGGAGACAGAATAGTATGTACTTTTTCATTGCTTCATTGATGGCTGCAGGCATTTATGCCTCTCCTGCCTCAGGATCCCAACTGGCCACACAGCAAAAGGACAGGCATGTTTTTGGTCCTGGGCGGATGCAGAGCCTGCTTGTTGGCGACCCTGACACTGTTACTACCAGCTAACCTGCTTCTCCTATAGTAACCTAGGTCACTGTAGGAGATAGAATGTGGGAACTAGCCGCCTCTTCCTGGGAAGTGGGTTAGCTGATTATAGGATGCAGAGAGGGACTGTGTCCCTCCTGACTCTAGACCTGTGTGTGCCCAGAGACCAGGAGGGCGTCCATAGCAGAAGTACAAAGAAGGGATGTTCTTTTGTAATTTTTGTTTTTGTTTTAAGATTTATTTATTATGTATACAGTGTCCTGCCTGCATGTATGCCTACACACCAGAAGATGGCACAATATCTCATTACAGATGGTTGTGAGTCACCATGTGGTTGCTGGGAAATGAACTCATGCTTTTTGTTTGTTGGGAATCAAACTCATGACCTCAGAAAGAGCAGCCGGTACTCTTAACCTCTGAGCTAACTCTCCAGCCCCCAAGGAGGGCTGTTTTATACATAAGAAAAATGAAAGTTTCTGACAACATGCAAGTGACACATACCAATGGACACGTGGGGAAAGGGAAATATTTGAACGTCAGAGCTGGAGTCTGTAGGAGGTTTCTGTCTAAAGAGAGAAGTGGAGGGGTACTTATTCACAGAGGACTGCAGATGTGGTCCAAGAGGAAACTGTTCAGGTTACATTGCTCATCCGGTGGAACAGCCACTTGGAAAATCTTGTCGCTCTTTTTCTGGCCTCCATCCTTTACTGCCTGCACGCAGAGGCCGCTCCTGAGCAGGGAGGTAATGTCTGACTAGGCGTGTTTGCCTTATGTATGCCTTTTGGCCCCAAACAGCTTCTCTACCAACTGCGTAATACCTTTTTATTTTTGATAAGATACAATTTTAATCATGTGTCAGGATATACACATATACAGTATGTGTGAGTGTGGGTGCCCATGGAGGCCAAAAGAGGGCTCTGGATCCCATGGAGCTGGGGTTGCAGGAGCTGCCTGATGTGAATGCTAGCTTGTGCAAGAACAGCAAGTGCTCTTTACCTCGTAGACCAGATCTAGAACTTGTTATCATCAATCCCAGGCTGACCTTGAACTCAGAGAGATCTGCCTGCCTCTGCCTTCTCAGTACTGGGATTTAAAGCTAAGCACTGTTATTCCTGGCCTTAGTTCTTCTTTTTTGATCATTTAAACCATTTGGTGGCTGGGCTGATTACTGACTCTTCCTTAGCCTAGGTGATCCAAACATGCTCGTATCAGACTTTCTCTGTCCATATGGTCAGATTCTTGTCTGTTGTCTTTTAGAAACCGAGCAGAGTTTATGTGCCACATGAAGCCCAGTGAGTGGAAGCCATCATCTTCAGGGCCTGCATCTGGGAATTGGACACTCGTAGATGAAGGAGGAGAAGAGGTAACTTGTGTCTGCAGTGTTCCCTTTAATCAATTTTGAGCTCTGCTTACATGCAAAACATTGTTCTAAGCACTTTCTTGTAAATCTTGATTGTCCCAGTGACCCTATGAGGTGAGTAATGCTGAGACCCTCTTTTACAGATAGGGACAACAGATGTGTAAAGGAAGGTAACTTGTTTCGGGTCGTGTGGTCATTAAATGTAAAACCTCTAGAGTACGTTCCCAAGCCAGTAGCCCACCCTGATGTCCTTTGTAGGTGTGTTCAGATGGCAGAAGCGGGAACTGGAAAATGGAGTAGAGTGGTACTTTGTGAAATGTATATTAAGGTTTTATTTTGCACAGTAACAGGTTCCTGGGACTAGGATCTCACAGATGACCTTCTTTGAATAATTTTGATGAAAATCTAATGAATAAAAAAATCTAGCTTCTCAAGACAATTTTAAAAAAGTTTTAAGATAACTCTTGTTAATTTTTCTTTCCTCTACAAGTGATTAGTGGTGTATTTGGTTTTTTTTTTTGTTGTTTTGTTTTTTTTTGTTTTGAGACAGGGCTTCTCTGTAGCTTTGGAGCCTGTCCTGGAACTAGCTCTTGTAGACAAGGCTGGCCTCGAACTCACAGAAATCCACCTGCCTCTGTCTTCTGAGTGCTGGGATTAAAGATGTGTGCCACTTCTGCCCATCTTTAGTGGTGTGTATTTAAGGGATTTTTCTTCTGCTCATTCAAAGTTCCTGGGCCTGTTTCTGGCTGAGCCCCTGATTTGGCCAGCACAGAGCCTCAGCAG
This sequence comes from Chionomys nivalis, assembly GCF_950005125.1. Taxonomy (NCBI): domain Eukaryota; kingdom Metazoa; phylum Chordata; class Mammalia; order Rodentia; family Cricetidae; genus Chionomys; species Chionomys nivalis. The sequence goes on along the minus strand of NC_080099.1, from coordinate 9,764,456 downwards.
GTAAAGGCCCTTGCCATCAGATGTAATCTGTCTCAAACCCGAATTTTATGTTCTAAGATGCTCACTAAAATCCTTTGTCTGAGGAATAGAAACTGGACAGCAGTCCCCAAAGTGACTCCCATGCTGCTGTGGGGGTCGTGTTGATGAATCGCACCAGGGTCCATTCAGGGACGAGTGCTCCCATTCAGGGACGAGTGCTTGTCTTGTTCTTTATCCCTTCGATGGCTTGTAGCAGGTGGTGGGAACTGATGTAGGCATGCAAACACTTGTGGGAAAACTGAGTTTCTTAGGAGCTAATATAAATTCTCTTTGGAAGACTGTAACGAAATAATGTTTTTTGTTTGTTCATTCTTTGCTTTTCCCTAACGTGGTGTTTCTTTAAAATAGTCTTTTTTTTTTTTTAAATCTTTTTATTTTTGATGGATTCCCTGAAGTTAACCCCAGAGACAGATTCTACAGTGGTGCTTGCTTCTTGGTTAGCACTCACTAAAAAGGAGTGAATTCAAGAACTTAGGGAGTTAGGCATCATGGTATATGCCTTTAATTTCAGCACTGCATGGGGAGAGGAAGGAGGATCCTGATATGTAGGACAAACGAGGCTAGATTGCAAGACACTCACCCATCAAAAACAAAAACAAAAAAAGAGAAAAAAACCCAAAATCAAAAAACATAGGCCAAAGACCAACAACAGGAAAAAAATAAAAGCTGCTTCCCTAAGGAAACAAGTAAAACCCAACAACAATAGCAGCAAGCAAGGAAAAGCAAAAGCAGCCCAGAAGAAGTTAGTACTGTTAGTACTGGAGACTGCTAAGAGCTTGGTTGGATCCGAAAAGTCTGTGCGGGGCCTGTGGTTCATCCACATCATTGGGTTCTCAACACGAGCTCCACTAAGGCTCCCTTGGGTGACTTATGAAGCTTGTCAGGCCCACACGTAGGGCCAGTTTTCTGGAGCCTACCGGGTGATCTAATGTCCAGCTGGAGTCAAGAACTCTTGTTAGCCGTTATATACATGGTGGTATTCTATTTTGTTATGTACATGGTGGTATTCTATTTTGTTATGTACATGGTGGTATTCTATTTTGTTATGTACATGGTGGTATTCTATTTTGTTATGTACATGGTGGTATTCTATTTTGTTATGTACATGGTGGTATTCTATTTTGTTATGTACATGGTGGTATTCTATTTTGCATTACTTGATATACTTGAAGTAAGTTAGTTTTATAAACACAGAGGTTTTGTGAGGAGACTACTTGAGGAGGTGTCTATAGGACCACATTGTGACTTGGATTTAGTCTCTGTAACCCCAGCCTGGGTAGCTGATGTGACGTGGCATCTTCCCTTTAGGATGAAGACCCTGAGACCAGTTGGATTCTACTTAATGAAGATGACTTGGTCGTCCTTCTGTCTCAGTTTCCCTTTCATGAACTCTTTCAACATCTTCTTGGCTTTAAAGCAAAAGGTAGATAGTTTTTCTTGTCATGACTGAAAGGTGTCACTGGTACAAGCTCCGAGGAAGCATCAAGCCTTGCATTTGGGTGGGCTGCTCCTGGGGTGTTTTCCTGTGCCCACCTATGCAAAACCTCCTTTCTCTTATATTTGTACTTTTTTTTTAAACTTCATGCTTAAATGAAGAAGGCCTGCTAGTGTACATGTTGCCTAGGTTAAATACATTGTTCTTACTGTACATCCCACTTTGATATTGGAGCCAGAGAGATGAATTAATCCCAACCCTCCTGGCTTTCTCACTGGATTATATACTTGTGTTCTGTAATGTTACATCATAGTAATTATATTTTCCTATCTGTTTCACTTCTAGGTGATTATTTACCTGAAACAACAAGGCCCCAAGAGATGATGAAAATTTTTGCCTTTGCCAACTCATTAGTGGAACTCCTGGCTGTGGGGTTAGAAACCTTTAACAGAGCTCGCTATAGGCAGTTTGTAAAGCGCATTGGATACTTGATCAGGTAATGTTGCTGTTGACACATCATGCCACTGTCTCCTTGCTTAGACACAGACCTGCAGAGGGATGGATGGTCATACTTAGGTCTTCTCATAAAAGTGAGATATTTCTTCCATCACTTAGATGGGGATTTTATAAATGTTTCTAATGAAATTATTTGATTAATTATCTCAGATTCAATTGATTTTTTAACATATAATTATCATTGGAGTTCTGATTTTCAAAGCTGCTGCTGGAGAGAAGGGTCAGAAAAGATGCAGGGAGCCCTAGTGTTCTACTGCCAAGAGGGCCCTGTGCCACAGCAGCTTTTAGAAAGGACAGCATTTAATTGGGGGCTTACAGTTCATAGGTTCTTTTGTCTGTTAGCTTCATGGTGGGACATGGTGGCGTGCAGGCAGACAGTGCTGGAGAAGGAGCTGAAAGAATTGTACATCTTGCAGGCAGCCGGAAGTGAACTGAGAACTGGGTGTGACTTGAGCATATTTGAAGCCTCAAAGCCCACCCCCACAGTGACACACAGCAAGGCCACACCTCCTAATAGTGCCACTCCCTTTGGGGCCAATTTCCTTCCCGCCACCACACAGGCCTTCACTTCTTCTCCTTTCTTTTGCTCTGTCTTTCTGTCCACAGCCTGCTTTTCCTTGGGATTGCCACAGACTGAGCTATAATGAATTCACAGTAATTCCTCACTGCCATTATTCCCTGCATTGTTCTTTCATTTCTTACTGTAGTTTAAATATTTAGAAAACTTCCAAGGCTTAAAAAAGTCACGCTGTATTTGAACTGGGAGAACATGTACTTGGATGAAAGATGGGCTTATTGTTTTATTTGCAAGTGTTTGAAATGTTTTTGAGTTTATTTACTGCTTTCCTGTAAATCAGCTTCATTCTCTTTTCTACATCTTCAGGTTTTTTTTTTTTTTTTCTGGATTATTCCCTATAGCACATATATAGACTGTTCTTTCTTTCTAACTTCTTTCCTCAAAAAGAAGTTCATAAAAATGCAAAACCTCTCCCTTTCCCCACTTTTGTTCTCCAGACTAAATTGATTTACATTTATTTATTTTAGATTTCAGTCAGCTTTATGAAGATTATAGGATACCCTCAAAGGCTGGGGTCCCATAGAAGGACGAGGTTCTAGCTTGTGCATCTGTCTTGTGCCCTGAAGCCCACATGCAGCTGAGGATAGCTGTGTGTGTCAGTAGCAGCCACGTGAGGATTAGCGTGTTACTCGCCATTGTTGTTCTCATGCGTCCTGCTAAGTTCTAACGAGGGTTGGTTTTCACTGTCCCTATGCAGATTGCTTTCAGAACCGAGCAGATAGTAGGTGCTTAGTTAATATTAGTCCTTCACTGTAAAGTCAGGTGACACCGAGTGAGTGACTGAAAAGTGCTGTGCTGTTTTCCTCACGCTCAGGATGACCCTTGGCTACGTCAGTGACCACTGGGCACAGTATGTGAGTCATAGCACATGCATGGCATTAACGCTGCAGCCCTACTCCATGGAGAAACTGCAGATTGAATTTGATGAACTGTTTCTCAGAGCTGTCCTACATGTCCTGAAAGCCAAAAGGTAAGAGGAATGTAGAGTGTTTCTTAATTAGGGTTTCTATTGCTGTGAAGAGACAGCATGACCATGGCAACTCTTAGAAAACATTTAACTGGGGCTGGCTGACAGTTTTAGAGATATAGTCTGTTATCATCATGATGGGCAGCATGGTGGTGTGCAGACAGGCATGGTGCTGGAGAGGTAGCTGAGAGTTTTACATCTTGATCGACAGGCAGCAAAAGGAAACTGTGGTACACTGAGCATAGCTTGAGCCTATGAGACCTCAAAGCCTACCCCCACAGTGACACACTTCCTCTAACAAGGCCACACCTCTTAATAGTGCCATTTCCTATTGGCCAAGCATTCAAACACACGAGTCTGTGGGCCATACCTATTCAAACCAACACAAAGTATAAGTAAATAAACCCTTTTCTTACTTTCTTTGGTCATGGTGTTTTATCATAGCAATAGTAGCCCTAACTAAGACAGCCTCTCTCTCACCGGGCCTTAAAAGGATCTCTGATTCAAAACCTAGCACTTTTTCTTAATGTTCTGCACGTGTCTGAGAAGTCTCACGTGTAAGTTTGTGATAATAATATTGCCTTTGTTTTTGTAAGTATGGAACAAGTTGATGATGTATGCAGATTGAGTATCCCTAGCACAGAAAGATCAAGAAACTTCTAGAGCTGATATTATGTCATAAGTGTTTCCACATTTGACCTCATGCGTTGTGCCAAAGTAAATACATGCACAGTAAAAAATACTGTATAAAATTATCTTTAGAGCTGTGTGTACAGAGTGCACACAAACATCCAGATCCTTCATTGTACCTTGCTCACATTTGACCCTTTTACCTCTCTGCTGTCTTCCTCCCTCTGACTGGTCTGCTTGTTTTCTCCAATGAATAAAATAGCATCGCATATATGTACATATGTTCTTTATCCATTCATCTGTTAGTGGACATCTGGTTCCATATCTTGACTGTTGTGAATCATGTAGCAGGCTTTCCTGTTTAGATTTCAGTCTCCTCTTAGTGTGGTGAAATTTTCTAATATATAAAATTTTTCCTGTTGCCTTTTAAAATGTGCAGACTTGGCATTTGGCTGTTTATGTCTGAGATGCCCTTTGGCACGCTGTCAGTCCCGATGCTCTGGAAGCTCTTCTACCTCATGCACCAGGCTGAGAGTGGAAACCTGCAGCACCTCTGTGCCTCCCTGCAGCCGGCCGAGTGCAAGAGGCAACTCCAAGGTACTTGACAGGGCAGGCTTCTCTCCCTGTGCGTGTTTGCTCTCGTAGTGCCAACCCTTCTGCTTTCAGAAGCACTGTGGCATGATTCTGGAACTCAGGAGACTGCCTCATTGTCCCGATGTGTTCAGTAGAAGGTGGTGTATCTCAAATATAAGTCAGTTAGGTCTAGATTCTGTGCAGTAAGCACAAAGGCCTAATTTTGATGAATGATTCTTTCCATGTGTAAAATTCTAGTCTGGTCAACAAGTGATGTTAATTGGCTTGAAATCTGTTAAGGTCTGTGCCCAGTTGTTCCGCTAATTTTTTTGTCTTATTTTTCTTTTTTTGGATTTTTTGAGACAGGGTTTCTCCGTAGCTTTTGGTTCCTGTTCTGGAACTAGCTCTTGTAGACCAGGCTGGCCTGGAACTCACAGAGATCCGCCTGTCTCTGCCTCCCGAGTGCTGGGATTAAAGGCGTGCGCCCGGCTGTCTTAGTTTTCTTAAGTTGTCTTGATTTTATGAAGTAGGTGGAAGGTAGACAGTAATTCTTCAAAAACTTAACTTCGTAGCGCAGTGGTAGACTGTGTGTGTTCTTTGTATGTATAAGGTTCTAGGTTCAGTCCCTAGCAACAAAATAGATCCCTGATACCAAAATAATAAAATTTAATTTTAGTGAAGATTTGATTATGTTTGATACATACTAACATTGTACTGCTTGGTATTTGTGTTATAATGTTAAAAATGTTCTTGCAGAGTACCAGTTTGATTTCCAGAACCTATAGGGCTGGTTTCAGGGGTCTGACACCCTCTTCTGGTCTCTGGAACTGCACATATGTATTACATCAATATCCATGCAGGCAAAACTATCCATACATGTAAAATAAAAATAAATGAATCATTTTTTAAAAAAGAGTATGAGCCAGGTATGATAGTCCACACCTTTAATCACATCACTTGGGCAGCAGGGAGATGAACCTCTAGTTCAAGGCCAGTCTGGCCTGCATAGTCCAAGTTAACCAGGACTATGTAGAGAGACCCTGTTTTACAAGAATACAAACGAAAAAGAATAAAAAGCAGACAACTTAGTTAAATACTAAGATATTTATCATTACCTGTAATATTAAAGAAAACATAATAGAATACTAACAGAATTAAAGACTTATCAACATCTCTTTCTAAATTTCTTTTCTAACTTTCTAAACCTCTGCATTGCTTGAAAGAAAACACGCCTTTATTCCCAGCACTCGAGGCAGAGGCAGGCAGATCTCAATGCCAGCCTGATTGAGTGAGTTCCAGGACAGCCAGTGTTATGTAGATAGACCCTGTCTCAAAAAAAAGAAAAAGGAAGGAAGAGAGAAAGCCATACTTTATAAAACTAAAAAAAAAACATTTTCAATTTTTTACAGACATTCATCATTTTTTTCTTCAGTTTTCTCTGTTTTCATTCTCTTTCTGTGTGTGTTCCACACAAATCTATTTTTGTTTTTGTTTTATTTCTCTGCTTCATAAACTGCGTCTGCGCTGTCCTGGGGAAGTGCTTTCATTACTGTTTCCATAGTTGAGTGTGAGCGACCCGCTCTGCGTGTGTTTCACAGCCTGTTCTCCGACTGCCAGTTCTGTGGGTGAAGTAATAAGTCACAGATGAGACAGTCCTTTAAGGGGCCTGGGTGATTAGCAGGGTGTCAGATACAGGTTAGTCCTTGCTAAGTTTCCTTTGTAAGGCCATTTTCCATCACAAGGATTTTCTATCCCCAGGCTGCGATATATCTCATGAATATGGTCTTTTTGCCCATATCTTTTCATAAAATTTTTGCTTTCCACATCTGGTTCCTACATGTATTACAGGGTTATCAAACCTGTCTCTAGTGACATCCTGTAATATTGCTTACATAGTGTCCTCTGAGAACGGGGCAGGATGGATTATATACTGTCTGCTACAGCCAGTTTCTTGTCCTTAATCTTTGCTTGTGAGCCAATCTCTTTGGAGTGCCCTGCTCATGCTGAGCTGCTGCTGGCCACGACAGTGCATTTGCAGGTGCAGTGAAGCTGACAGTTGGGTGACAATGACACCTGGTGGCCGTAGTCGTGCTTTGCAGTGATAGGTGTTTGATCTTTTGGGTTAGCCTCCAGATTTGGTCCACGTTCTCTGCCTTCAGTCCTTTACAATCGTTTCTCGGAGTTGAGGCATAGTTTAATGTTAATTTTTTTTGCTGAGTCTACATTATACTTAATTTTTTTGAACTCTCAGAGTTCAACTGATTCAGCTTTCTTTCTGAACCTGTAGGATTCCGTCTTGGAAAGGGGAAGACCATTTTTATCTTTAAATATTTGTGAATATTAATTTTTATGTTGTCTTTCTTCCTGGTAGTGTAACTAAATATTTGAACCCATTTTGTCACTTTTTTTCCTATTAACTCGCAGACCCAGAACATTTTGTGAACTTGGAGAAGTGTCTTTCTTCCATGAATAGCTCGGAAGAGATTTGCCTTCTGACGACCTTTGCTCAAATGGCTCGGGCCAGAAGGACCAATGTAGATGAAGATTTCATCAAAATTATTGTTCTGGAGATATATGAGGTTAGAACGCTTTCTTCTGATTGCCAATTCATTCTTTGGGTATTGTTTTAAAAAATGTGATTTACAAGCTGTTGCTTGCACTTACGGACGGGATGGAAAATCAAAAGAACATCTTTGGCTTTAGGGAACTTTGAAACCTATAATTCATTATTCCGTTTCCCACTACTATCTCTCGGCATTTGATGAAGACTTTTGGGAAGGAAAAGTCAGTCTACCACAGCCTGTCGTTGCAGCTTTTGTTACTATAGCCACACACCAAACGTCACTCCTCTGCTCCTGTCAGTAACACGGAAACATGACTTCCAGGTCACTTGAAATGAGATCATAGGTCAAACATTGAACTTGGAAGAGAAGTTTGGTTTAGCTCTGCTGTTAGTTGTCCATCTTAAACGGAAAAGGTAACTTGCCTTAATCTGCCTTAATCTTCCTCATTACACAACGACAGGCTGAGGAAAGATCTTTGTATTTCTTAGTACCTATGGGCCCCTTCTCTTCTAGAGGAGAAGTGCAAGGATTGCAAAGACCTCCTTGAGATCCCAGGCTCTGGGGTCTTGGACAGTTAGGATAAAACTGCATAGAAATGGCGGGATTCTCAGGTGTGGGGGAGGGTCCAATAGATCTCTCCTCTCTCCTCCTTTGAGGGACTCACAGCTGTGTCAACAACCCAGCTGTGATGGTCATTTGTAGGCAGGCCCGGCGAATTCCTGAAGATGGCTGCTGTTTGTCTTGGAGGACAGTCCTGTACACACTGAGGGTTTAGAACTTTACACTTAGGGTTTTATTTTGTAGAAGGGATTATGTATTTCTATGAAATGTATTTTCAAAAAATTCATTTTAGGCTAAGCATGCTTTAATCCCAATATTTGGGAGGCAGAGGCAGGCAAATCTCTGTGAGTTCGAGGCTAGCCTGGTCTACAGAGCAAGTCAGGGCAGCCAGAGATACACAAAGAAACAAAAAAAAAAAAAAAGGAAAGAAAACAATCATTTTAGTGGTTTCCTCAAATTAATGTTTAGATACTCATTTGTTTCATTGTGAAGGAGAAACTTTCTTTTTGAGATGAGATCTTACTATGTTAACCAAAGGCCTCCATATTCTGGACTCAAATGATTCTCCTGGTCCATGGCTTCAGGCTCCTGCCCCCTGTGCATTGCTGGGATACACCCTTTGAGCCCAGCCCTTGAACTTGCCATTGCCATTTGCTGTTCTCTCTCCTACCACCTTCCTGTCTCATCGTGGGTAGTTTGCTATCTCAAGTTCTAACTTAGTTTTGACCATGGTGTCATGGTGTTGGAGGTCCTTCTGTCTATGTGTTGCTTTTATTGGTTAGTGAATAAAGCCGTTTCAGCTAGTGGCTTAGCAGAATAGGGCAAGGTGGGAATTCCAAGCGGATAGAGAAGGAGAGAGCAGGCGGAGTCAGTGAGAAGCCATGTAGCTGCCAGAGGAGAAAGACTGAGATGCTGGTTGGAGCCTGCCAGTAGGCCACGAGCCTCATGATAAAATAGAAAATAATAGAAATGGGTTAATTTAAGATGTAAGGGCTAGCTACACTTAAGCTGTTGGCCAAACAGTACTGCAAATAATATAGTTTCTGAGTGATTTTTTTCAAGTCTGGGCAGCTGGGAATGAACACTGTCAGCTGAGGCTCAATGTGAGATTATGTTTGTGGGGAAAATTTTTTTTGAAAATGTGTTTTGTTTGGTAATTAGCATTAAAAGTGCCATTCTTCCCCCATCTCTCATTTAGGTATCTTATGTCACCTTGTCCACCAGAGAGACTTTTTCAAAGGTTGGTCGTGAGCTTTTGGGGGCCATCACAGCTGTTCATCCTGAGACTATTTCTGTCCTTTTGGATAGAGTGCAAGAGACCATTGACCAAGTTGGAATGGTGAGAATGCCGAGTGTTCTTTTGAAAGGGTCCTGAAGTAGCTGGGATGGTGGCACATGCCTTTAATCCCAGCACGCAGAGGCAGATGTGGGTGAGGGCAGCCTGGCCTACGAAGCAAGTTCCATGACAGCCAGGGCTGCTGTACAGAGAAACCCTGTCCTGAAAAACATAAACAAACACAGATTCCTGAATTAATGAAGCAGCCCGGCTGTATCTGTTTGAGTTGAATCCAGATGTAGTCAAGTTGACAATCAAGATTAGCATCACACCAATAAAATCCATTCCTGTTAGTCTTTCTTAGATTTTGTTCTGGCCACAATTTGGAACAGCACAAGAGCCTGGAAATTCTAAACCTGTAATGTCTGATGATATGGATACAGATGACTATAATGTATTGATTTGGATGCAGTCCCTAATTAGAATGTACTTCATGTGTAAATTACTGAATTTTGAAGAAATGTTTAATATTTTATAACATTTCATATTATAATGGATATATGAAGCAATGTTGTTAAAATTAATTTTCCATTTTTGAAGTTTAAGTTGTAGCTATTAGTAAAATCAGAACTTCATATAGTACTTGCATTGCATTTTCATTGACCAGCCCTATTAAAACATTATAAAAGGAGTCAGATGAACGCAGTGTCTCCTGCCTGTAAGTCTAGGACTTTGTAGGCTGAGACAGGAGAATCACAGTGAGTTCTAAGCTAGCCTAGGCCAGGGTCAGCCTATTGTTACAGGTCAGCCCGGGATATTGAGTAAGACCTTGACTCAAAAAAATCCATAAAACAAAAGTGACACCATAAAGTTTATTACTCTGTTTCCCCTTAAAGGAAATTTCATTAAGTGAACCTGCATTTTCTTAATTTGTGCATACAGGTAATTTAAAAAGTAGTGTTGTAGACTTTTTTTTGTGCAAACATGTTTTATTTATTTAACTTAATTAATTAATTATGGTTTTTCGAGACTGGGTTTCTCTGTGTAACAGTCCTAACTGTCCTGGAACTAGCTCTTGTAGACTAGACTGCCTTCAGACTCACAGAGATCCACCTGCTTCTGCCACCCGAGTGCTGGGACTAAAGGTGTGCGCCACTACTGGCCAGCACAGGTTTGAAAACCCATTTTAATATAGAATATTTCAAATATGTGTAAAGTAGAGGGCTGTCAAGATAACTTATAAAGTGCTTGATCTGCAAGCTTGATGACCGATGTTATCTCTAGAACCCACATAAAGGTAAAAGAAGATTTGTCCCCGGGTCCCCGTCCACCTCACCCAAAGCCTGTTCTCATCTACACGTAGGACTAGGATACATAAACACACACACACACACACACACACACACACACACACACACAGAGAGAGAGAGAGAGAGACAGAGAGAGAGAGAGAGAGAGAGAAAGAGAAAGACAATGAGAGATAGATAGATAGATAGATAGATAGATAGATAGATAGACAGACAGACAGACAATGTTAAATAGAATTTCATAGTGAACCCAGCATCCAGTTTCAGAAGATACCAACTCTTGATCTGATTTCATCTGTCTTCACATTGACCTCCTTCTGTCTCAACAGATTGAGTTTCAGCAAATAGAAGTATCTTTAGATGCCATTGTAGAGGAGAAAAATGCTTTAAAAACTCAGTGACTTTTTCCTGATTTATCATCACTTTAAATTTGTGTTTTAGCCAGGCCGGGGTGGTGCATGCCTTTAATCCCAGCTCTAGGGAGGCAGAGGCAGGTGAATCTCTGTGAGTTCAAGGCCAGCCTGGTCTACAAGAGCTAGTTCCAGGACAGGCTCCAAAAGCTACAGAGAAACCCTAACTCGAAAAATGAAAGAAAGAAGAAAGGAAGGAAGGAAGGAAGGAAGGAAGGAAGGAAGGAAGGAAGGAAGAAATTTGTATTTTAGTATGGTGGTTTACCTGGATGAAAACATACCAATTACATACTAAGAAAACCTGACCTTTGCAAAGGATTGCCTGTGTTTTAGGTATATCATTAGTTTAGAAATGCATTTAGACTGCGTAGTGGTGGTGCAGGCCTTTAATCCCAGCATTCAGGAGGCAGAGGCAGGATGATCTCTATGAGTTCAAAGTCAGCCTGGTCTACAAGAGTGACTTCCGGGACAGGCCCCAAAGCTACAGAGAAACCCTGTCTGGAAAAACCAAAGAAAAAAAAAAACTCAAAATGCATTTAATTTTATTTGTTTGTCCATGATTTTAATTTTACTTGTCTCAAAATCAAATTCACCTCCACATCCTTTCCAAGGAAAATTTGCAAGCAATTTGATAATGCTTTGGGTAATATAATATTGTTTCTGAGTATTTTTTTTCCTGAGACAGGGTTTCTCTGTGTAGCCCTAACTGTCCTGGAACTTGCACTGAAGACCAGGCTGGCCTAGAACTCACAGAGATCCGCCTGACTCTGCCTCCTGAGTGCTGGGATTAAAGGTGTGCACCACCACCACCTGGCTATTCCTGAGTTTTACACTTAATTCTTTTCTTTTTTAAAAGGTTTCTTTATACTTGTTTAAAGAATTGCCGTTGTATCTCTGGAAACCTTCTGCCTCTGAGGTAGCTGTGATTCGGGATTGGCTACTGAATTACAGTCTGACAGGTGTCAAGAACAAGTTGGCCTGTGTGACCCTAGAAGGACTGAACTGGGGATTTGCTGAACAGGTACGCCCTTCCTGAGAAACAGGAGATTTTGCCTGCATCAGTTCAGGAAAGCATTTCTTAAAGCATTAGCTTAGCATCTCTTTGTGCCACTTGCTAGACCTGCACATCCTTTCAGCTGTGTAGAGTTTAAGCTCTCCTCATCTTCCCTTTCATCCTCTGGGAACTGAACCTAGGACTTTGAACATGCCTGAAGGCCCTCCACCACAGAGCTACACCCCCCAAATTACCCTTTCTTCAGCTCTGCTTTGTGTCGTGAACATCTTCTGATGAAGGTATTCTGCATTAAAAATTATCCCATTGGAGGGGAGTTGACTCAGTTGGTAAAGTGCTTGCACAGGCATGAGGACCCAAGTTCTGTCTCCAGCAACCACGTAAAAGCTGGGTAGGGTAGTGGATGCCTGTGCCCTGAGCACTGGACAGGTGAACACTGGTGGATCCATGGAGCACATGGGAACATTTATAGGCCTTCCATTTCCCACATGTTTTCATCCAGATCCCTCTGAGTGTCTCCTCCCTCCTTTGTTAGAGCCATGGGTCAGCTGCTGTGAAAGCTAGGGAGTGGAGCTTTTGAAACTTGCCACAGACTATTTGGGAATATTATAGGTAACTCCAGGCTTGTAAGGCAGTATTTTTTTTTTTTTTTTTTTGAGACAGGGTTTCTCTGTAGCTTTGGAGCCTGTCCTGGAACTAGCTCTTGTAGATCAGCCTGGCCTTGAACTCACAGAGATCCACCTGCCTCTGCCTCCTGAGTACTGGGATTAAAGGCATGCGCCACCACTGCCCGGCCTATAAGGCAGTATTTACCTGTACTTCTGAGTGTGGTATTTTCACTGATGCTGAACAACAAACAGGAATGTACTTAATGTGTTCAATATTTTCTTGTGTGGTTGATAATAAGCATTTCTTATTGATAGGTGGTAAGGTTCTTAACCTACAATCTAGGATGGGGTGGAGGTCCTGGGGTTGACTCAGGCAGGCCTTGGTGCAGTGTACATGTTCTTTAGAGTTGAGGGTTCTTCCCCTGGTGTCATGTTACAGTTTCATCTTCCGGATCCAATGTCCTGTTTTGTTGTTCTGCCTTTGCTGTTGTTTTCTAAAGGGCTGTTTATTAAATACAGAATGGTATATTTGTAACTTTGCTTCAAAGGGCACACTTCATCTGGATCAAGCTCTGCACACTGAAGTAGCCTTGCTGGTCCTGGAGGCTTATCAGAAGCACCTGTCACAGAAGCCTTACACTGGGCTTATTTCCGAGAGTATGAAACAGGTACTGCCAACATAAGTCTTCCTTAAAAACTGCCTGGGAAGATGAAATTATAGTTCTGATTTTTATGTTTTCTAAGAACTCTTTATGCTAATTCAAGATACTAAATTTAATTTTTATAGTTTTTAAAGATTTTTTTTTCTTAAAAAGTTGTCCTTTATTTTTGAGATAGGGTTTCACTATGTAGCCCCTGCTGTCCTGAAACTCACTATATAGACCAGACTGGTTTCGAACTCAGAAAGATCTGTCTGGCTCTGCCTCCCAAATTCTGATATTAAAGACCTGTCCCACCACACATGACAAAATTAATCTTTTTGTGACCATTTGTCTTTGAGAATTTGGATTGAGCTATTGGGTTGTGCTGGAGCTCCCACGTACAACTCAGGAGAAGTGAGTGACATTTTTTAAGCCTTTGCAAGTTGATAGAATTGCTGGTGGCTTGATATTACTTTTTATACTACTAAGGTGGTAAATGCTATCCGCGAGGCCCCTAACTCTGACTTGTTGGATGTGTTTACCAGCACTGTGGTGTTGAGCCGAGATCAGGTTCATAAAGCTTGTCGTTGGAGTGGGAAGTTGTGATCCACTGAAGGGAAGAAAACAGTGCCTTGTCTTCTCAGGGCCCTGTTGATCACAGCAGAGGTGGGAAATTTAAGTTGCTGTTTAATTTGTATATGACTAACATTGTTTAAAATGAATGATTGTCATAGGTTTCCTATCTGGCCAGTATTGTTCGATATGGAGAGACTCCTGAGACCTCATTTAACCAGTGGGCCTGGAATTTGATCTTGAGGTTAAAATTACACAAAAATGATTTTAGAACACAGCAGAATTGTCCAGTTGTTCCCTTCTCCAGCGCGGTACCTGACATGACAGAGTCATCTGTGTTTCATCCTCTTTTGAAGGCTGTGAAATCAGGCATGCCCATTGGCTGCTATCTTGCTTTAGCTGTGACAGCTGTTGGCCACAGGTACTGTATGTTGAACCTCCAGGGTACTCTGATGGTAGGAGTTCTGGAAACTCATGTTTTTACATCCCAATCATGAGACCTTCATTAAACCCATAGGGTGTTAATTAGGGTCAAGTAATGATCCTTGTTATAAAAGGAGAAATAATGCCTAAATTAATTCCTGATTATTTGCCAAAACAAATATATAGTTTTAACGCATCTAAAGCTTCCCTGTAGAAGATAGGGACTTTTCTTATTCCCTTGTGTGTCTACAGAACTTGTACACAAGTATATAGTTAAAAATGCTGGTAGAATGGATGAGTATAGATAGGTACAGCTACCTGATAGGGAGGAGGTGAGAGGAGGAAAATCAGGAGATACCCTTAACCGAGGCCAGGGGCGGCCGTGTAGTAGGACAAATGTGAAAGTGGGTGAGAGCGCGCTTGATCTAGAATTGCTCTAGAGAAGGGGGCGCTTATTTAGGAGTGCACTCATTGCTTTGTTCCCAGAGCTCTAGTGCCACGGTAGTTTCTTAGACCCCAGGTTCCTCACCCCTGAGATGGAAATGATTGTACTGACTGGTTTTATGGAACGTGAGTTCGTCACAGTGCTCATTGCATTCTCAGAACAGTGTCTGGTCTGTTGATTCTCTGACTATGGTTTTTTAATTTGTTTCATGATTTCCCCGGATGCTGTATCCATTCTGATACTGTAGTTGTTAGTCATTGCTGGCTTCTTTTTGTACATACTGACCACTGATGGGAGTGAAGGAGAATACGTGTTTTCCTTTGGAAGTGTTTCATAGCTACAGTCTGTGAGTAGAAGAGAAGTAACTTAGAGCAGTTGGGCTGGCTCTCGGGTGTAGAATAGACAGACTTAGATGGACACAAATATAACACTATAGGGAATACAGGCAATAATAGTGGGAAAGTCACCCAGGGTCATGGTCATGCTAAAACACTGCTTTTAAGAGATATTTCTTAAGATTTATATAATTAAAAAAATATATATGTAAGTGTATGCCATAATGTGTGTGGCTACCTGTGTAGGCCAGAGTCTATGGATCCCTGGAGCTGGACACAGGCCTAAAGTGGCCAGCCCTTTATTCTGTTCAATACTTTGATATATATATATATATATCCTCTGAAAAGAAAGAAAAATAATCTATCTATATATATTATTCCTTTGAAATTATTTCAAAGGAAAAGAAAATGTATCTGACACACTGCAGTTTAAGCTGACAGACTGAATTTGCTTTACAATCTCCCCTTGGCTGCAGTAGCTTCTGGGACACTTGAGTTAGGCCAACTGTGGGTTCTCATCTTGTTCCTGGGATATCATGTAAATTTGAGCACAATGCTTTCAAATTACTCATCTAATGAGATGAAAATATAAATGAGACTTTTAAGAACTCTTTGTATTCCTAAGTTATGATTGTAGTAATTCTGTGTGTAGGTTAGTCATAAAAATGTTAGAGAACTGAGCGACTCTGGGTCCTATAGGCTTGCATTTCACTGGAGGGATACGGTCTTATGAACGAGCTATTGAGTACTTGCTTTCCCTTTCTTCCTCTGTAGCATCGAGAAGTTATGTGCAGAAGGAATCTCTCTGTTGGGAATGCTGGTCCAATCAAGGCACTTGAGAGCAGTGGTCCATGTTCTGGATAAGATTCTACCCATGTTCTACCCTTGCCAGTATTACCTTCTAAAGAATGAGCAGTGAGTATATTCTGCTGACAGAAATATCCCAGCAAGTAGAAATGACGTTTTTTGGTTTCTAGAGTAAATTAACAGTCTGTCTTTTTTTTAAGATTTATTTTTATTGTTAATTTTATGTACTTTGTGAGTCTGTGTGTCAGTATGGGCACATGCATACAGAGGAACAGAGGCCAGAAGAGGGTGTCAGAGATTCCTTGGAGCTGGCTGTTAGACATCCGATGTGGATGCTGGGAACAATACTTGTCTCCTTTGTAAGAGTAGTACATGCCCTCAACTGCTGAGCCATCCCTCTGTCTCCTAATAGTGTTTTTTTTGTTGTTGTTTGATTGTTTGATTGTTTTATTTATTTATTCATTCATTCATTCATTCATTCATTCATTCATTTGTTTTTCAAAACAGGGTCTCTGTAGCTTTGGAGCCTATCCTGAAACTTGCTCTGTAGACCAGGCTGGGCTTGAACTCACAGAGATCCACCCCCCTCCGCCTCCTGAGTGCTGGGGTTAAAGCTGTATACTACTACCACCTGGCTATTTTTATTTTTTTAAAAAGACAGAAAACTTCTGTACTCCTGTTTACAATATGGTTAATGAACATTGTTTAGATTAATGATTCTAGTTTTATTGTTATGAGAGGTTTATCAGAGTCCCTAAAAACATGGAAAATGGAACCAATTTAACATTTTTCTGTTTCTTCATAAGTAATTATCTGCTGTTAATGAAAAGAGCTCTGGGGTGTGTGTGTGTGTGTATGTACTGGAGAGATGGCTTGGAGGTTAAGATCACTGACTGCTCTTCCAGAGGTCCTGAGTTCAATTCCTATCAACCACATGGTGGCTCACAACCATCTGTAATGAGATCTGGTACCCTCTTCTGGCTCGCAGGCATACATGCAGGCAGAACACTGTACACATAAAGAATGGCTCAGCTTTTTAAAAAGAGAAAGAAAAGAGCTCTGGCCATATAACTCAATGGTAGAGCACTTGTCTAGCATGCTTACAGCTCTTGCTCCCTCCCTAAACACCACCTACCCATTGCCCCAAATCTGCTACAGTGGTACCTGTCTATAATTCCAGCACTTCGGGAGGTCTGGTGTTCAAGGGCGGTTTCAGCAACATAACAAGTTAGAGGCTGGCTGGGCTCCATGAGACCCTGTCTCAGACAGCAGAGAATAGCAAAGCTAACCAACAAAACCCCACACAGGACCACTCGCAATTCTGCCTGATTGGAAGGTAAGGGTGTGATCCTTTGTTCTCTTCAGGTTTATGTCGAGCCTTCTCCTCTTCCTGCACTTGGACAGTGGTGTTCCTCAGGGGGTCACGCAGCAGGTCACCCACAAAGTGGCACAGCATCTGACAGGAACCAGCCACGGGGACAACGTGAAACTTCTTAACAGCATGATCCAGGTCAGGGCCCTAACAAATCCCTCAATATGTTCCTCCTCTTCCCACAGAACTTGTGGTGTTAGCTCTTATGACATGGGCGTGCCAATCTCTTGGTACAGGAAGGCTGTTAGAGTTGGCCTTTTGTGGAAGAAGATAGTATTTGCATGTGTTCTAACAATGGGAGGGAGGGAGGGAGGGAGAGAGAGAGAGGGAGGAAGGGAGGGAGGTTGTTAATCTTCCACATCTCCTGAACTTCTTCACAGGCACACATATGTGTGAGCATGCAGCCTAATGAAGTAGGTCCTGTGGCTGTGTTAGAGTTCTGGGTCCAGGCTCTCATAAGCCAGCATCTGTGGTACCGAGAACAGCCCATTCTCTTCCTCATGGACCATTTGTGTAAAACAGCTTTTCACCTGATGCAGGAAGATTGTGTGCAGAAATTGCTTTACCAACAGCACAAGGTAACTGCAAGAAAATATGTTTCAGCCATTGGCTAGATATTAGCTGCTAAAAGGGTCTCCTAATATACAATTCCTGGTAATAATCTATGGCAACTCATTTTTTTTATTATAAATTACACTTTAAAGTTGTTTTTATCTCGGTAGCCATAGTCCACTGGCTATATCCCAGGGACTGCATAGAGGAGTGAGTACACTAGGGTTCTGTAATGCTCATTGTGTTTCCTTGGTCTGCTCCAGGACTACTGCAGCAGACGTCATTACAGTTTCCCGTGGTGCACCCTGGGACTACTGCAGGACGTCATTATGGTTTCCCGTGGTGCACCATGGGACTACTGCAGGACGTCATTATGGTTTCCCATGGTGCTCTCTGGGACTACTGCAGGGACGTCATTATGGTTTTCCATGGTGCACCCTGGGATTACTGCAGCAGACAGACCCATTCTTAAAATTCTTTTTCAGTTAGTGTATACATTGTTATGACATCCAGGATAGTATTTTCATACATGTACATCATGCACTTGCTCATGACTGGGTCATTGATCTACTCTCCAGACCTTTAAAGAACTAATTGCAATGCCCTCCAGACTATTTCAAAAAATGAAAAGGAGTGTTACTCTGATACCGAAAACAGTTAAGGAGATGATAAAAAAAGAAAATCATAGGCAAATTTCCCAGATGAACATAGAGACAAAATTCTGAATGAAACACTTGAAACTGAGTTCAGCAACACCACAAAACCTGTGTCCTGTTGGAATCTTCCAATGTAGAGGTAACTGCTAATACCCTTGGAAGAGTCAGTGATAGGGTCTTCAAAGACTCTGTTGCTTCTCTTCCCCTATGTAGAACGCTTTGGGTTACCACTGTGACCGGAGTCTGCTCTCTTCGCTGGTGAGCTGGATTGTGGCAGGCAACATCACACCTTCTTTCGTGGAGGGCTTGTCCATGTCCACGCAGGTATGCTGTCTACTGAGGGCCATTTGTTACCATCTTTACTGAGGCTGGCCGGGGGCTGAGTGGAGAGAGATCAAGTGTTGGCGGTATGTGGCCCAGGTTTCAGAGTGATTCTGCTTTTCTAGCTCCGTGCCTTGGGTGGCTTGCTTATACCTCTGCCTTCAGTGTCCTCGTGCTCAGACGGGACTGTAGTTGAACGTGTATGTGCAGCACTCAGAACAGACCTTAGTCAGCACTCAGTGTGTGGCCTCGGCCACACTGCCCATCTCAGGGTGCGTAAGGTCATAGCTGTTCTCTCCCTTACGCCCCAGTAGGATCCTGAGTCTATTAGCCTGCTCTCCTGGGGACTGAGTCGACACCAGTTCCTCACTCTATGTAGACTTATGCTTTCCTTTCTACTTCTGCTTTCCTGCCTCACTGAGACTGATGGGCCATCTTTCCTGCCCAGCTCTAGAATACTCCACCCCCAAATGCAGTCCTCATCATTTTACCCCTAGAAAAATTTAGCATTTTTCAGTAATTGTATACATGTGACAAGAACATACTCACTTATTAAGTACATAGGAACTTTAGAAGCTCAGTATTAGTTGCCTGATGTCTGTATGTGTGTGTTTTTCAATGCTATAGATCAAATTGAGGGACCTGCACACACCAGGCAAATGCTGTACACTGAACCATACCTTCAATCCTAAAAAGATTTAAACTTGTAAGCAGGATATGTACATCAATTGGAATTAGTGGATTCTTTCCTTCCCTTTTGCTTGGTGTTGTAGGTTTGGTTTGCATGGACTGTGCTGAACATGGAATCCATCTTTGAAGAGGACTCTCAGCTCCGAAGAGTTGTCGAAGGGGAATTGGTTATAAATGCTTTTACCCCTGACCAAGCTCTAAAGGTACAGTAGTGTCCTGCATCCGAGTTACTGGAGGTGGCTTACACTCTCAACTGAGCCATTCATGCAGCCACTTAACCCTCCATTCAGCATCTGAAATCCTGTGGAACCAAAGGCTCTGTTGGCTTCTCCAAGTCCCCACCCTGTCACACAGGACTGCCATCTTAGTCTGAATGTAGGGGGTTGCTATTGCCGTGAAGTGGTTGTTCTTGTGCCCAAGTATACCCCAAACTCCTCGTTATACCTTGTGAAAAGTCAGTTTCTGGTGCCTGCTTCAGAGATTTTGAGTCTCTGAGTTTCTTTGGAAAATTTGCGGTGACCAGCATGTGAAATAGCCTGGGCTAATGGTTCAGACCAGAAATCTACTGTATGACTGTAGTGGAGGCTTTGCTTTCAGGTTTCAGAGTCTGTCAAGGAATTCTTCAGTCCCTAAAAGCCCTGTTAAACTCTAGATTTTCAATGGGTGGTGGTGGCCCACTCCTTTAACCCTAGCACTCAAGAGGCAGAGGCAGGAGGATCTCTGTGAGTTCCAGTCCAGCCTGGCCTACAGAGCAAGTTCTAGGACAGCCAGGGTTGTTACATAGAGAAACCATGTCTTGAAAAACAAAAACAAAACAAAACAAAACAGAATATAGACTTTCAAGATTGATAAAATTTGACAGATTCATTTTTGGTTCTCTGTCATTTGACTGAATTGCTTTATGAAGTTAAGATTTTATTAAAGTTGCTAGCATATTGCCAAAGAGGTTAAAATGTCAGCTAGTGAGCTTGGAAAATGTTTTAATAGCTGTTTCTTATGGAAGTGAAAACAGAATGTTTACCTCTAGAGCATAGTGTTTTGATTGTGTTCGTTTGGGGATTGATAAAGCTCAGTTCTTTTGTAGAAAGCCCAGGTCCAGCTGAAGCTGCCCATCGTCCCATCCCTGCAGAGGATGATGATTTATCGCTGGGCCCACCAGGCTCTGGCCACACCTTCCGATCATCCTCTTCTTCCACTCATTTGGCAGAAGTTCTTCCTCCTATATCTTCATCGCCCTGGACCACAATATGGGTATGGTACCCAGTGCTGTAGGAAGTTCCTATCAGCTCACTTCTGAGATGGTCTGCTGTGGAGGATGTGTTAGCGTCATAGCTAGGATTCTTTCTGTGCCCAATACTTAAGAGACTTGGTCTTAATGGAGTTTGGGGTGCCTTGTGGCAACTTCTCTTTACCCTCATCTCTTCCTAACATGGCAAAGACAGTACCTGGGGACTGGGCAAGGTTCAGCAGAGAACCTCTGGAGGTGTATAGGGAGAGAAGATGCTTCAAGCTGAGCCTACATATGTGACCTCCCTGAGGCCCGCAAGGGGACCTTATGAAGAGGAGTGATATATGAGTGTAACCCTTGGCTGTGCATGGGGATGCTGCATAGTACTGCTGACCTGCCCAGACTGTCTACTGCATCAAGCTCTGCTCTCCAGCCCTGGTTATTTCCCTTCCAGCCCCTTCCTTCATTCCTTTGAAACATAAAGAAGCAGACGGACTTTTGGTTCCCTCTCTTTTCTGTTAGATTTCGAGTTCTTCACGAACAGAGACCGATGCCCTGATTTGTAGTGTTTCATTCTTTTCAAGGGCACTTTCCTGTATTTCCCCCTTATCTCTAGGGTCACATTCCACGATGCCCTGTAGAGTTTTGAAGCCTCAGTTGGTACCAAACTCTACATCCTCTGCATACATACCTATGATAAAGTTCAGTTTATAAATTGGACATAGCAAGAGATAAACAGAGTTTATTAATGTGATAAACAATTACAACAGCATACTAGTTTAGTATATATGCTGCTAAAGAAAGCTCAGTATAACAGTATTCTGTAATAAAAGTTGCTAGGACTGGCAAGATAGCTCAGTGGGTAGCAGTGCCTGCCATGCAAACCTGACAACCTGAATTGGATCCCAGAAACTCACAGTAAAAGGAGAAAGGCCAACTCCTAAAAGCTCTCCTGGCTTTTACACTAATGATATGGAATGTGTCCACCTGCACTCTCTCACACACATGCACACGTGTGCGTGCATACACACACACACACATGCACACACACACTAAAAGGAATAAAAAGTAAAACTAAACATATATTACTTATTTCTGGAATTTTCTGTTTGTACCATGGTTGACTATGGATAATTAGAACCATGGAAATGGACTCAGCTCAGGGGAACTCTGTATACCCTTTCCTTATTTCCTCAAAATAGCTTTTGAGGTATAGCAAGATAACTCACTGATTGACTGCTATGTTCAGCCACTTAGGCATTTTCTGCTCAAAGGCTCTAAGTTCTCCTTATTCTTTAAGGTTGCCCATAGATGGTTGTATTGGAAGAAGGTTTTTTCAAAGTCCCTCGCATATCAGTTTGTTGAAAGACATGAAAAGACGCCTGACTGAGGTGGCTGACTTCCACTATGCTGCAAGCAAGGCCCTCCGTGTTCCAGCAGAGGGCAGTGAAGGGACAGCAGAGCCGCAGGCTGGGACCCCTGCTTACCTGACATCTCCAGAACTGCACAGGGAGCTAGTAAGGTAAGGTAGCTTAGCTGTCTGCTGGTATTTGTGGCTCAGACAATGTTGGAGAGGTTAGCTTTGATACAGAGCTCAGATGTTACTCTTAAATTGTTATGTTGTATTTGGGAGGTAGCTTTGACACTGATTCATACCTAGAGATGTTTCCATGAGAAGTTTGGATGTAGCTTTGTTGAGTGTTTGAGCCTGAGTAATAACCCAGAGGGCTGGTACTCTTCTCTTTCTTATGTGAAAATAGTGACAAGCCCAAACAAATTGATCATAGTAGGCATATAACTACCAGAACCTTTTAAATAGCTGTTAAAAGAAAGAAATGACTAATACAGGGTTTCTTAGCTCTGAGATCCTTGGTAGGATCCAGGGGCTTATCATTCTGGGCACAGATTGGTCTGTCCCTAAGTGTTTGGAACTTCAGAGTGAGCTAGGGTTTGTTAGTGTAGTTTCTGCCTGTAAATGTAATTTAGTCCAAATGGTTGTCTTCGAGCAAGACCGCATAAATATGGCTTTTCGGCATTGTCTTCAATTACAGAACACCTTGGTGAACGAGGAAACCCAGGTCTCAGGCTTGCTTTGACCCCAGGGCCCTCAAGACTTGCTCTTAGCCCTTACTGTGAGTGGTTAAAGGACCCTCCCCTTTTATTTTTAACCAATTTTACTAGGAGATTTTCTCATGGAACATTTTGGTCATTGATACTCCCTCTCTTCAGTTCCCTCTGTGGGTTTTTAGAAAGCATCCATTTTTCTGAGTCAGGAGCTAGAAGAAAAAAATCTATGCATGCACCATCCTTGTCTGTAGCTCTCGCCCTTGGTACCCTACCCTGCTTATAAAGGAGGTAGTTTTCCGCTCTGTTGGCCAGAGCTACCCCAGGCTGCCTTTTGGTCATCTGTGTCTGCAAACTACTTTTCCATGCTGGTTTTCAAACAATGCCTTGGATTCCATTGGTTTTAGCTGATAGATGATTCTGTTCTTTGAAAAAGCAAAACATAAACAAACTGTTAAAATATATTTAAAAATAAAGACATAACTTTTGTAAGCCTAGTTTTTTTTTTTTTTTTTTTTTAAATTCCTTTTTAATGAGAGCAAGGTACACAGATCCACAGGTTTATTTATGGTTTCCTTGAGACAGGAGTGGCCATTGCTCTTAAGCTGGCAAGTGCTTGCAGTTGGATAGAAACTAGCTTTTGGTATTTTCCAAGCACTAAGACTGGCTCTGTCTGACTCAACCAGGACAGAGTTCAGATCCTAGGATGTGGTATGAGCACTCTTGCAGGCATATCCTCCACTTACTCCTTCATCCATAGCAAGGCTCTCGAGCCCCTTTCAGACCTGTTACATAAGTTGGATATTGTTTTGTTTTGTTTTTGTTTTTTTTTAAAAAAATTTATTTTTTATGTATACGGTGTTCTGCCTCCATGTATGCCTGCAGGCTGGAAGAGGGCATCAGATCTCATTATAGATGGTTGTGAGCCACCATGTGGTTGCTGGGAATTGAACTCAGGACCTCTGGAAGGGCAATCAGTGCTCTTAACCTCTGAGCCATCTTTCCGGCCCATTGGATCTTGTTTTAATGGTGTGTGAGGGTCCCACTGTGAACTTCTTAGGAGAATCAGTGGCTGCTAGACTCATGGAAGCCTTTCTTTACTCTCAGATGGTGGTACCAGAGTTCTTAGTAAATATAAGAAACTCCATTTGACTGCACATCTTTTTACATTTTATGTAATTGTGTTTTTATCTTTTAGGCTCTTCAATGTATATATATTATGGCTAGAAGATGAAAATTTCCAAAAAGGAGATACTTATATTCCTTCTTTACCAAAGCATTATGATATTCACAGGCTGGCAAAAGTGATGCAGAATCAGCAGGTAAAACCATGACAATACCTTTTTTTTTTTTTGCATTTCTAAATGTAAATTGAACTAAATGTAAATATTCACCCAGTAGTAGATCTGTTTACTGTTACAGAATGGTGATCACACAGTCATTCTGGTGGGTTTAGTCAGTGTATATATGAACCCTTTGACAGCTCTGTCCTGGCCTCATCTGAAGGCCTGAAGCTTGTTGTAGGTTTTTTTGTAACCTGAAGGACAAAGCCTTTGTCTGACTGTGTTCTTGCTTATTTGAATTGTGACCTGTTGAATACGTCCCACCATCTCTACCCTTGGAAGCACAGGAATGCATTTTAGGTGATCTATAACCTAGGTCATAGGTCAGCACAGGGAGGTGACGGAGAGGTTTCCTTGTCAGTGTCTAGTTCTGATTTGTCCTTCTGGAGCCACTCGACTTTACTTCCTCTGTGTCCTAATAGGTTTCTTTCTGTCACACACCACCGTCTGTGATTCTTTGTCAGCCCTAACTTGTAGGTTTCTGAAAGGAGGCAGAGAAGTAGAAAAGAAGGCCTCTCTTGGGAATATTTTTATCTAGGGGCTGAATTCTGGCAGCTGCTGACCCTGCACTGGATATGGTTTAGTAGCTTCTAAGATGTGGGGGACTTTCAGTTGGTTCCTTAAGCCTGTCTGTTTCCACACTGCATATAGAATTTCATCTACTGTAGATATATTTGTCTTTCTTCCCTCCCTTTATTCTTCTCTTCCTTACCCCAGTATTTATTGAATGCCAGGTTATTAATGCCAAAGATACTAAGAGAAATCTGAAGGAGTCCTGCTTGCAGGGAGAGCTAATGTGCAGAGGTCACATCTGTGATCAAGACTGGGAGAGAAATGCCAGCGTGGCCCTGTGAGCCCACTGAGGCCCAGCCTGAAGTAGTGACTTGTGAGCTGAGCTCCGGAGGACTCGTGGGAGCTTGGTGATGCTTGAAGGGAAGACATGGTTGTTAAGTGATGACAGTGGTGTGGCGAGGATGGAGCAGCCGAGCAGCATAAGCAGAGCACAGACGCCGGCCAGGACGGAGCCAGCGAGGGCCACGCACACCTTCCCAAAGACCGGGTTTTGTTCTGGAGTCTTTAGATGACTATGGCAATGGTTGAGTAAATGGAGTAGGATTTTAAACAGTTATTTATTATTTCCGAGTGAGTTTAAGAGTGCTGTGTGTGCAGGTGCCCTCCGAGGTCACGGTATCAGATCCCCTGGAACTGGAGTTATAGGCAGTTGTGACCTACCTGATGTAGGTAGGTGTTGGAAACCATAAAGGCAGTTAGTGTTCTTACCCACTGAGCAATCTCACTGGAGCCCTGGAGGAAGGATTTTGAATGATTACATCTATAAGAATGGCTAGTCCTCCCAACCCCCACTTGGGCTATCTGGAGGAGCTATTTACCAAGAGAGGAATGAGAGAAGAGGAAATGCCTTCAGAAGAGAGCTCTGTTAGGGTGGCTGCCTGGAGGGAGATAAGAGATGGAGAATTCAGGAATGGGCCTGGTAGAGAAAGTGGGCTTAATGATAGTGGACTGGCTAGATTAGGAAACAGAGTAAAGGTGTCACAACCCTGAGAAAGAATATGTAAGGCTCAAAATACAGTGACAATAAAAGGCTTTAGGAGCAGGAAAAGTTCTTGAATGCTGTCCCTCACTCATTTCTTTCTTGTGCTCTGCATTCTTAATCTTTACCCAAGTCTTTACAGATAGTGGAGACATGGGTGCTTTAAAATTAGTAATCATGTGGGCTAGAGAAATAACTCAGGGGCTAGGAACCCAAACTGCTCTTGCAGAGAACCCAAATTCAGTTCCATCCCCATGTCAGGTGACTCTAGCTCTGGGAGCTCCTGAACTCATGGACACATACCCACCCCAGACAAATACACAGACTTTCCCAGTGAGCTGTCCCTCCCAGCAGTCTCGCCTCTCTTCCCCAATCAGCCTTTGCTTACCATCTAACACACGACTGTATAAGTAGATTTGTGTAAGTTCAGGATCTGGGTTGTTCTGTGTCTTGCTTACCTGCCTCTGTCTCATCCTGTCTGTACCCATGCCGAGAATGCCTGACAGAGACATGGTGCAGATGGTGACAGAGCCACTCTGTTTACAGGAGGGGTCTACACAGTAACAGGGTCTGCCGCAGCTGGCTGCAATAGGGCAGGGCTGTGAGCAGGACCTCGATGGGACTAATTCCCTGACTTTCAGTCGGCTTAGAATTAGTGATTTGAGACTTGGTCGCAATGCCTGACTGAGAAGCTTAAAGACCCTTGAGTCCTTAGGACATTTGAAGTTCAGAAAGAGAAAGTAAGTCAGGAGCCACAGAACCACATTGTTAGTGTATTTTGCTCCTGACCTCTTGTTTGATAGAGTGCCGTTCTAATGTGAGCGCCCCATGGAGATCCGTGGAGTGCAGAACTCAGAAGAACAGCCCACTCACTATTCCTTCTTTTTATATTTATGTATTTTTAAAATTTTTTGACAAAAGATCTCCTTTGTGTGCCCAGGCTAGCCTCAAACTTGGGCAATTCTCTTATCTCTTATCCAGGTTGGTGAGATTACAGGTGTGTGCCACCATGCCCAGCTATTTTCCCTTTTTAATGATTATATTTCATTGTGTGGAAAAAAAATTCTTTGATGAATGTACCATTCCATCTCCTCATATTCCTATACACACATATGTGTGCATGCACATACACACATACAATTAAGTATAAAATTAAATTAAAAATAATAAAATTAAATCTTAAAAATAAAGATAGATGTAAATGTTGAGTTATGGTGTTCCTTATCTTTAAAAATCTTTATATATCAAACGTTCTCCAGATTTAGTATACAGTTAACTCCTGGTAGAGAAGCAGATGAGCTATAGAGGAAACCAGGCCTAGAGCCTGTTCAATTCCAGTTGTCTCATAAATGCTATCAAGGTTTTTATTTATTTATTTTATTTTATTTATTTTTATTTTCTGGGTATGAGTATTCTGTCTGCATGTTAGTCTGTGTACCCATGGAGCCAGAAGAGGGCGTTGGCTCCCTTGGAACTGGAGTGCAGAAGTTGTGATCCACTGTCCGTGGGTGCTGGGAACCAGACCTAAGCCCTTTGCCAAAGCAAGTCCCCCACAAGTGTGCTTAGTGGCTAAGCCATCTCTCTGAAGGTTTGGTTTTTATTTATTTTGGCACTTGGAATCAGGACCCACATTTTGAGAGTGGTTGATGGACCTATTTAATCTATAGGTTTTCTGTTTCTTTGTTTCCTTTTACAGTTTATCTGTTGAAGAAACCAGCCAGTTCTGTCCATTGTTGTTCCCATTTAATTTTTGTTGATTTTACCTTTGTGGTGTAGCTTAACATACTTTTCTGTGTCCTGTATTTCTTGTACATTTTTTAAAAATTTAATTTAAATTGCTTAATCCAGGTTAATTTATCATGCATTGTCTTGCTCTGTAGCTCAGGTGGGCTGTCACTCACTATGTAGACCAGAGGTCTTGAATTTGCAGCAAGCCTCTTGCCTTAGCCTGAGAGCTGAGATTATAGGCATGGCTGTCATGCCTAGCTTCAGTGTCTTTATTTAAAAACAAAAACAAAAACATTTTAAAAATTTAATTTTATTTTAAATTTAAATTCATCTGTGATTGCATGTCTGTGTGTGTCTGTGGGAGGGTGTGTTATATTCATGCAGCTGCCTACTGAGGCCGGAGCTTTTGGTTTCCACAGAGCTGTATTTACAGGCCGTTGTGAGTGTCTAACATGGGTGCTGGGAACTGAGCTCAGGTCCTCTACTGAGCAGTGAAGGCGCAAGTCATAAACAATCCCACACCAGTTTGGAATTGTGATTAATAGGGTGGTATTTATTTAAAGGGGAATAAACTTACAGATCACCGTCCCAGACAACAGCCCTCTGCGCACACAATTAGGAAGAAGTCTAGTCGCTGGAACCGGAGCAGGAAGTAAAGAGAGAGAGGAGGGAAGTGGCCGCTTTTTTTAAAGGGAAAGATACCACGCCCCAATGGGCTGGTATCTTGGCGGCTATTGGCTGGAGGAGCGGAAGGACCTCCCGCAACACCTCCCCCTTTTATTTAAGTAAGAGAGTTCTAAACCTACTATGAAATTATATACAATAAGTACAAATATCCTATTCTAACTAGCTTAGGTCTTATATAATAAATAGCTTGGCTAAGTCATGAGTCAAAAGTAACTACATTTATATAGTCTTCAACCCCATCGAAGATCTGAGAAGGGAAATAATGTTACCTAAGTAATTAGGAAGTGCAATCAAACAACTTCTAAAACATGCAGGAAGTAAAGAGAGAGAGGAGGGAAGTGGCTGCTTTTTTTAAAGGGAAAGATACCACGCCCCAATGGGCTGGTATCTTGGCGGCTATTGGCTGGAGGAGCGGAAGGACCTCCCGCAACAGAGCAGTATATGTTCTTAACTGCTGCAAGCTAGCTCCTGTATTTACCTTAGAGTCTTACTTTAAAAATGTTCTGTTTTCATTATATGTTTTATAATGCACATAATTTAGTAGCCTAGTAGTGTGTCTATGTTTACAATTAATATGCATGTAGTGGGGCTGTTTAGCAGGGTGTTTTTTCTAATCATGGTATATTAGCAAAAAGTTTTGTGACTGCTGTTAAGATTGTTAGTGGTCATTTGCAACGCAGCTCATGCTAATGTTGGAAGCCTAGTGGGTCACCTCATTGAAACTGAGATATACACTGATGTAAATTCATAGTTGTATGTGTGGACATATGATTCATCTCCCAAGGTTCAAGTGCTTTGGTTCTCCTCTAGGACCTGTGGATGGAGTACTTGAATATGGAGCGTATCCAGCATGAGTTTCAGGAGACAGTTGGTCAGTGGACGCAGGCCAAGCTTGAGTCACACTCTCTGGCCTGCAGCTCCTCGGCACAGGTGGACTTTACTGATCCTCTGCTGGGTGAGTCCTGCAGCGGCGTCAACCCCTTGGAAAGACAGAAAGTCTGAGTCAGAACCTTGGAGGGTTAAGGTTTCCACACTTATCTCTCCAATGAGAATGTTCATTAAGGGTCCTGGTTTGAGAACAGTCAGTAAAAATAAAGAACAAACAAATACATTTTAAGTTTCTGGGAAGAAACTGCCCATGTTTGCTTGTCTGCCAGTGAGGGACAGAACCCGTGCTCTAACTGGCATACCCAAGAGTAGTGATTGGTTATCCCTCATGAAGGAAGCATGGAGGCAGGAGGCTCAGAGCAGTAGGACAGCCTAAGGAGTCAGCATTTCCAGCACAGCCGTTCCCTTCCCTGCTGCCTCACTGTTCTTCCGCAGCATTTGCCTCCAAATCAAGGTGGCCACCCACGTTGTCCTTGCTTATGCATTACATAAGGGCAAGTCTTCTTAAAAGAGTTGTTTCGTGGAGGTGCCCACAGACTCTGCTTACTCCTCATTGTCCCAGACTGAGCCACACATCTGTCTTCAGCTAAAAACCAGGGCTCATGGTTGGTTCACTTCTTCTGCAACACTCTAAAAATGTACTTTAACTACAGAACTATCTTTAAAGTATAGTTTCAAATGTTGTTACTTTAGATGTACAATTTTAACATTCAGAAGTTGGTTCTTTTCTTTTGTAACTCTTTGTATCTGAAACCCCTTACTATGGAATTGAAATACATTTGATTCTTTTTTTTTCTTCTTCTTCTTTTTTTTTGACCTGCTCTCACTGTGTAGCTCACAAGAAACCCAGAGAGATCCCCTGCCTCTGCTCCCCTGAGTGCTAGGACTATAGGCGTGTTTCTTTAACGATTGCTTGTTTCTCATAGTTCATTTTTCTAGAAAGACAGTGCATTAAATGATCAGTTAGCACTCGGGGCCAGGTCACAAAGGCCATTTAACCCACAGAATTGCTGGAATATGTCCGATTTTAAAACATGGAAAATTGATTCTGAGCTTACCTTTAACATTAATTATGGAATATATTTTTAGAATGTAAGACATAATAAAGTTATAAATTGTTGCTAACATTACAATTACAACATATTAAATGGAGAGACAGGAATCCTCTTTTATTTCAACTTTGCCCCAATCAATTTGTTGATTGAGTAAAGAGAAAAGAGACCCTCTGGGCTTCTGCTGAACCATTTCATTTAAGGCACCACCATATTCTAAAATTCTACCTTTTCTTTCCTTGTTTTTCCACCAGAAACATTTTTGTAGTTGTAAAACATGCATGTGCACGTACAGAAAGCACTACGGAGAGGTGCAGAGGAAGAGCAGACTGCCCTCAGTTTGTCCATACAGATGTTTATGTCCTGGAGTTGGACGTTTGCTAAGCAAGGAACGCCAGGCTAGCTCTGGAAATGCCAGTGCTGCTGTTGCTGCCCATCCGTAGTGTCTCACGCAGCCTGCAAAGCTTCATCTCTATACACCCAGTCCTCACTGCAGCCCAGCATGGAGGGAAGCTGGGGCGGAAGGTCACAGAGCTGAGAAGTGGCAGTGTCTGGCTGTAGAGGTCATGCTCACACTCAGCACCTACCTAGTTCTTGGTCCTCAGCAGTCTTTAGCATTTGACAACCCCCCAATGCTTGGATTTCTAGATAAACTGAAGGTTTTTCTCAATTAAGATTATGATTATATAATCAAATATGATTTATCAAATGATTAAATGTGCACTTGAAATTGTAGGAAAGATTGACGCCAGGTTATTTTTCTCAATTTCTCAAATTTGTTTTGAGAAAAATAACTTCTACCAGTTTTAATCAGAGTGGTGATTATAGATAAATATACCCTGAATTTAATTTTTTCTCTTTTGTTTAAAAAATTCTATTGACTAGGTATGGAAGTTTAGTCAGCATTTGGGAGACAGAGACAGATGGATCTCTGTGAGTTTGAGACTAGCCTGGTCTACATAGTGAGTAGCAGGCCAGCCAGGACTGCATAGTGAGATCCTGTCTCTAAAACAATAATAATAATTAATAATAACAATAATAATATGAGTATATGCTATCCTTTATTTTTTGATAGTAAGTTATAGTGGAAGAGCCCCCAGTTTTGCTCTTAATGTCATAACCTATAATGTCATAAATCTAATCAAATGGTAGCTCTCCAATTTTACAAACTCTGTGCAAGTAATGGTAGTTTTAGTGGAAAAATACAAGCCCAGTGCTGCACTTGACCTTTCTGGAATGCTAATTCCATCTGTTTGGGGGTAGACACAATACAAATGTCTTTATGTAATTCATGGCTATCAACTTTATTTTTCACCAAGAATGGAAAATGTACTCTTATAGCTGGAACAACATTGGGATTCACAGCAGTCTCTTAAGTTTTGTTGACACCTTACTGACTTGACGTTCCCTTGACCTTTCCTTATTTTTCTGTCGCAGTGAAAGGACTTGGGAGGTGATGGCCCTGGTCTTCACGTTCTTCATTTCCTATTTAACTGCTGGTGGTTTGTGTGTAGTGTGGTCAAGAGAGGGAAGTGGGAATTGGTGTGAGCTTTCTATTGGGAATAGAAACATTTTGATTTGATGAGTCAGGCTGAGACTGTGTGATCCCTGCCAAGCTGTGAGTCCCAGCACCATCATTTCTCTTCCATAGCCCTGGACTGCTGCTTATGTGGATGCTGTGAGTCCTTGTATGAGCAACGCACACTCACTATCCGACTGTGTCGGTGTAGGGTAGACAGGGCTGTGTGAGTAACACACACTCACTATCCGACTGTGTCAGTGTAGGGTAGACAGGGCTGTATGAACCATTTTCATTCCTTAACACTTTCAGCTTTCCTGTTCAAAACTTGACGGGATTTCACATTTCTATTCTGTAATGCCCATTCCCTTCTTACCTATTTCTCAGGATAGTGGTATTAAACTACATACCTCTGAACAATCCCATCCATTACCCAGATGCTAGCTGCTTTAATTTGCATGTGTGTGTTAGTGCTTGTGCACATGTGTAGAAACAGAGGTCAGTCTTGAGTGTAAGTCTTTATGCTCCTTGCTTTTTGAGACAAGTCTCCTGTTGGCCTGCAGCTCACTGAATAGGCTCCTGGCTGACCAGCAAATCCCAGGGATCCAACTGTTTCTGCTTTGTCCTCCCTGGGATTGCAGATGTGAGCCACTGGGCCTAGTCCTTTCTTTTCTATGTAGGTTCTTTGTGTTGGACTCAGGTCCTAACATTTATATAACCAGCAGTTGATAGGCTGACCCATCTCTCCAGCCATGCTCCTGATCACCTAGTTCCTTGTAGCCTATTATTAGGCTCATAGGGACTTGGTTAAAGGTGTAGTTCTTTCCACCTTTAACTGTCAATCTAGGCTCCCTTTGCCTAGGAACTATTCTGAAAACATCATCACAGTAACAGACCAGGGCTTTGTATCTGTTGTGCATCACCACCGCTTGGTACCCATTGCTGAGTAACTGCGGCTTCTCTTTCAGCTAAAGAAAGGGTTCTAAGTAACTTACGGAAGCACGAGGCTCCCCATCCTCCTCTTGTTTTGCACCCAGTGAGGCCTCCTGTGCCTCCCATTTCCTCAGCTGTGCTGCTGAGTCAGAAGGATACCACCCAGCTGATGTGCACAGACCTGAACCTGTTGCAGCAGCACGCCAGGTAAGACCAGGAGGCCTTGAGGATTATTCTTGCTGCTTTGTCAGGTGATGATTTAGTATTTGGGTTGCCTCCCTTGTCAGCCTCCTCACACTGCACTAGTCCCCTCGTGCTTCAGTGTGTGGGAATGAGCATGTAAGCACACGCACGCACAAAGGCCAGAGGTGTTGGGTCCCCTGCAGCTGCAGTTAGAGGCACTTGTGAGCCACCTGGAATGGGTGCTGGGAACTGAACTTGGGTGCTATGAAAATATAATACATGCTCTTACTGAGCCAGCGCCCCAGTCCCTGTGACAGTTTTTAATTCCGTATTATGTGGTACTCTTACACTGTTAGTCACGTGTTTCCTGTGGGGTTGTTTCTGAGTTCTGGATTTCAGAAAACTGTCTGATACTGGAAAGATGGTGTTAGAAGGGACATGAAGTTTATGTTCTTGTGTCATTGCTTTGCTCTCCACCCTCTGTTTTTAGAAAATTGACATACGTCAATGGTCAAGGGGTAGAGAAGTCATTTGTTTGGAGTTTACACGGTGCATTCAGAATCATCACCTGTTTAAGGTTTGGTTCTCACTTGCGCTCTTGAGGAATATATATGGGCAAGACTCTTTAATTAACAACAAACAAGCTTAGTTTTACAAATCCCCTGTGAATCATTTCTTTTATTGACAGTTTTTCTTTGGATACATTTGATTCAGGCATCTGATGCTTGTATGTTATATGCATCCAAGAGTATTTGTCTGCTGACATATTATTGACATGCTATGTACTCCCCCTCCTGGTAATGGGGTATGAACCAGAAGTTGTTGAAGGTTGTGAGCCGCTATGTGGATGCTGGGTATTGGTGCTGAGTGTTACACCCAGGTCCTCTGGAAGACCAGCCAGTACTCTGGAGTGCTGAGCCATCTCTCCACTCCCAACCCCTTGATCACTGTTTATAGAACCTTTCTTGACTTTGCTTTCCCACACTGGGTTGCTTTTCAGAACGGCAGCTCTCAGGGAGTCTCAGCAGGTTGCCCTGGATGGTGAGCTGTTGGAGACGATGCCCAAACAGTATGTTAACCGAGAAGAGCAGACCACCCTGCATTTGGAGTGCAGAGGCAGTGGTGGTAAGAAGTGCCAAGGAGCCGCAGTTGTGACAGTTCAGGTGAGATTGTTAATTTCCTCATAATTTTGAGAATTTTAATTGAGTCCCTTACATTGGCATTTTGATGAGAAAGATCCAAAGAAGGAGAACATGTGTCCCATGTCCCAAAACAGTTTTAGAGTTTGAGGGAAAATGAACATACACAGAGAGCAAAATAAGTTGTCCTCAATTTCCCACAGCTAACAGAAAACTTCTGTTTGTGCAAATGTAGCTCCAGAGCACGTTCTGTGACAGCTGTGGCTTGCAAGAAGAGAAGTCATTTGGAAGGTTCCCAGATGCTTCAGCTTGTTCCTCCTAAGATTTTGATGCTCGTATTTTGGGTACCGCTAGAAGAAATAATGGAGTGGATTTCTGTGTTGCTATTTAGGCCCAGCGCTAGATCAGTCAGTTTCAGGTGTTCTGGAACAGTCACGGTTCACATGGGGAAGTTTGTGCAAGTGACCACAGGGCTGATGCCGGTGGTGTGGGCAGCAGGTAGCTACTGAGGACAAGTATGGGAAGTGGGACTTCCAATAGGTAAATGAGATATGTTGTAATCTGTCTAAAATTTCAACTGCCTGTCATCTTGTTACACCAATTATAGACAGAAGTTTGTTCTGAGATATCGTTAGTTCAGAATGGAAACTGGGCCTAAGCTAGTCTGTGCAGCGCTTACTTCACACCAGACTCTGCCTAAACATTTTCTGTAGCTTACTTTATTATGTTCATTTTCCATGTAGTGGGGTGTACCTTTCCCCTCTGCAGATGCACTCAGCAGTAGCAGCTGAGCTGGAGAAGGGACATTTAGAGACGGCATGTCTGCAGCCTAATCACATTTGCATAACGATGCTTTTGTTGGCTTTGAAAATCGAGTCATTTATTTGCTCATTCTTGATTGCCCTTCCCCACACCTTCCTTTTCAAATCCACATTTCACTGGACCAGTTTCTTCTCTATTGCTTTCATGTTAAATATCTTTTCTAAAATAACCTGTTAGACTTCTGTATTTTCCAATCCTTTGAAGTTTATTTCAGATTTTTTTGTTCTTATTGGATGCACTAATGTTAATGGATTGACCTGTAATTCAAGATAACTTCAGCTTATGTTCTCATGTTGTATTGAAGCATGCCAGATGCCAAAAAGTCTAACAAAAGTTAGTTTTCTTTCAGTGAATTTTCCCTTAGTTTCCAGTGCTGTAGAACAGGGTAGAGGTATTTACCTTTTGGTAAATTGGCTGAAGTTGTGAAGCTGGAGAAAAGTCATTAGCCTAGGGTGGAGTTAGACAGGATAGGAAGAAGATGGGCTGTAGCTGGTCATAATAAAGGGAGATATTTTATTATTAAGTTCAGGGTTTTGTTTGTTTTTATTTTTTGAGACAGGGTATATAACTAGGTAACTCTGGCTGTGCTGGAACTCGCTCTATAGACCAGGCTGGCCTCAGACTCACAGAGATCCGCCTGCTTCTCCTCCTGAGTGCTGGGGTGAAAGGAACAGGTTTCTTGCTCTGGCCTGTGAACTCCCAGGGTCTGGCAGTGGATAATAGCACCAGGAAGAGCAGGATTAGCCTGAGCCAACAGTGACTTGCCTCTTTCTTTCCAGAAAATGAGATCATAGTTTTTTATATCTGAACCCCTGAATTGAAATTTCTTTTGTAACTTTGTGTTTAGTTAATTTTGAGATGAAAAGGAATCCCTTCTAAAAATACCTTCAAAGTAACTTTCCACTGCAGGGAAGTCAGCAAGATGATAGATGACATTCATAGATTGGCCAATGTCCTTGTGCCTTCTTTCTCAAAAGAATGGGTGTTGCTGATATTTTAATAAAAGAGGGCCAGAGAGTTCACTAGAATAAAGGAAGATGGGGGACGAAGGCAGCGGCATTCAGAGGAGGCCAGGAGCAGTGGCACATGTCTATAATCCCAGCGTTGGAGAAGCTGAAGCAGGAGCATGGAGGGTTTGAGGCCAACCTGAGCTGTGTAACAAGAGCTTGTTTCAAGAGAGAATTGAAGACAGGAGGTTGTGGGGAAAACACATACAAGAAAGGAAAAGGGGCAAAGGTGTTTTAAGAATTTGGGAAAGTTGTATCTGGTGGCCGTACGTACCTTCATTAGAAATCCTCCCGTTCTCTTAAGGCATGTTCTGGTTTCCTGCTGCTCACACACCCGTGCCCTGCCTGTAGTTCACTCTGGGAAAGCCCACAGTGGAGAATTTCCCTTCGGATCTCCCGTGCCACTCTTGTCTCCAGTCTCTAATTTGCTTGAGAATGCGGATGTGCCAGGGGAAGTAAGGCATGCCCAAGGCAAACACCTCTAATCTGAAAGTTGAAAATAATTCATTTTGATAGTTATACAACCATTCCTGATTGTCTCTGTATAGTACTTGCTGGCTGATATTTTTAGGAATTGAAGATAAAATTATTTTTCTTGTGTTCATTGGCAGCTAAGAGCAAGGCAGAATAAAATGGAAGCCCACAGCCGTGAAGTTTGGGTGTATTGACGAGGCTAGCCAAGGAAGTCTACCTGCCCACCTCTAGATAGCTTTGCAGGTCCCACACTGACCTCGTTTCACCACCCAAACCTGCTCTTCCTACAGTCCTGCCCACTTGTTCTCCAAGATGAAAGTCTGGTCTGGTTGTCATTTTCCCTGTACCACACACCATGCTTCCTATCTTGTTCCTTTCCAGACATATTGGTTTGGCCTGTGGAATCAATTTACAGTGACTTCTTTCTCTTTGTTTTTCTTGCTGCTGCCTCCCAGTAGCCCACCACATGTCTCTCCGAGCTACCGCGAGCCTCCTGCCTAGAGCCCTCTCTCTGTTGTTCATTCTTTCACCGTTCAGCCCTCTAATCTCAGTTCCGGCCTCATCTCCAGGCTTGAAGCCTGCAGTGACTCTCCAGTGTCTACCAGCCTTCCATAGCCTGCTTCTGAAGTTTTTACAGGGAGGGATCCTGTCTGAAAATTCTTGACCACTTCTCAAGCAATCTGTTTTTTAGCTACTTAGACTTTATCCACTCTCTATATATGTGGTCACACTGTTCCCCATGGTACTGCTGCTTCTGTCCTCCACGTTCCTTTTTAGCCTCCACACTCACTGTTGCAAGTTATATTTTCCCGTCAGACTGACATCCCTTTCTTTGATGGCAGCTTGTCCTTAATGCCTTATAGACACTTGTCCTTTTCCCCCCGCCAGACAGAATTCTACAGGAACAGTATTCTTCCCTTATGTATATGTCATCTGTCCAGATCGTCTGGGGCACCTTCCAGTGCATAGTAGATACCTGGAATACATCAGCGAAAGCCACTGGCTTCCTCTTGTCAGGGTTGTGCTGCTGATGCTGGGTGTTGTCATTCATTTCATGGCTCACACGAGATCAGGGCAGTCTTATTTGTGTTTGTATCATCAGTGCTTCATAGTCA
This sequence comes from Chionomys nivalis, assembly GCF_950005125.1. Lineage (NCBI taxonomy): Eukaryota > Metazoa > Chordata > Mammalia > Rodentia > Cricetidae > Chionomys > Chionomys nivalis. The sequence goes on along the minus strand of NC_080099.1, from coordinate 9,727,432 downwards.
TGGGTGTGTCTGTAGGAAGCTGTGGGTTTATCGCCTTCACGGTATATTCATTCTTTAGATGTTTGCAGGGACTTTGTGGATAATATTTGGCTGTGAATAATATGGACATCAAAACCTTTTCCTAGTAAGGTGTAGTCATTCTTTCATCTTATTGCTGAGGGCACAAACCTCAGCTGGCCCTTGCACTTGAATACAGGTTTCTCCCTGGTGTTCATTCCCTGACAAGCAGAGGGAATGTTGTATTGTGACACCACTGCCTTTTCCAACCTGTTAAGAGTCCTTCCTATTCCTTGTATACACTGGAATTCTCTGAGGTGCTTTGCTTACAGTATCTCACTTAACTTTTACAGAATAGAATCACATGTGCTAATAGACTTTCCAGATATCATGGCCACATCGTCCAGTTAGCAATCAGCACCCATCCATCCATCCATCCATCCATCCATCCATCCATCCATCCGAAGTCAGTTTTCAGTGTTGTTTTATTTTATCTTAATGTTGTTGAGGATTGGACCCAGAGCCTTCTACATGGGCAGAGCTTTATCACTGAGCTATGTCCCAGTCCTCATACCCCTCATTCAGGACCTGTGCTTTCACATTCAGTGTTGCCAGGCCACCCAGTTTGTCTTAACCACTTCAGCTCCGTCTTGAAGATGAGCAGTGAGTTCCGGGGGAGCGGATACTGCAGTAAGATCTCACTTTAAACAAACACAGACGTTGTTTTCTCTCTGAGTCTGAGTCATTATGGAGCCCATGATCTTAGTTGAACATTTCGTTCTGGATCAGCTTCTAAACATTAGTTTCACGGAAAATCATTTTATAGTCAGTTTTACAAATATAATTTTTAATGGTTCATCTACAAAGATTTCATATTACCCCATTTTCTTAATAAAAATTTTCTGGATATTTCCAGCTATCTGCAAGTCTTTGAAGTTGTATAATTTATTTGGAGTATTCAAAAGCTGCATGTGTTTTATGAGAAGTGAGACGTGTCTCTCCTGTGGTCTCCAGTCCCAGCAGTGGCCTTTCATGGCTCAGTGCTGTTCCCTGAGGAAATGGAGTGATTTATGAATAGGCTCTTTTTGTTGTAGTTGGTATTGTGGGCATATGTGCTAAACCCAGGACTGATTTATTCTCAAGTGAACAATTTTTCCATTCCTAGAAATAAAAGGTGGAAAAGACCCACCGAGGGCCTCCCATTTTGTGGGCCTTGTGAGAGGACATGCTTTGTCCAGCCTTTCCTTTGTCTCTTGAAATGACTCAAATGGAGGGGCTGCACACGCTGCTTTGATCTGCTTTCTCCAGCTGCTTGGTCAGCAGCTGGAGTCTTCCAGTCCTTCTCTCTATTCTTAGTAAGAAAAGCAGTCTTTCAGTGGAGTGGGAAAGTGTGAAGACGTGCCACATTGGTGAGTCCGATAGAACCAAGTTACTGTGAAGTAAAACACCATGTGTTCTCAGAGATGCCTGTGTGAGACAGGCAGAACCTTTGCCCCTCAAGACTTTAAGCGTAGCATGTATGAGGGCCTCATCTAAGAAGTTGATCAATTCTATTTTCATTATTTACATGGGTTACAGTCATTGCTGTGGTAGCTGAAGACAGCTTCTGGGTAGGGCATATAAAGAGAAGGTTTAGATGAGCAGGGAAGCAGAATGAAGGATTTAAAACTCTGCCTTCCAAATATTCTGTTCCTTTCAGCATTCTCTGCTGCACTTACAGGACAAGGTCACCCTTCACAGTGGCCTGTCCATTAGGGCCCCTCCAGATCATCGCCCCCTGTTCCCTGTTCTGGCTGGACTGTGCTCTTCTGTCGCAACTCCCGAGAGTTGTCTGGGACTTTTCCCTTCCGGTCACCTGTCCCTCCTTCAGTCCACAGCTGCCCATAATGTACGTGTGTGTGTGTGTGTGTGTGTGTGTGTGTGAGACTTTCTTTTTTTTAACCACCCCCATCTTATTTAGTTCAAATTTAATAGAAAAAATTGGCTGCCCACTGTAGCATGGTACTCAAGTGGCCGAGAGCTGAATATCTGTTATTCTTTTGGATGTCAGGTGGCTGGATGCACAGCTTTCAGCCAGCGAAGTGCATGTCCCCTGTTTGTCAATGACACGGTTGGGCTGAACCAATGACAGATTCCCTTGCAGAAACTCCATTCACACTGACCTTTGTCATTTCTGATAAAGAGACTTGAAAGAGATGAGCCTTTAAAACTCTGTGCTCAAGGGCACCAAGGAGGTATTCGCAGGGCTCAGTTTTCCTTGTGTCTAGGGGTTTTCATTTGTGCCACGTGACAGATATGAACATCTGCAGAGGCACCATTCACATCACAGTTGGGGCGCTTAAAATTCTCTTCTCCACCACTGAGATAATGATCTGTGTGGGGCACAGAAATGTGAAATCAAGAATAAAAAAATACAGCGGGGGCAGGAAGACGGCTCAGTAGGTAAAGCATTTGCTGTGCACTCAAGGAGGACCAGAGTTCAGATCCACAGCACTGTGCTAATGCAAGGCGAATGTGGCAGCCAGTCCCTATTCTCAGCGCTTGGGAGGCAGCCCCAGGCCAAGCTAGATAGCAAGATTATCCAATCGGAAAGTTTTGGGTTCAAGTGAGAGACCTTGTCTCAATGTATGGAGTGTGATACAGGATGACACCTGACATCAAACACTGGTCTCCACATGCATGTGCACTGCATCTGTGTGACTCATGCACCGTGTGAACATACATGCATGCCTACATGCCATATACTTACACACATGCCAAGCAGTAATCATTAAAAAAGGACACAGCATATTGTTTGTGGTTAGATAGGCTGTGCCTCCGCAGTGACCATCTGGTCTAACAGTTGTGACCTTGAAGTTGGTCTGGGGTGCCCAATTTAGAGCATTTCCTGGAGGCATTTTGCTTTCAGCACTTGTGACACAGAATCCTTCTGGTTAGAAACCACTGACCTCAACCAGAAGTGACCTCATATCTATGTGGTGCATCCTAGGCCTAGGATAGCCTGAGCATCTGTCCACATCCTAAAGAGAATACCAAAAGTGCACAGACAGACCACTGTCAGTTAGAGAAAGGCAGTGTTAGCAACTGCCTCAGGCTTGGAAGACTTCTGATAGATATTCCAAAAAGCTCCACTAATTATTATTTCTCACATCCTTACTACGAATCAGACCAACTTACCAGAAACTAATCAGCTGGCCAGTTGTTTTTGTTTGACATGGGTTCACCCCCCAACACCATATTGTTTTGGGGAAGTTACAAAAATATATTAAAGAGATATCATCTTCTCTCCAAAGTAGCCTCCTTTCCCAGTGCCCCTTGCTCACTACCCACCAAGAGATTAAAAGAAAAAGATGCCGGGACAGAGAAATGGAAAACTTCCTGACTGTAGCCCAGGGTTCTAGAGTTCTCCAGCCTGGGAGTGGACTAGGGTGTGCACTGGGGTCCTCATCTCCCCAGATCTCCAGTGTGTCTACTCCTTTAGAGAGGCTAACACTCCTGGCACATGCTATTAGCTAATTGTAGTAGGATGCCTTGGTTAAATGGATCCAGAACTGTATGAGACTCTGAGCCTATCTCATCCCTCTGCCCCATCTTCCTCCAAAAAATGATGAAGAGAAAGGAAGAACCTCAGCAGTGGGAGATGCTCATTCTGTTTTTGATGGGGATTTGAAATAGAAAAGAAAAGAGAATATGTTGTCAAATATTTTAACCATTGATAAGTTAGTTCATCATCTTATCAGTTTTGTATGTTTATATATAGCTACAACTTTTGGTATTTTTATAAGAAAATGCCTTTAAACCAGGCGTGGTGACACGTATCTGAAGTCCAAGAACTTCAGAGGTGGAGGTGCGAGAATCAGGAACCTAAGTCTTCCACAGCTAACTAGAAGAGAATCAGGAACCTAAGTCCTCCACAGCTAACTAGAAGAGAATCAGGAACCTAAGTCCTCCACAGCTAACTAGAAGAGAATCAGGAATCCAACTCCTCCATGGCTAACCAGAAGAGAATCAGGAATCCAACTCCTCCATGGCTAACCAGAAGAGAATCAGGAATCTAAGTGTTCCACAGCTAACTAGTGACTGCCGTGGCTAACTAGTGAGTTTTAGGCCTGCCTGAGTTGTATGAGACCTTATCACGAAAAAACAAACATGTGCACAAAAAGAAGAAAAATTCTATTTAAATTAAATGTGATGCTTCATTAAAACAAACAAACAAACGACCCCTGAGTTCTTAATAGTTCCGCCTACTCTCAGATGGGGACTGGATTTAGAGCCTGTGTATACTAGGCAAGTGTCTCCTCACTGTCAACTACATTGCCCCCCCACCCTCTTTTTTTTTTTTTTTTAGAGCCAGGATCTTGTGTAGTACAGGCTGACTCTGAACTCATTATCCTCTGCTTCTGTCTTGAGTGCTAGAATAATCCTTGAGTAGGTTTTAAAAACATATTTTTCCATTCATTTTACATTTAATCAAGTTTTGAGTTAAATTGTGTTATTGACTATCATAAAAATCTCTTCATCATATGCCACTGTGCTTATAATAAAATACCTATTCTAGAAATATTAGGAGACAAGAAGACTGTTGAGGGCTAGATACAGTGGATCTAACCCTAGCATTTGGGAGGCTGAGGCAGGAGATTTGCCATGAGTTTAAGGACAGCCTGGGCCAAAGAGTAAGACCATCTCAAAAACAAAACAAAGCAACAAGAAAACCAACCAAACAAACAAATAATAATAACTTGAAAGTCTTCTGACTCGTTGAACTTTTCTTAGTTTGAAGGCATGTACAAGAACGAAGCAGTAAGCCAGCAGATTCATGTTCTGCAAAAAGAAATAAGGCAGTTCCAGGCAGAAGCTGCTCAGCCTCCGACACTTAACATTGTGGAAGCTGCTGTGCATGCGGAAAACCTGATCACGTAAGTTCTGTTACGTCCCCTTCCAGCCAGCTTCATTGTTGATAGTAATCGTCCATAGTACCCCCTCCCAAAGTCATTTAGTATGCAAATCAAAAAACTACAGACTTGGGGTTCAATCCGAGTAGCTATATTTTTATGAGTGGTTTTATTGGAACTTAGCCATCTTTGTTACTCGTAATGACTGTGACTCACACACAACAGACTTGCCTGCTGGTGGTGCTGCTTTACAATCCACAGAGGGTCTCCTGTCTGGCAGACCTGGACTGTAGGATGATACCGGGCCTGGACTCGGTGGGGATTGGCTGCTTCAGTTTTACACTCACCTGGGAACTCAGGTTGTAGAATGAAGTTCATCACAATTCCTTACAGGGGTGAGGACTTTCCAGGGTACTCAGTGGCTTGCATATGACCATGTGGTTTTCTCTGAGAGCTCCTGGCATACACTCACCTTTCCTAAAGCCAGCTGAACAAGTTAACTCAACTCTACATCACGGCAAGCTGCTGAGCCCTTCAGCGAATTGGGGTGGCATGTGGAGGGCATTGAGTCCCCCGTGGGCGGGCTCGGGAAGGATTAGATCAGGTTAGCTACAGGCTGGTGTTTTTGTCACTGGGAAAATACTAGAAAAAGTGAGCATTAGAAGAAAATCTTAGGGAGAAAATTGTAGGTTTATTTGTTTTATGTGTGTTAGAGTTTTGCCTGCATATATGTACTTGTGCCACTTGTGTGCCTGGTGCCCATCTCACCCTCAGGCATATTTTGAATTTTAAAATGTACAGAGATCACGTTCTTGTGTTTAAAAATGTAAGGACCTCAAAAGTCAGGTAAGTATGCATTATATACAATATATGAAAAACTTTAATAAGTGCCAGGATGTTAATTGGTTCTTATAATAGCAGTTGACTTTTATTTTCCAGAGGGACATATAAAATTATTACTATATATCAAAAGTAAATTTTTGGGTAATTGATAGATACATATTTACCACATGTAGTATTTTTAAACTGTTACTGCACAGGCCTCTGAAGTCGCTTGTAAGTATTGCCTGAGGAGTGAGAAAAACAGAGACATTTGAGAACACGGGTTATTTACCATGGACAAATATTGTGCTCGTATTTCCCCACAGGGCCTTAGTGAATGCTTATAAGTTGCAGCCTACACCTGGGGTTCAGAAAATTGGCATCAGCCTCTTCTTTACTGTTGTGGACTATGTCAGCGATGAGACCCAGCGCCATCCTCCTACGAGGCAGTTCTTCACTTCGTGCATCGAGATCTTGGGGCAGGTAAAACCATTCCCGCTGTCAGCCGTGCACAGACACTGTGAGTTCCCGGGTCTTGACTAAATACAGTCAGAAGCCTTTGGAGAATTGCTGGCTTCCTATGATGTTGGTAGAATTTTTTTTGTCTAGAATGTTGCTTCTTCTACAAAAGAGATTTGATGGCGCACATCTGGAAGGCTAGGTAGACATCAGATTTTGGCATAGATCGTTGGTATCACTAACAATAACATGGCTGAAGTTCCTTTATCATTTGCAAGATAGCTTCTAATTAATTTTTAAAGTTTGTCTTCACACCGACTCTGTATAGTTGATGTCATTCCTGTCTTGAAAATGATCAGCAGAATGGATTCTAGTGGCATAGCCTGTAATCTCAGCTGCTTAGGATCCCAAGTTCAAGACCTGCCTAGACTACAGAATGAGGTGAAGGTCAACCTAGGCAGCTTAGCAGGACCTTGTCTCAAAAAGTTAAACAAAAAATTCAAAAAAGTAGGGGCCGTAGCATGCATGAGACCTTAAGTTCAATCCCTAGTATTGCTATAAAAAGTTTTTAAAAAGAAGCAAGTGATCTTTGAAAGATGAAGCAACTTCTCTAAAGCATGCACCTGTGAATGTTGGTGCTAAGAAATGAGCCCAGGGCTTCCAGCTGGGTTCAGTGCTGCTCTCCTGACTGTCACTGCCTCCCAGGTGCTGTTTCTGCCACCATTTATTTACCTGTTTTGTTTTAACAGTGCAAAGGCAAGGTATTCATGCAGATCTATGGATGTGTGATAAAGGAAATCCACTTGTTTGAAAAATGTCAACCCTGGCCACACATTTGCATCAAACTTAATTGATCACTTGGATACCCATAAATGGGAATGCCAGTCAGATTCAACCACTTGTTGTTTTTCTGGGGTTTTATCTCAGGGCCTTGCCTATGCTAGGCAGGCGCTCCACCACTGAGCTGTGTCACCAGATGATAGTCTATTTTCTTCTAAGAACTTTGCTTCTTATCTAAGTTAATATGCTACTAATACTGTATGAGCCATACAGTATAGAACCCAGAATCTAAGAAAATGTTCTCAAGATTCTAAATACCGGGGCATAGTAGTAAAATGACTATAATTTGAGTTATAAACATGCTCTGTCATTTTTATCCCTACATAGGTACTTACATAGACACTTCAGACAGATATGTGCTGAGTTATTTTCTGTACACTTAAGTGTATCTTTTAATTTCTCTTGCTAGTAAGTACAGATCTTCCTGCTCATGTCAAATGTCTGTTCATGATAAAGACATGCTGTAAGGTATTGTGCTCACATTTTTTGGGTGACTATTTTGCTAAAGTCCCTCTCTTTTTTCTACAATAAGGCTGAGATAATTGTTCTTACAATATTTTCTTTAGTATTTACTGTTTTCTGAAAATGTGACTGCTGTATCAAAGGAATTTGGTGTAACTGTATATTTATATTTTATAGCATTATGTGCCTTTGCTCACTGCCCTGCTGGGAGATTTGCACATGGTTACACTATCATAACTAACATTAGGAATTACCATTCTTATTAAAGCTTTGTCCCCGTACGGACCAGTGTTTGTAGAACTGGAGATTGAGCCGTAAAATTTGGCTAATCTGATAAGGGAAGTAGAATGCCAGCCCTTTCAAAGATTGTATTGCTGTCATGCTGTGTGTGTGTAAGAATAGTTATGAATGGAGACCAGAGCTTTATCACTTTCTACCTTTCTTGAGACAAACTCTCACTCAATTTGAGCTAGGCTGGTTGCCTTATTAATAAAAATCCAGAGACAGATATTGGGGTTCAACCCAAAGATCAGAAAAGCAAAGCAGCCAAGCTACTAGAGAGCTCTACCTCTAAGAAATCCTCAGACGGAAAAAGAACAAGTTCTTGTCTCATCCTGCCTTATATTCCTCTCTAGCACTGGGATTAAAGACTGTGACTCCCCAGTGCTGGGATTAAAGGCGTGTGACTCCCCAGTGCTGGGATTAAAGGAGTGTGACTCCCTAGTGCTGGGATTAAAGGCGTGTGACTCCCCAGTGCTGGGATTAAAGGCGTGTGACTCCCCAGTGCTGGGATTAAATGTGTGAGCCATCATTACTTGAATCTGTTTCTGGATTGATCTTGTATAGCCCAGGGTGGCCTTGAACTCACAGAGATCCATCTGCCTCTTCTCTCAAATCCTGGGTTGAAAGGTGTGTGCCACCACTGCCTGACCTCTAGTGGCTTAGTTTTACCCTCTGATTTTCAGGCAAGCTTTATTTATAAAACATAACTAAAATTACAGCTTGTGATCTTGATGTCTCTACCCTCATTGCCCATCAGTTCCAGGCACACAGCACTGCTCCTGGCTCTTCATGCTGGTGCTTGGGATTAAACCCGGGTCTTCTAGCTTGTGCAGCATACACTCTTCTGAACTCCTTCCTGAGCCTCTGTGTTTAAAGTTCTCTCAAATTATATGTCTTTTGGTATATTTATTGGCAGAGTGTGTGAATACGCACACATGCACGCTTGTGTGTGTGAGAGAGAATGTGCCTGTGTGAGTGTGCATATGTGTGAGAGTGTGTATGTGTGTGAGTGTGTGTATGTGTGTGTTATTGATTATTTTTCTTTGTACCTTTTTTGCATTTTGATGTGATTGGAAGAGTCCTTCCAATACTAAGTTACTGACTTAGTATTTGGAGAGCAATGTAAGTATATTTTTCTAACTCTTTTTTTTAACACTTTATGATTTTTTTTGCATGTCAGTGAAAATTAAAATTTTAGTAAGTCATACCCGTGAGTCCTGCCTATTATTTTTATTGTGATCATCCTTAGAAAAGCCTTCTTGACCCTGAGACTGCTTAGAGAATCACTGAGATTCTAGTGCATCTTAGCCTTTGAGCCACATTAATTAAGTTATTGTTATTATCATTATTATTATTATTTGAGACAGGGTCTCACTTCGTAGCTCTGGCTATCCTGGAACTCACTGTGTTGAGTAGGCTGGCTCCAAACTCACAGAGTTCTTCCTGCCTCTGTCTCCCTAGTGCTAGGATTAAAAGTGCTTGATTTTAGATATCTTCTGATTTTATATTTTCATTCACAAGAACTTATCTACCTTACTTAGTACCGCTAAGACTGACCGCCTCAGAGAGGCGGCAGGGAAATTGAGAGGCAGCTCCCTTTTATTTTGTGCAGGTGTTTATCAGCGGCACCAGGTCAGAGTGCAGGAAAGTGCTGCAGACCGTCCTGAAGAACAGACGCCTCTGCTCTCTGCTCTCCCCGTTCTTCACCCCCAATGCTGCGCCGGCCGAGTTTATCCACCTGTATGAGAAAGTGGTGCAGTTCTTAAGCGAGGACAACAGTGACATGATTTTCATGCTGCTCACTAAGGTACTAATGATTCCGCCTAGGAAAATGGGAAGCAACTGTTGATTCCCATGCCGAGAGGCCCTTTCCACACTGCGTGATCTCAGATTAGCCTGACTTTACAGCCTCCCCATTGGCAGGGCCCCGGCTGTGCTGCGCAGACAGTCGTACCCCAGAGTGTGCCCCTCAGAACACAACATCCCAAGCTTATTTTGTTTCGTTCTTTGGAGACAGGATTTTTCTGTGTACGCTTGGCTGTGCTGGAACTCACTGTGTAGACCAGGCTGGCCTCGAACTCACAGAGATCCGCTTGCCTCTGCCTCCCAAGTGCCTGGCCCAGGCTTTCTTTAAAAACTTAGTACAGTCATGAAATATTCCTCATGAAATACTCCTTGTGAAAGAGGAGTTTAATAACCTTTTTATCTTGAGTTTGCTCCTATGGTGTTTGATCTGTGAGTCATCACATGCCGGATTCATATTTGAATACACCTGGTCTAAATAAGCTTCCCTTGTCCTCATCTGAATAGAAGACTATCCGAGCAAGGCAATGACTTAACCCCTTGAGAATGTCTGCACCTTCAAATATGCTTCTGTGACATTTATGAAGCAATGGGTTCCTGGTGATTTTTAGGGTGAAGAGACTGAGCCCAGTCTATAACAGAGGTTATTTTATGGTGTGGAATGTTGGAGGATTCCAGCAGTCTGAATTTTATAAGCTGAAGTAGGTAACAAATGCCACTTAAATAAGCGCCGTGAAGTGCTGCTTGGTTCTGACACTAGCACATGAAGGACAGCTCTGAAACTCCGATGAGGCCTCAGAGGGAGCTTACAGTAAGGCAGAAATGTATGGCATTTTCAGAAATAGAATGGAAGTGTAAACCTATAGTGAATGGTTAGTCGGTGAGTGGGTTTTGTTTTGGGTTTGTATTTTTGCGATGCGAGGTGTCAAACCTAGGGCTGTGAACATTCAAAGTGAGTGTTCTGCTTCTGATCACATCCTTAACCAATCCCAAGTAAGATTTCATACTTCAGAAGAAGGTTGTTGAGCTGAGGACATGCCATCAGCTCAGAGACTCGATGGAGGTGGTGGCATCATGGTGTACATCAGTTACATTCACTCGTGCACTTGTGTCTGCATTTTAGTTTCTGTGTTTGTAGACAGCTAACTGCAAGATTGCCTTTGATTTTTAAGTTTGCACAGACCTCTCTGCTTCATCTAATTTTCTAATGTAAATGTTTCTGTTTCTTTTTTAGTTCGATGTTAAGCAATGGTTAAACGCCACTAAACCTCCTCTGTCTGATCGTACCAGGCTTCTGGAGTCCATTCACTTGGCACTTACTGCCTGGGGCCTTGAACCAGATGAAGATATTTTGATGCCATTTAATCTTTTCTGTAAGCACTGGACTCACCTTCTACTCTACCAGTTCCCTGACCAGTACAGTGACGTTCTCAGGCTGCTGGTGCAAAGTAAGTGTCTCCATCTGGGTGTGATCGGTAAGCGCTCAGTGAGTGTCTGCTAGCCCATCTCCACTCTGTAGATGCCATCTGAAAGGGTTAAGAGGAGGCTAGAGATGGCTCAGCAGGTGACTTTCTTGCCACCCTCGCCTGATGACCACAGTTAGGTTCCTAGAAGCCATGGTGAAAGGAGGGAACCAACACCCCAAGATGGTCCTCTAATTTCCATATAGAGTTCTATGTCATGTTAAATCTGCTCTCTCATCACACACACACTCTTACATATCACATACACACACTCACACTTATCACACACACTCACATCACACACACACTAACTCATCACACACTTATCACACACACTCACATCACACGCACACTCATCACACACTTATTACACACACTCACATCACATGCACACTCACTCATCACACACACTCTCACACATCAAACACATAATCACACATCACACACACTCATTACACACACACTCATACACACTCCTCACACACACTCACACATCACACATACACACTGTCACACATTATACACACACACTCATCACACACACACTCCCACACATCACACAGCCACACTCTCACACACACACTCTCAAACATCACACACACTCTCAAACATCACACACACTCTCACACACACACACTCACACACACACATTCTCTCTCACACACACACACATCACACTCACTCTCACACATCACACACACTCACACACACACACTCTCACACACACTCACTCTCACACACACACTCTCACACACACACTCTCACACACACACATTCTCACACATCACACACACTCTCACACACACACATTCTCACACATCACACACACTCTCACACATCACACAACTCTCAAACATTATACACACACTCTCACACACACACTCTCACACATACTCTCAAACATCACACACACTCTCTCACACTCTCAAACATTATACACACACTCTTACACATCACACACATACTCTCCTACATCACACACACTCTCACACACACTCTCAAGCATTATACACACACTCTCACACATCACACACACACTCTCAAACATTATACACACTCTTACATACACACTCACACATCACACACACTCTCAAACATTATACACACACTCTTACACACACACACACTCTCACACATCACATACACTCTCAAACATTATACACACACTCTTACACACACACTCTCAAACATTATATACACACACTCTTACACACACACACACTCTCATACATTATACACATACTCTTACACACACACACACTCTCAGACATTATACACACACTCTTACACACACACACTCCCACACATCACACACACACTCTCACACTAATATAATTTCTCGTCACAGTTGGAGGGTGGGTCCAGTGGCTTCTGTGGAGCTTACTCCCAGTTAAGTCGCTTTTTTGTCTTTTCTTTTGTCTTTTTCTACCATGTATTCCTACAGATTTGATTGAATTATTATCATCTTCATCATCATTTATTTGTAAAGTACACATGTTGTTTGTTTCGGGTTGAAAGTGGTTTGGGAAAAACACAGACCTGTTGTCTCTGTCCCTTTTCTAGGCTCTGCAGAGCAGCTGCTGAGTCCTGAGTGCTGGAAGGCCACTTTGAGAGCCCTGAGATGCGATGCCCCACGCAGCCAGCAGGGGGCAGCTTCTGCGGACAGCTCTGTGCTTCATAGTGCCTCAGAGGTTCTCTTGTCAGACAAGCAGGTGTGAGCTTTTGGTCTGGGGCAGCTTTGTGTATTCTTTCCCATTTTCCTTGCTGTGCATTTTAAAACAATTGGAGCACATTTAAAAGCTGCATTTTTTTTGTTTGTTTTTGTTTTGGGGTGTGTGTGTGTGTGTGTTTGTGTGTGTAAGAGCTCTATGTTGTCTTTGACCTTTGCCTGGACTACTTTTCTCTTATGCTCCTGAATGGAGTTCCATTCCTGTCTGAACAGAAGGAAAGCCAGCATTCCCCTGTACAAACCTTCCTCCCACCCAAGCACATCTGATTTATTCCTCTGTGGTGTGGCCCACCGAGCCCTCAGTTTTCTCTGTGGTGGCTTCGCCTAAGAACCTGAAGCTGGGTGTGGTCCACACCTGCACTGGCAGCACTCAGGATCAAGTAAAGCACTCGGAGTTTGAGACCAACTTGACCTATCACCAAAAACAAGCAAAAAGAATAAAAAAAACCTCAAAAATAAAGAAAAAGGGAGAATGTATTTGAAGTAAAAGTTTCATTACTTTACAATTTTAAACCTATTTTTTTCTGTCTTTTTGTAGTTCTGTCAAAAAAACCCTCTATTCTCATCACAGTCTGTTGTAGTGCTATACTATAAAGGGCTTGAAGGCATGGCTCAGTGGTGGGCTTTCCTAGTTATCATGAGGTCCTAGGTTTCATCTACAGCCACAGAAAAGAAGAAAGGGGCCGGGGAAGATTCTGCACCAAAGTGGACGTTTAGTGAGCAGTGTTCGACTGGTTGTCTCTTCTAGGTAATGGAGACCATCCAGTGGCTTTCTGACTTCTTTTATAAGCTTCGGCTATCCAAGCTGGACTTCAAAAGCTTTGGATTGTTCTCGAAATGGAGCCCTTATATGGCTGATGTGGAGACATTCTTGGGATACCTTGTGAAAAGGCTGCTTGACTTGGAAATCACCTCCTTGGCCCAAAACCCGACGGCCAGCAGCAAAGAAGGTATTTTGCTTCCAGTTGGTGGGAGCTAAGTGCTGTGCCTTCCATTAGGAGGAATTCGGATAGACACATTAAGAGATCGTCTCAGATGTCAAGGAGAGGGAATAGGAAAAGGGTACAGGTGTGAACCCGTATATTCGTCATATCTATATGATTTTACAGCGAGTATAGGATGCTTGCTGTAGCTTGTCTATGCTCCTCCTTGGTGGGGGTGTGGTTCAAAGAGGTGTATTTCTCTCTCTAACTCCTTCTTCCTGTCATTTACCTAGGCTAGGATAATGTTCAGGACGAAACATGTATCTTGGAAAAATGTACATTATAAAATTACTTATGACATTGTGCTATAATAAACAGTAAGCTCACTTCACATAGCAATTGAAAGGGGAAGCCTGCGTTGTTGCACTAACCATACTGTTTCTGTGTCAGCAAAGGCTCTACAGGGAGGAACGGTAGACTTTGTGTGCACTTAGTATGAACTGGAGCCAGAGTGAGGTCCTTGTTTCTAACAACTGTGCTGTTTCAGTGCTGAGGTCCCTGTACTCACAGATCGTCCAGCTCTTTAAGCCCTGGATCTTGGTTTTAGAGGACAGTGAAAAGTAAGTAGTTTTTCATGTACTCCTATTTCTTTGGAATTTATTTACTTAAGTTCTAATGACAGTTATTACAGGTCATGGTGATTTCACAGATTCAGTTTTTAATTTAAGTTGCATTTAAGTTGATAAAATACAAAAGTCAAGCCATTTTTGTTTATATAATTATTCACCTGACCAATTAATTAGTGATGTTATCTTGATATTAATTTTGGAACAAAATGAACCACTAATTTCCAATTTTCTACAGTAAGGAAGTTGAATTTGTTTGCATACTTAAGAACTGTTTTTTCATAAAGTAGGTCTATAAATATGGATCTCAGCATTTTCTATTAACTCAGCTATTTTTAGAATTAAGTTGTATATCAAATTATTGGGTCAGGGATGCCCCCTTAATCATGTAACTCTGACGTTAAATGAAAACATTGTTTCATGAGCATCAGGATACAGGGTGACATAGTCATATAAATGCTATGAATTGTTCTGTGGGTGGCTCTTCTGTAAAGCTGTGCAAATGAACTAGATGCGCCCAGTACTGGCCTTAGGAGGGAGGGGAGTCAGCGTTAAGGGTTGATGTCACAGGCGTCCTCACTTTCAGGAGCTCCCAGCTCTGCTTCAGGCTGCAGAGGCAGAGTTCTCTGACTTGCCAGCCCTAGACTCTTAACTCCATCACGTGCGCTCTCATTCCTAAGCATGTGTTTCCTTCCTGTGAAGCAGCCAACAGCGACATTACCCCTGGCTAGAGAGTGATGCTGTGGTGGCCTCCAGCATTGTGCAGCTGTTCACTGACTGCGTTGACTCACTGCACGGCAGTCTTAAAGGTAGGGAGGTGTCATGTGATGCCCTGTTGAGCCTTCCCTTCAGCCTCTCCATCACCCTTTCTTCCTGCTTTCCTAAGAAGCCGACAGGAGAATGGCCGCTGCCACAGTTACAGAATGTCTGTGTGGATGCTCTGAGTTGTGTAGTTACAGCCCATTTAGTATTGCCTACTCTGGCTTCTGAGAGTATTGCCTACTCTGGCTTCTGAGATTATTGTCTACTCTGGCTTCTGAGAGTATTGTCTACTCTGGCTTCTGAGAGTATTGTCTACTCTGGCTTCTGAGAGTATTGTCTACTCTGGCTTCTGAGGAGCTTTCCTGCTGTTTTCCATTTCTGCAAACACCTATCCACATAAAATAAGAATAGATTAAAAAGACAGTGTGAGTTATACTTCATCATGATTTTATTTTTTTCTCTACATTTAGTGTGTGTGTGTGTGTGTGTGTGTGTGTGTGTGTGTGTTTGATTTCTGCAGAGGGTGGAGGAAAACTTGCGGAAATTGGTTCTCTCCTTCCTTCATATGGGTTCCGGGAGTCAAGCTCTGGTTGTTAGCCTCGGCAGCACGCACTTTTAGCTGTTTAGCAATCTTCCTGCCCTCAAGGAATTTATTTTGCATTTCTGTGATATTTAGTAATGCTGAGCATTTTTCTATTCTTGTTGATCATTTTTTTTTAGAAATATTGAAATATTTCTTTTGAGGAATTCTCTCAAAATGCTAAATGAAGAAAGACGTGCTAATGGAGTGGGATTGGATACATGAGAGGGCAGCAGCTGTAGATGTGCATTTGGGTTAAAAAGCCATTTAGAAGTTTTGGAGAAGAAAGCTAATCACCTTGAGAAGACAAGTCTGTGTTTTGTGTTAGCATTTCTTTTTCTTTCCTATCCCTTTTTAAAGACACCAAATAACCTGAACTGTATTTCCTTTTACAATTCTAGACAAGCTATTGCCAGGTGACGAAGGAGCTCTGCGGCTGCATCTGCTGCATTACTGTGAAGCATGCACAGCACCCAAGATGCCGGAGTTCATTCTCTACACTTTTCATAGTGCTTACCAGAAACTCGCGTGGAAGGACCTGCACCCTGACCAGAGGCTCATGGAGGCCTTCTTCAAGGTCCGGCCTTTGTTGGTGTCCCCTCCCCAGTGTGTCCCTTCTGTGTCACCCTCTGGTACATACTGTGGAAACAGCAGCCTGTGGGAGCCATACGTTAGTGAGTGACTTGAACACATCTTTCAGACCAGTTTTAAAGCCCGGAGAAAGGCTGTCTCTAACGTGTTGGCCATTCTCTAGTTTAAGGGATAAGGCTACATGATTCCCTAGCTTACTGAGTTCTGGCTAGTGTTTATCTCTGTAATCATTGTTATAATATTGGATAATATTGTTAGGCCTACTTGTGAATGTTGTTTGAAGGCAAAATGTGAATTAGTACTCAACTCCAAGTTGATTTCAGCGGTTATGCCGGTGAATAATTAGATTGTGGGAGATAAAGCCATCGTAACAAGCAGGGACACAGCATAAACATGGAAGGACCCGGAGTAATCTTAAGGAAGGCCAAGAAATGTGCGTGTGAACCTTTGCAACAGAAGCAATAGTTCCAGGAGCCCCGAGGCAGCTTCAGCAGCAGCTCATTAGTCACAGTCCATTTGTGCTTCCTCCTCACCTAATGTCTGCATGTTTATTGCTACTGGGTCATTTCAGGGCTTTAATTGATAGACTTCTATATTTGTGATGATCACATCACTAAGACACAAATATTATTTATAACGATTAGTAAGATGTACTGGGGCTCTGGTGTTTTTTTGTGAAGCCCTACCCAGTACTGCTCTGGAGCCGCTCTTCTGTAGTTGAGCTCCAAGGAAGCTGATCCTGTTCAGCCGTTGAGGTGCAGGGCCTGAGTAGATACTTAATCATCATTACGAACACATGAGAGAATGCTGGCTCTCTATAATGACCTTTAAGATACATTTTCAGTGAGAGGGATGCTGTAGAAGACTAATTAAACTGTGGAATAGTCTGCCAAGGAGCGATAGATTCTGTCTCTAGGAGTTTTAAGGATTAGGTAGCCTTGACCTACCCAGAAGCTGAGAATCTCTTCAATTGCAAGCCTGATGGAAAGGCTGGAGAACCGACTGTAAAAGGATGAAGAGTTGTCTTCCAGGAGGGAGCAGACACAAGTCACCATAAGTAGGGTAGGGCTTTTAATATTACTCTTTAAAAGAACAATTTATG